>NC_029788.2:22927518-22954299 GCF_000816755.2 Arachis ipaensis
TATATACTATATACTTTTAGTTTTATCTATATTATTTACTATTTTAGGGAAAATGCTAATACAAAATTAATTTCTTAAGGATTATAATGAAGTTTCATTTTTCTTTAACAAAATATAGCAATTGTTTAAAGTTAAGATAATAAATCATAAAGTATATCATAATAAAGTTTTATTGGATTTTGTATGCTTGGTATAAAGCCATGAAGTAATAAAAGCTAATTTATTTTTTAACTTAAATAACACTACGTCTTTTATTTTTTTAAAAGAAATTATATCTTTTATATTAAAATGTAAAAAATAATTAAACAAATACTGCTAATAATTTATCATATATATATAGGGATTAAGGAATTTTCTTTAATTTCATAGTGTCCAGCTATTTTTTTCTTTAAATCTCCTTTTTCATATTTAAAGGAAAAAAAATTCATTGTTAAAACTTAAACTCAAGACCATTGATTAAAACTTATTATCTTGACGATCTCATGGTATAGTGTTTGAAAAACAAAATTAAGGTATTAGCAAAAGAGAAATTTGTTGGGTAAGTAATTTTTAATATTTTTTGTTATTATTTAATCAGTATAAATATTAAGTTATTTTTAATAAATAAATTTTATTAATTTATGTGTGTAAAGTACAAATTTTAAAAAAAATGAGTATAAATTATATTAATTTATGTGTTCAAATTTTAATAAATATAAGTGCAAATTATATGTTTTTTGTGTACAAAATTCATATAAATATAGGTATAAATTATTACTACTCAAGTACTAGCCAAAAATAATAATATTTGTTGGTCATATCGTATTATTCTTATAACAAATGCCATATACATACTAAAATCAGTCATTATATATTTTTGTATAAATATATGTGTATAAACTGAAATTCAAATCTAATATTATTCGAACTAATATATTAACTAACAGACTAACCTAAATTGATTAGTTTTAATATACACGATTATTTAAATTTGTTTAAACAGTTTAGAAAGAATAATTGACGAAAATAATATTAATTTGATATCAATTGAATTTATTTTATGTTAACAGTGAATTAATATGCACTAATAATCACACACAAATTGATTTTAGTATGCCGTGTGTAATGTTTTTTGTGAGCAATTTACCTATATAAAATAAATGCTTGAAACCTTTATCCGATTACAATAATTGAAAACTTGTTTCGTAAATATCTTGTTTCACTTTTTATATAATCCGTGGGAGCCAACTACGGTTTCTAGATTACACATAAACCGTGGCTAGCAAAGATTTTCATGGAAGAAGAGCTCAACGTAAAGGAGGCAGCCACGGTTTACTCTTGGTGAATGCGACACATAAACCGTGGGTAGCAGCTACGGTTTATGAAGAAGATGGTGTGTGCATAAAATTTTGGAAGTAGCCACGGTTTATGCATAAATAAGTATAAATATAGAAGCCGTTGCTGGTGAGGGCGGATCACATTTGAGCATTGGAAATTTTGTGAAGTTGGTGGTGTGAGAGAGAATCTGGAGAGCTTTGTGGTTTAGGGGACCGGAGTGAGGTTTTGAACCAGTTGAGCGGTGGACCGATGAAAGACGAATCTCGTATGTATATTATTGTTGTTATTATTGCGAGTTGTTAGTATTATTAGTGTTGTTATTGTTACTTTTGTGATTCCTGTTGGTATTGTTAGCTTTGTTATTGTTGTCGTTATTAGAACTATTGTCATCATTAGAGTACATAGAAAATCAATGTTGGTGTATAATAATTTTTTAAAATTATATTAGATATTGTTAGTATTGGTCGTATGTTGAGGATTTTCTTATGCATATTTTTGTAGCCTACTAGGATTATTAGCGGTGTCAGAAGACAACAGAATATGCCTTTATACGACTGGATTATACCGTATCTAGAGATCGCGGGCTTGTATTACTTGGCTAGGCTGAACAGTCAATGGTTTTGGGTTGATGAGCCTCTACTTAGTGCATTCATTGAGAGGTGGTGTCCTGAGACCCACACCTTTCATATGCCCTTTGGTGAGTGCACTATCACTTTGCAAGACGTGGCCTATCAGCTGGGTTTGCCGATCGATGGGGAGCCCGTGAGTGGGTGCCTGAATGAGTTTGAGAATCTGATGGAAAACGGAAGACCGGCATGGGTGTGATTCCGCGAGTTGTTTGGGGAGTTACCTCTGCAGAATAAAGTCAAGCAGATGACAGTGTGCTACACATGGTTCCATGAGCGGTTTCGGGTTCTCCCACCAGATGTTACTGACGAGACCGTGCGTATATACGCGCGTGCCTATATTCTGATGTTGTTGTCGTCTCAGCTGTTTGCGGACAAGAACGCAAACCGAGTCCACCTTCGCTGGTTGCCTTACTTGGCATCGTTGGACAACTTGGGTAGATATAGCTGGGGCTCGGCGGTACTGGCCTGGTTGTATAGATGTCTTTGTCGTGGGACAAACAGAAATGCTGTTAACTTGGCAGGGCCACTTCAGCTACTACAGTCTTGGATTTTCTGGAGGTTTCCGAGTTTGAGGCCTAGTGGTTTCAATATCTTCGAGTTTCCGCTTTCATCCAGGTATGGATGTATTATTTTAGATCCATAACTTGTTCTATTAAATGTGTTATTACCCGTATTGACATGCTTTGAATGAAACTTGTAGGTGGGCTGAGTATGTATCGAGAAACGATGCAGTGGATTAAAGAGTGGTGGCTGCATGCCTTTGTTTGGATAGATTGTGTGTCCATGATGTGAGTCGTTTACTTATTGCTCTTACAAGTACTTGTTCCTGTATAGAGTTATGGTTTTAACTAACGTTACATTCTCCGAAACAGTTTGTGTGGGAGCCTTATTCTTCTCCCGAGGTGGCTGCTGTTGTTCATCCGGAGATACTAGTTGACGAGCACCGTAGGCTATGGACGGCAGTCACTAGCCTGATATATTTTGCCGCGATTGAGTGGCACCAGGTGGATAGGGTGATGCCGCAGTTCGGCGGGGTTCAGCATCTCCCTCAGTTTTCTCTGAACATAGATTGGCTCCATGCGAAGGATGGAAGGGGTGGAGATGGTTCCCCAGATATTATCAGGAGTGGCATCAGCATTGGGAGGACCGTTTTGATTCAGTCATACTGGTCGACCGAGTAGCTGACCCCAGTCCGTCAGCTGAGTACTTGGACTGGTGGTGCCGTGTGGCCCACAGATTCCTATCCCCAGAAGTTGCATTTCAGGATCCGAGGCCGATTTTGTTGACGGAGGAGGCTCGTCACAGAGGATCGTCACAGGCACCTCCCAGGGTGCAGGTTGTCGACAGACCGGATAACAGGCGAATGGATCGGCGTCGGCATATAGGCACACGTACCACCGATCGAGATTGGCGATGGCTTGACGACCATTTGGATGAGGACCTAGCTGGTCCTGATGATGGAGGTGTTGTGGATTATCGTGTTCCTCGACGTAGAGCCAGACGACAGGGTGGGCGGGATGGCAGTGGATGGGCTCGAGATAGATTAGCATCCGCTGAGGATGACGGTGCTCAGCACGCTGTTGGTGAGGATGTTGGTGGTGTGGCAACAGGGATGGATCAGCCCACCTACGATGTGGGAGGTTCCTCTCAGCAGTTCGGGAGTGTCGACGCACAGGCATTCGCTGACTTTACTACCGCGGCCGTCGGCATGGATATCGATGATCCTGTTAGTCAGTCAGAGTTCTTTAGAGATATAGCAGACATGCTGAGGGACGACGATGCCACCCATTATAGGCCACAGATGCCTGAGGTTCATTCCCAGTTTGCCGAGTACCAGCCACCGAGTCACGATGTTCAGCATCAGTTGTTCGTTGACCTCAACGAGCCTGCAGCCTCTCCATCTGACCCATGGTTCGCGTTAGGAGGGACCCCAGCATCAGCATTCAGCGCCGTTCCCCCACAGCCATCCGCACCAGTGGCAGACCAGAGACCGAGGAGGGTGAGACGTCCTCCTTTGTGTGGCACCAGAGGTCACCTGCTTGGTCATTTCGATGATGATGACAGTGACACCATCGAGGATGCTGATTAGTTATGTGTTCTTTTTTCATAGACGCACCGCCCGCGACAGTCGAGCTATGAACTGGAGCTGATGCCCCAGAACTATCGACACCAACCTCCAACTTCGCGAACAACTCGTGTATTCTGACCTCCAGAAATCTCCTAACACAATGAAACAGAACCGTAATATCTTCATCAGCCACTAGCACAAACGTATCATACTTAACACCGATCGAGACCACTGCGATGGAAATCTTGTAGAATAGCTTCTTCACCCACTTGCTTCCAAATACCCCAAACTTCTGCAAGATGCTGTTCTTCACATCTGACAAAGTGCTTGATGAACTGATGAAAACACTCAATGGTTCTCTGTCAGTGAACTTCACACCATTTTTTTTGCTTCTTTTGATTTTTCCAGAGCAATGCACTAAGACAAGAAAACTCTCTTCCTCACTTGATATTGTGATAATGATCTCTCCTCAGCAGCTTGAATCTCACTCACATATATATAGATTTTCTTTCCTCATAAACCATGGGAGCTCACAGTGGTTTATGCCCATTCGAACCCCTTCATAAACCGTTGCTGCTAGCCACGTTTTATGCACAATTGTCTTCATAAACCGTGGCTGCTTCCAACGGTTTCTAAATCGCATTCACCAAGATTAAACCGTGGCTGCCTCCCACGATTTACCTTGAGCTCTTCTTGCATGTAAACCTTTGCTGCCAGCCACGGTTTATGTGTAACCTAGAAACTGTGGTTGGCTCCCATGGATTATATAGAAAGTAAAACAAGACATTTACGAAACAAGTTTTCAATTGTTGTAATCTGGTAAAGGTTTCAAACATTTATTTTATATAGGTAAATTACCCAAAGTTTAATTTTAACAAAATTTGGTATAATTAATTTTAATAATAGGTGATTATAATTCAGTGGTTGGATAAATAAAAATAATTTGTGTATTTATGTATACTTAATATTATAAAATATTTTTTGAAACATAATTATAATTTTTTCAATTAATATTTTAATTTATTTTAATTTTTTTCTCAACTAAAATAAATTTATGTAAAATAATATTACTGAAATAGTTTTTTCACTTCATACATACTTATTTATTACATTAAGTTTGTTTATGCCGTGTTATATTTATATAATATCCAATATTATAGTATATATTATTAAATATACATAAGTTGTGACTTGTGAGTAAAAAATCTTAATTTTATATCACCCACCAAAGGACCAAAGAACTCAATGGTGTCACCAATTTACTAGACCGCAAGCCAAGTAAGGAATTGTTGTTTCTTACTATTTGGCCCCTGCTTACTATTGACATTAATGTGTTATATCACCAATTTTTCGTACTACTGATTACTGAATGCACTGAACAAGTGTCAACAACTGTGGCCATAAAAAGAATCCGTATTCTCTCCATAAATTTTATTCTGTTCGGATATAATTAAAAAAATCAAAATTTATCTTATTTAATATTTAATTTTAATTATAATATATAATTATAAATGTTATATATATAAAATTATAAATATTATGTAAGAAAGTCTAAAGGACCAATATTTTTATTAAAATTGACCAGTACTTGACTAGCAAAAGAAAAGTGAATAACTGATATTATTGGATAAAATCTCACACCATTAAAAATATTAATAATGACTAATTAATGGCTACAAATCACAAAACTTACTTACTTGTTCCTATCACTTCTCATATTATATTATATAAAATAACTTTAAATATTTTCTTTACAATGGCTTGTATGCTTTACAAGTTCATTAAGGAATAAACCTAAAAAACGCACTGCTACACATACGTCCAATACACGCGCTATATAAGATCCCGCGTATATATAACTATAAAATTTAAAAGATTTGTTTCCTTCTTCGTTCTCCTTATTTCCAGATTTGCTCGTTTTCTTCTCGCGCGTCTTCCCTCCTTCTTCTCGATCGTTCTTTTCCCCTCCTTTCTCACTGGTATGTTCTTCGTCATTTACGTTAGTTCCTCTCTCTGCAACTCCAGCTTCGTTTTCTATTCGATTTGTTGTTTTCTGAAATCAAAGTTTGAACTCGTTTTGAAGATTATGGATGATTCAACCTCAGATTGTCAGCTGAATCAGGGCGAAGTGGATTATGAATTTGAATCTAACGAAGTTCTTGAGGTTTGATTTACATACGATTACTTTGAATTTTGTTGCAGTCATTTGAATAGCATTGTGTAGCTGAATAATTGTGAACATTGACTGTGAAACTAACACGTTAACATGAATCTGTGGATTGAATATAATGTATTAGTTTTGATTAATTATCTGGAATTTATAGCAGACGCTCGGGTGTAGATCAGAACTTTTTTGGGTGTATTTTTGCGAGAAGTGTGGGTGTATTTACAGTTTATGGCTTTTTCTGTTATGTTAGCTGAGTTGTTGTCGTTCGGGTGTATTATATCAGACATGATTAGGTGTGTTTTTAGTTTTTGATATGGTGTATTCTGCAGCCTGTGTATTTACAGTTTATGGTTTTTTTTTTTTGTTATTTTAGTTGAGTTGTTGCGGTTTGGGTGTATTATATCAGCAATGATTGGGTGTATTTTTAGTTTTTGACATAGTGTATTCTGCAGCCTCTCTCTGTTGTTGATGACCAGTTTGTTCCGAAGGTTGGAATGACCTTTACCACCCTTGAAGATGCTGGAAAATTTTACAGGAACTACGCCAAGGTTGCAGGTTTTTCTACAAGAGTTCGGAGCACAAATAGGAAGGAAAACGAGATTAAGAATCAATTGATTACATGTAGTAGAGAGGGAAAATGGAAATCTAAAATATCTCCGACCGAGAAAACCAATCCGACAGCCGGTTTAAACTGTCCTGCAAGAATTTATATACACACATTGAAGGATGTTGGTGCTTGGATCATTTCAAAGGTTGTGCTGGATCATTCACACCCTTGCTGTCCAAGTAAAGCAGAGATGCTCAAACAGTACAGGGAACTAAGCATGTCCATTCGTCGTACAATAGAGAATAACGAGGAGGCCGGTATTAGACCAAGCAAAACCTACCAATCATTTGTTGCGGCTGCCGGGGGTCACCGCGAGTTAAATTTTATCGAAAAGGATGTGAGGAATTACATTACGAGAGAAGTGCGGAATGTTTCCGAACAAGAAGATGCAAAGTAATTCGGGAAATATTTGTTAAGAATGAAAGAGAAGAATCAGAATTTTTTTTTGAGCTTGAACTCGAGGAGGATCAATCGATTAAGCTGGCTTTTTGGGCCGATGCAAGAAGTAGAGCTGCCTTTGAGTATTTCGGAGATGTTATTTCATTTGACACCACCTACAATACAAACAGGTAACAAACTGTCCCTGTTTATGATGCTAAATTAATGTATTTTTATGAATCCGTGGCAGAGGTGTATATTGGGTGTTTTTGGGTGTATACAAAGCATTTATTGGGTGTATTTAATGATTTTCCATTCTGCACTATGGTAATTTGTTTCATGTATAATTTGGTTTGTGGTTCTTTTGTCAGGGTGAATCACCACAGTCAGTCAACACTTCTCGGATGCTCTTTGATGAAAAACGAAGAAATTGAATCATTCAAATGGTTATTTGAATGTTGGCTTCATTGCATGGGAGGAAATGCTCCAAAAGGGTTTCTCACCGATCAATGCACATCAATGAAAAGGGCTTTAGAGGCCTGTATGCCAACAACAATTCACCATTGGTGTATTTGGCACATCATGAAGAAGATTCCAAGCAAATTAAACGGATACAAGGGACATGCAGAAATCGAACAAGAAATGAGCCAAGTTGTTTGGAACTCTCATAGCAAAGACTCATTTGATAGGAATTGGAATGATTTTCTGCTGAATTTTGGTCTTGTGGACAACAAGTGGCTTTCAGGTAATGTTTGTTTAAAATATGCAGTAGAGGTGTAAATTGCATGTTTTTTGGGGTGTATTCATAGTGTATGTTTGGGTGTATTCTGCAGATCTCTATGAAGACCGTCATATATGGGTTCCAATTTATTTGGATCACCACTTCTAGGCAGGGATGAGAAGCACACAAAGGAGCGAGAGCATGCATTCATTTTTTAACAAGTTTATTACCCAGAACAGCTCGCTTATTCAATTCGTCAAACAATACGATAATTGCCTCGAAAGCAGGGAGCAAGCAGAGAGAGAATCAGATGCTGCAGATTTTCATACGGTCATACCGTGTGCAACCAAATCCTCCATTGAAGCTCAGTTTCAAGATGCGTACACTCATCAAAAGTTTAGGGAAGTACAAGCACAATTCAGAGGAAAGGTGAATTGCATCACTAGATTAACGAATTCCGCTCTAGGCTATTCAGTATACGAAGTTGGAGAACAAGTTTCCAGCTCAATATTCAACAAGTTTGTGGTTACTTACGACTAAGTAGCAGCCGAGGTAAAATGCCAATATTTATTATTCGAGTCGAGAGGGATATTGTGCCGTCACGCACTAAGCGTGTTAAGCTTTGAACAAGTAAGCCAAGTGTCACCGAGATATATACTGGAACGATGGAGCAAGAAGGTAAAGAGGCGACACAAACACATCAAGAGCAGCCACGACGAGCCACTGTTGGAGCCAAGAAGCAAGAGGTTTGACCAATTAGTTTTCGTTCGCAAAATATTTGCGAATTTGCATCTGAATCTGAGGAGCTGACTGCAATTCTGCACCGTGTGTACGATAACGTCATGGTTGAGATGGAATCATTGAAAGCCAAAAGGAAGGGCACATCTTCTTTATCTCACGAAGATGCCAACTTGGAATCCGTTAACGAGCTTCAAAGCCCTCCAAGGATTCGAACAAGAGGACGTCCAAAAAATAGGCTAGGTTCAAAGTTGGACAAACAGATTGTAAATGCCACAAAGAAGAAGAAAACGAAAGCTTTAAACGAGGTAAAAGTGATGTTCTTTAAGTACTGGTGATTGAGTTTAATTTTTTCGTTAATAGTTTAGCTAATATGTGAGTTTCTTATATTCAGTTGAACCTCTTTGATGCTGCATCAGTGGTGCGTTCAAATTCCAGCCAATATCAAGCACGTGTTATGAATTATCAGTTCAGGGTACCAGCAGCAGCGGATAATTCTTTGGGTGTATAGTTACAGAATATGGGTATAAAAGCACTGTTAGTTTGGGTGTATTTCTGAATTTTTTTGTATTTCACATTTTACATATATATACATATATATACTTCAGAACCTTATTTTTATGTTATAAAATACTGTTTGTTTTTTTTTTTACAACATTTTATGGGTTTTATGTTATAAAATATAGTTTGCATATGGATGGTATTAAGTGTTTAGGGTTCAGGGTTTTAGGGATAAAGTATCAGGGGTGATAGATTTCAGGGTGTATAATCAACTTTCTTTGGGTGTAAAAAATGGCAGGTTATGGGTGTATATTTGATTTGTTGTTTTCCTTCATATTATAGTACATGTAATTCATACATTTTAAATACAGCAGACAGAGTTTAATTATTGAAAGAAATTTCACAATAAAATGCATTATAATTGTCAAATATTTACAACATGTCTGTCATTTGTTACAAGACTATATAACATTTACATTAAGCAGTGTCAACATCCTGAGAATCTATCTAACAATATGGACTCAATAACAACGAGGATGGCTTGGACAGTCTGATTGCATTACTCCCCCTAATGGCTTCATCTTTGTCTAGATTCATGTCATGAAATAGAATCCGAGAAGCATATTCTACTCTAAAGTGGTCCACCTCGTCCTACAGTAAAAAAGAATATTTTGTTTAATCAACCATGTTAATTGAGTAATATAATACAAAGTTATTTAGTTTTAAACATATTTACCTGGGTCCAATTGTCACACTCATACTTCCACCTCTTAATGTTTGCGGGCTCAAGTATCTCAAGCCACTTCAATACGTAGATAGCACAGTCATAGCTGAAAACAGAAAAATAAATTATAAATTACATATAGGAAAGTTTAATTTTCAGAGTGAAAGATTTATACCTTGTCTTTTGGCCCGAGATCTTAAGGTATGGTGCTACAATTTTCCTGTCCATGTCCTTTGATTTCAGAGGTGCCCCCCAGCATATACTTTAATTCGTGAAATTACGTATCCCTTAAAACACAAAACAGATCAGTAATACATGAATAATTTCAATAAAAGAATACACCCAAAGGAGTTAATAGTTATCCCTTATATTAAATAGAAATACACCCAACTATATATATATATATATATAGAACACAGAACCAACTTACAACAAATGTATTCAGCACAGTTCTCGCATCGGAAGGAGATTTGTTGTGTAATGGGTCGACTATATAAAATTTCCTCTTTCTTGTATCAGCGATCCATAACCACCAATGATATGAATGGCAAACAGGTGCAAATATCTGAAATATGTTCAGATTGAACATTGTTTTAGTTTATTTGGCACATAAGTAAAAAATGGTAATAAGTAGTTTTAGAAATGAAAACTCACATAACGATGCGATTTTAATTTTTGAAGGTCCAAGAAGGATATGAACATTGGGTAGTCTTCCACCCTGAAAGGCTTATTGTTTTTAGGCTGTAAGAATACGCCGTCTGGATGATTTGCAAGGGCCATGTTTTACAAAAATTGAGAACAACCAATTGAATACAAAAAATACACCCAAACGAATAAACAACTGACACCCAATTGAACATAGAAAATACACCCAAATAAATAAACAGAATACACCCAATATAAGAAAAAGAATACACCCGAAGGTATGAAAAAAATACACCCAAAAATCGTTGAAGCAACCCTTACCACAATATCAGGAGGGAGACAGTATACTTCTTCTTGAAACTTTTGAATATTTTGTTGGTTTACGATGAAGCATATGGCAGTGACAATCTAGAAAAATATGCCGAAATCAATTTTACATCAACCAGGATTGTAGTTAATTTTGGTGATAAAAACATTAATGTTGTTGTAATATTACCTCAGCTTCTATATGCGATTTAGGCGCGAGTGATGCAAGGTGGAATTTTGACATAGTGTATCTATCTTGGGCTTGGAGTCTGCAGACGTTGTCAAACTCATCAGTTAGCCCATTTGCGTAGGTCTTCACTCGTATAGCCCAGTGGTAGCATTTCTGTTTCATGTCAGTAGTATTTAAATTCGGCCTGACAGGAGTTTCAAACTTCTCGAAACTCTCTGCCCCACTCTCCTTTGGAATCGGCGAACTTTTTTCTTTTTTTGTCACCCCACCACTTGCAATTTTATGTACCAGATCCTCTAACTGTTCCAGCAGTTTTGGGGTTTCTGGAGTTTTTGCACTGTGTTCATCTTGCGTTGATGCTCCCTCCTGCGTTGTTGTTTCTTCTTGGCTGGAATCAGTGAAGCCAAGGCTGAATGATGGCATTGGATCTGTTTCAGGAACGTACGATGCTGTCCATGCCATCATCATCGACGCAGCAGCGTCTTCTGGGGCTGGATTACTGCGTGATCATGTATAACATATTATAACAATAAGAATATACAGACGATAACCAAAACATTGATTTTATTCTGATGAACTTACATTTTAGATGGAGCTGGGGGAAGTGTGGGTGTGCTTTCTTCAAGTTGTTGGGGGAGGGGAATTCAGGAGTGCTGCACGGCACATAAAATTAATCATGACATAAAAAAAACTATTCAGGGGCAATATACACCCAAACTGTAACCCAATATACACCTAAACTGTAACCCAATATACACCCATACATTGATTTTACTCTAACGAACTTACATTTTAGATAGAGCTGGGGGAAGTGTGGGTGTGCTTTCTTCAAGTTGTTGGGGGGGGTTCAGGAGTGCTGCACAGCACATAAAATTAATCATGACAAAAAAAAACTATTCAGGGGCAATATACACCTAAACTGTAACCCAATATACACCCATACTCTAATAAAATATACACCCAATACTATTTCTTACGTTTTTGTAGGTCCTTCAATTTGTAGCAGAGGGGTTGGTTCATATTCTGTCTCATGTGTTTCTTGAAATTCTGGCACAGTGGTTGTTTGGGACACTGGTAGACAAACTTGAATTGGAACTCTAAACAAGAAGAAAAATGAAAGGTTAACAATGGCTTTGAAAATAAAAAGGTTATAAGGTTGAAATATTCTTGAAAAACTCACATTGCAAGACCTTCAAACGGTGTCTCTTCCCTCACAACCATCATATTCGAATCAGCCGGCTCACTTGCTGACTCTTTAACCAGACTCAACCTTAAATACACCCAAAGAAAGTCAAAAATACACCCGAACAATTCAAAAGAAAGACAGGCTTTGTTTTTTGAGAACTTACATACTTGCAGTTTTTGCTTTTTTTCTTGCCTTTTTTTTTTCTCGAATAAAATAATAAAGGACTTTTTTTTCTAAAAAAAATATATACAGAATTAGAAGTAGAAGGTAATAAAAGAACAAAAGTAACGGTTATTTGAAAGAGAAATTACATGCTCTCTGCCGGTCTGTTTACGCTACTTTGTTCTGTGTGTCCTTGAGAGGAAGGATCATCACTTCCCAAGTTTACGTCCGGTATTCTAAACATAGTTCATGTTATTCAGAAAAAATATCATACAGTTAAATCATGATAACAAGATTTTATCAAATAAAGCTTCTTACGTTTCAGAGGAGACATAGTGACCTTCCGTCGATCGCAGGTTAGCTTCCTTCTCCCTGCGAAACAAGAAACAATTATTAGTAAAGAAAACACCCTAAAATATGAAATATACACCCTAACAAGACATACCCATGTGCAGCAGAATTTTCATTGTTTTCCATTAACAATTCATCTAGATCTTCACTTCCTATTTCAGATCTGTTAGTATATTATAAAAGAACATGTTAACAAATATAATCATGATGATAGACAGTAATATAGCTTACAAAGTACTGTACCCATGATAGGATTGATCTTGTTCAGGAGATGAATGCTCAACAACAACCTTTTTCTTTTTGGATTGTGTTCTGGGTGGAAAAAAGAAGTATGAATCAGAAATAAAAAATTAATTTTATCACAAAATACTATCCAAAGAAGTGCTTACTTTTTTGGTGTTCTCTGTGTCTTTTTCTTTCTTTTTTTTTTTTTTTGCTTCTTCACCGGTGATGATTCTTCGCTTCTATAAGTTAATAAGAGACTCTTTTAATACATAAAATCTTGATAATAAAACCAAAAGAAAGGAGTAATAATTTCAGAACATTACTCATCAGTTGATTCGGATTCGGAATCAGAATCCTCTTGACTCTTCTTTCTTTTTTTGGAGTCCATTCTGGAACGCAAACAATCACTATTTAAAACATACTAAAGATATAAAATACACCCAAATAAATGCACAAGATACACCCAACATAATAAACAAAATACACCCAACTTAATAAACAAAATAAACCCAACTAGATAAACAACATACACCCAACTTAATAAATAAAATACACCCAACTTTATAAAGAAAATACACCTAAGTATGGTACTTACTTTTTTCCTTTTTTGCTGGATTCTTTTCTTGGTGAATCCTCTGAGTCTTCTTGAGTCTCAGACTCAAAGGTAGAACTGTCACTATAAGTTGTTTCTGTCTCCGAAGACGATGTTGAACTTGCCTTCCTTTTTTTGTTTTTTTTATTTCTTGTTTTTTTTCTTTTCTCTCTATTTTTTTTATTTTTTCTCTTGTTTCCGCCATTTTTACAATCCCCTGAAACATTAGAAATTTTAGTTAGCAGCATTCATGTAAATAAAATATACCCAACATATTATGATCACTTACCATATTTTCCTCTATTTCCGCCCTCATTCTTTCGACCAACTGCTCCTTACTCCAGTTGGCAATCCATGGTTTTGGAGGTCTTTCTACCCTTTTCTTGTCTTTATTTTTAGAAAGATGAAAGTAAATTATCATCAAGGCAAAGAGGTACCCATCAATTGCCTTTTTCTTTTCCTTCTTGTAATCAGTTATGCCCTTGATGATAAAACTCAAAACATGCCCTCCCCAGTTTCGCTCTGTTATGGTGTCCATATCAAAAATTGGGGTCAGATGCACGGGTGAGATTTTGTTTATTGTCGTTGGTAAAAAGAATGCCATTTGTATATAGAGGATGAAAATCCTCTTGAACATTAGGCGATCATGTTCGTTACCAACGCCAATATCCATCATCTCATCTGTAAGACTTTTGAGGGTCTTACCCTGGAATCTTCTAAAAATTTCTTTATCATCCTCAGAAAGTTTCTTATAATTGACTTTCTGAGGAAATAGATCTCCTACAAAAAGGAAAAAAACATAGTATGAAAATCAGTTCAAATACACCCAAGTATCAATTTAAATACACCCAAGCATCATTTAATATACACCTATAATTTTTAGCGAATTACCTGATGCGTTGATGCCAAGCGCATCACCTATTATTTTTTGTCTTATTTTAAAAGAATCGTATCCGGTTTTCAGTCTGTTCTCCCCTAATTTGAAGTTGTTAGCCAACTCCCTTAATAGTTGGTGATGCACTCTTAGTGGCGGGATGTGCATCAAGCCACCGAATCCCAAATCCCTCACAATCGTTTTCTTCTCCTCACTCATGTTTCTGAATTTCTCATTTAACATATGTGTTGCACACTTAAGGTCTTTGGTTTGCTGTAAACAAAGCAAAATTATAGTCAGATATATTTCTATTATATAAAACTGATTTCATCTAAGACAAATATTTATTCTTACATTTTTCCCATCTTGGTTTCTCGCTGCCATTTTTTCTGAAATGAAAAATACACCCATAGACATGAGTCAGATACACCCATAGATATCAGTCAGATATCACTCAAACATGCATTAATTTACAAGGTCAAGCAACATTACAAGGTCAAGCAATATACACCCATGGACAAGCAAATATAAGAACAGTTGCAACTGCTGACTATTACAATATATCAGTTCAAAAATATACACCCAACAATTTATGCCATATACACCCAACAAATTACTCCATATACACCCACCAAACTACGGAATATACCCCCAAAAATCAGTTACCAATAGAACTAGAATAACAAGAACAGTGATACCTAGAAGAACTACGAAGAACAGTGTAACATAGAACCAAGAATAACAATAAAACCTAGAACAAGTAGAACATTATAAACTGTAAAATGAGACGTAGAACAAGAAGAACAGTAAAACGTACAACAACGTAGAAGAACAGTAAAACCTAGTTCTTCGATTTCGAAATGTGAAAAATATACAGGATGACTAAAATAGTAACGTAATGTACCTTCAGTATTATAACTTCGTTTTTTCTGGAGATTCTCGATCGAGAGTTCTATGTTGTGTTGATGGAATTTTCGAATCTTAGCGACGAGTTGTATATCTTCGCTTTTGAATGTTGCTCGAAAATGGAACGGTTGTGTTTTCTTTGAATGACTTTGAGAAGTGGAAGAGTGCGCCATTAAGGAGCGGTTTATGCGAAGTGCAACCGTTTGAGTAGAGCGCGTGTAAATGACGCTCCATTCAATGTTATTCACTGCGCGTATGGAAGGTTTGTGGGCTGGGGACTTGTATCACTTGTAAGGCCTTTTTGCTTGTATGTGTAGCAGACCCATTTTCTTTAATATTACGGATCTAAGAGTTTACTTGAATTAAAAAAATTGACCGCAGTAACTGTATAATCGCCCGTGGTCTCTGCATTAAGCAATACTAAATACTGCATGCTAATTGTTCTTCAATCGACAAAAAATACTAAGCATGAGAAGAACTGAAGAAAATAATTTCAATGAAGTGCATACTATATTCAATTAGAGTATTCCAAATTGTTAATTGACTAATATAAAACATTGACCTTGTAAACATTCACCAATTACCTTTAAACTAAATTAAAGCGCACTGACCTGTGTCCTCTCATCCTAATTATTATTTGTCTTTTAACAGAAAAAGAACCACCTAAAAAGTACTAAATAGTCCTAGCTCATGTACCTATAGAGTTTACTTCAATTAAAAAAATTGACCACAGCAACTGTAAAAAGAACCCCATGGTCTCTGCATTAAGCAACACCGCTAATTGTTGTTCAATCTACAACAATGTGGTGTACTAAACTCGCTAGATTTTCTTCTCAGAAATTCTCCACAAGAAAATTTCATGCCACTGCTGCAAGAATCTCAAAATGGAGGGATTTTATGAAGGAAGAGTTACAAAATGATACAAAGCGTCTAAGAACCGAAGAGAGTGACAAAGTTTGCATCTACAGAGTCCCAACGAACATGCGCCAGGTTGAACCAAAAGCCTACACGCCCAGCATTGTTTCCATTGGTCCATGCCACAGAGGAGCACCTCGCCTCCAGAAAATGGAGATTCTCAAGAAGAATCTCTATCGCCGCCTCTTCGATCCGAATGGCGCCAATGCATCCAAACTAGACAAGGCTTTTGAGACCCTGGAGGGGATAGAAGACAAAGTGAGGAGTTGTTACAAGGAAGAAATCGCTCTCGAAAGCGACGAGTTCCTTAAGATGATGCTGATTGATGGATCCTTCGTCATTCAGCTCTTGAGGGACTTATCGCAACAAGATGGAATTCTACAAACAAGTTATCTAAGCAGCAGGTGGATGCTGCCAGTCATTCGCCGCGATTTGATAATGCTTGAAAACCAAATCCCGTTCTTTGTTTTGAACGAATTGTTCGATTTAACAAACACTAATTCTGTTTCGCGCCAACAACAAAAGCAACCAAGAAAAAGTCTCAAGTATCTCAGTCTTGAATTCTTTTACCCTCTGCTCCAGGCTGGCTCGGAAACCATTCCGCCTTGCGAGAAGCTTGACGAGTTAGAGGTTGATCACTTTCTTCATCTTCTTCGTTATGCCATCGTTAAGCGGCGCGAACTCAAAGTAGAAGTGGAGGCAGAGGATCAGCGTTACATGATTCGCCCTGCAACCGAGTTATCCGAGGCCGGAGTGAAGATCAAAGCGGATAAGAATCCAAACCGGAGGCTTTTGAATATAACCTTCAAGAAGAGACCATGGCTGCTAACTAGAGAACTCACTATCCCTCCTTTATACATGAATGATCACAGAGGAACCGTGCTTCGCAACATCGCTGCATTCGAGAAGTGTCACAAAGGAATCAAACCGGATGTAACGACCTACTTGTTTTTCTTCAACGGACTCATAAACTCAGCAGAAGATGTAGCTCTTCTCCATTACAAGGGTGTGCTTCACCATTCCTTAGGGTGCGATAAAGAGGTTGCGCAATTGATCAACAACATTTCAAAAGAAATGGTTCTTGACAAGAAGGAGTCGTACCTTTACGAAGTGGTGAATGCAGCAAACAAATATTGCGGTAACAAATATGCAAGAATGAGGGCTTGGTTGGTGCATAACTACCTTAGTGGATGGGGTGTGGGAATTTCAACAATTGGTGCGATTTTGGCACTTTACTTTACTATGATTCAGACTGTGTATGGGTTTAAAGATACGATAAAAGATTGGGGGAATTACAGGTTTGGGTCACTACTCTTAGAAGCATTGATTATTACTCCTCTCAAGGGTGTTCCAAAATCCATGGTCTCTGCAGCGGAACCTTATAAAGGAGCCGCTGGTTCTAACAATTGTGGAGATATGCGCAGGAAAATTCTAAATATGTGTATGGAAGTGTGTATCACTGAATAAGATTTCTTGTTTGAAGGAATTTTGTTTTTCATATCATCATATCAATCAAACAATAAGTTGAGGTTCGTCATTGCGTTGATGAGTAGAGTTGCTCTTTAGTCTTCATCACTGATTGAGAAATAGATTTTATTTTCTCTAGAAAATGGGACATGTAGGTTATTGAAAAACAAAATTTTTACTTTAAATATCATTCTTTACTCAACTTTTAAATCTAGCATTTTATTATTTTATTTTGTAATTAAGCATATTTTTTATTTTTAAAGAATCATTATTATTTTTATTTAATTTAAATTTTATAATTATTATACTTACACTATAAAAGTGGTCACGATCTCTAAGGTAGCGTTTGTTTTCGAAGACAGGACACAGAGACATGGACAGCATATCTTTAAAAAGTGTTTGGAAGCAGAGACATGGACACTGAACATATTGTCTCCGGGACAGTTTTTTATATTTTTGTGTCCACTCTTCTACGAAGGACAATGATGGACACGGGATTTAGAAGAGGGACACGGACTGTTTTTATGAAATTTTTTTTTGTCCATGGTGCTATTTTTTATTATTCCACTGTTACCCCTTCTTATTTTTTCAATTTTGCATCGTTCTCAGAAAGTACTTTTTTTTTTCCATACTCTTTTTCTATCTCTACATTCTCCTTCTTTCTCTTTTTTTCTCGGGTACTCTCACCTTTTTATAGAAATTTTTATTGGACTGGATAATTTTTTTTTCTTATCATTCTTACTTCAACATTATTTGACTGCTTCAAATATTTTTTTTAAGTTTTCACTGTCTGTACTCTTACGTACTCTCATTCTTTATTAAATTAGTTTATACTAAAAAATTTGGAATCACATGGCTATTTTAGTCATTTTATATAATATTTTAGTTTTGTCCATGTGTATCCAAACATAATACTGGACATTACAATAGTGTCCTATCCATCGTATCCAAACACGATACACAAAACATAATTTTTAATGTCTCCGTCCTATTGTTTTTGTCTCAGTGTCCTGTTCTGTCGTGTCTCTAAAAACAAACGCTACCTAATATACTAATTTTGAGATAAGCCTCAAAGTGGTCCCTAAAGTTGCACTCGAGCCTCATAATAGTCCCTAAACTTAATAGTTACTCATATTCGTCCCTGAAGTTGCACTCCGAGACTCAGATTCGTCCTTCCGGCACATTCCGTCCACCTAGCACTACTGAAAAGCTGATCTAGACTCTTTCGTGACATGCTGGCTAGGTAACGGCTAGCTGACGTGGATTAGTAAACTTTTATGGTGCAATTTGGTCCCTAAATCAAAATTAAAAATTTTAATACCCAAATTTAATTATTATTCTCTTCTCTATAGTAGTAACCCCTCTCTTTTTTTCTTCTCTTCTCTTCTCCATATGGATCTGAAAGAGACTACAAATTACAACTTCATTGAAAGCATGCATATATTTTGTTAATTAAAAGTCACACACTATGTCTTTGTTAACATTTTATGCACTCATTTAACTCTAGTTTAATTAAAATGTTTTATAAAATTTAATTTTATATTTTTATATGATTTTACAAAAATCTATCTCTTGTATTTATGGAATTAAAAAGTTACATCGTTATTATTATATACTACATTACATTTTCTTTCGAATCCTGTTCTAAAATAACCACGCATCATCCTAATTTAACTGTTATTTACATAGTATTAATATAAAGTGTTATATTATGGCATTTCAAATCGTATGACATCTCCATTAAAATGACGTGTCTAAGATTTTATTATAATTAAATAGGTATTTCAAATTAATTAAGGGTAATATTAGAGAAACAAAAAAATAGCAAAAATTTACCAAATTTAATATTTATTATTTTAGTCTCTAATTAATAAAAAATTAATTAAGCAAAATAAATATAATTAACTAATTTAAACACTAATTTGATCATATTAAAATATTGATCATATCATCTTTTTGTTTGCAAATGTCATGCTGACATTTTAACATTTTATATTAGCATTAGATATGAGTTGAGATTCACAATTTATGAATTTAGGAATCAATTTAATCATTTTTAAAAGTCAATAAATTTTTATGAACGTTCACAATTTTAGAAACTAAACTTTGCTTTATTTCTTTAATTATATATATCACATAACTTTTTTTTATGTTATAATCTCACAATCTTTCTTACAGAAAAAAGGGATAAAAGCGGTTAAACTTATTCACATAATGATTATTAAGATGACTCTAGTTGTTGTTATTGTTATAAGATACTTCAACTAAAAATAAATAAAAAGAAAAATCTTGTGAATTTGAGATATGAAGATCTATGCATGTAGAGAAAAGAGGGATTATTGTAGAGAAGAGAATGATGATTAAATTTAAAGATTAAAATTTTTAATTTTGATTTAGGGATCAAATTGCACCATAAAAGTTTACTAATCCACGTCAGCTAGCTGTTACTTGGCCAGCGTGTCACGGAGGAGTTCAGATCAGCTTTCCTGTGGTGCCAGGTGGACGAAATGTGCTGAAAAGACGAATATGAGTCTCAAAGTGTAACTTCAGAGACGAATATGGATAACTTTTAAGTTCAGAGACTATTATAAAATTCAAGTGCAACTTCTGAAACCACTTTGAGACTTATCTCACTAATTTTTTATAGAATCACCGTAGTTTTCATAATAAACTTATAATTTTGTTTTCTAGTTAACGTGAACCAAAAAGAGAATTTCAACAAGTTTATGCTACTTCAATGTTTTTTTTTTCTAGTTTCTAAAAATACGTGTATCAAAGCACTATCAGTTGAGTCTCTTTTAATAATTTTACTAAGGAAGAATCTAAAAAACTAATTAGGATGCAGTTAATTTGAAGTTAATTAATTAAAAATTAGTTTTTATTTTTAATTTTAAAATTTAAAAAATTAGGATAGTGAAAAGTTCTTGGCATAAATTATTTTTTAACATATCTAAAATTATAAGATTACTTGTTAACGCATCTGAAACTCATATAAAAATAATTGTATTAATTATTTTTTATAAATAATTATAGACTATATTTTAAGTACAATTTTAATCCCTATAATTTTAGTTGAAAATTAAAATAGTCTCTAACAGTTTTTTTTGTTCAGAATTATCTTCAGCGTTAAATTTTATTTTAAAATCATCCTCGAACAAAAATATCCTTGTGTTTGTTACTCTCTTCCTCTATCTTTTTTATCACACTCTTTTGCTCTTCATCCTAAAATTTTCTTTCCTCACAACAAGAACACATAAATTGAAAACAATAAATCTTTACATCCAACCAAAATACTTAACCAAGTTGTTATAATAAATTTTCAAATCACGCACCTCCTTCTCTGTTTTCTTCTCCGTTACACGCATGTTCTTCTTCTTCCCTCCTCCTCCTCCTCGTTCTTCTTCTTCTTCTTCTTCCCCAATGTTGCGTCTTCTTCTTTTTCTTTTCCTTTTTCGTTATCGTCATCACTAATAACACCAACATTTCTTCTTCTTCTTTTTCTTCTTTGATGTTGTGCTTTCTTCTTCTTCTTCTTCTTTTCATTTTTCGTTATCTTTTTCTTTTGTTATCGTCATCACGAATAACACCAACATTTCTTCTTCTTTTTCTTCTTTGATGTTGCGTTTTCTTCTTCTTCTTCTTTTCCTTTTTCGTTATCTTTCTCTTTTGTTATCGTCATCACCAATAACACCAACATTTTTCTAACATCTTTATTGGTTCTGATTTTCTCTGATGCCATAATTAAATAATTTTGATTCATTTCTTAGTTTATTTCAGTTCATTTGTGTGTTAATTGAAGTTCACTTAAAGCTACTGATAAGTATTGACTAAATTTTTTATTTCATAAGTAATTTTGGTTCATTTCTTAGTTTAATTGAGGTTCATTTGGATCCAAAAATGAATTCAATATATTTTTATTAGTGATTGAGTCTTTTTTACTGTTTGTTCAAATCTGAACTAATTTTGGTTCATTTGTGTGCTAATTGAGGTTCACTTGCTGCTGTTAATAAATATTGACCAAATTTTTTAGCAAAAAAGAATAAAATTATTCATTATCACTTTATTCAATGGCATTAGATTCCACTCCATTCCATTTAATTAGTTCAGTTTTGAACAAGCAGTCAAAAAGACTCAATCATAAACAAAAACATATCGAATTCATTTTTGGATCCAAATAAACCTCAAATAAACTAATAAATGAATCGAAATTACTTAAGGAATAAAAAACTTGGTCAAAACTTAACAATAGCATCAACTAAACCTCTATTAATACACAAATGAACTAAAATTAGTTTAGTTTTGAACAAACAGACAAAAAGACTCAATCATCAACAAAACACATATAATTTATTTCTGGATCCAAATGAACCTCAATTAAACTAAGAAATGAACCAAAATTACTTAAAAATAAAAAATTTGGTCAATACTTATCAGCAGCATCAAGTGAACCTCAATTAATTCACAAATAAACCGAAATTAGTTTAATTTTGAACAAACAGTAAAAAAGACTCAATCATCAACAAAAACACATCAAATTTATTTTTGGATCCAAGTGAACCTCAATTAAAAGGAGAAAAAAATGCAGCAACAACAGCAACAATAAAAGAATGACAATTGAGAGAAAACACGCAAAGAAGAAGGAATTCGAAGAAGAAGAAGGAGGAAGGAGAACAAGAAGAAGAAGGAAGAAGAAGAAGAAGGAATATGAAGACGAAGAAGGAGAAAAGCGAAGAAGAAGGAAGAACACAAAGAAGAAAGAACGCAAAGACGACGAAGATGAAGAAGCGTTATTGAAACGCGCGTGTGTACAAACTGGTGTAATAAAAGTGGTTTTTTTTAATTTGGGCCTGCTTGGTTGGACTTGGATACAAAAATGCTTGAATGTATAGTTGGGCTATTAAATCTAACTAAGTTGGCCAAACTATAATAAAAACCACTCTAAAAAAGAAACGCGTGATACACACTCCAGTGCTCCACTAGCGCACAATTCAAAGAGCTTGTACTATATGTACAAGTCTTTCTACACTTTCTGTAGCACACAAATTTTTGTTGGAGAGCATACAAATTTTGAAGTATAGCACACAAATTTTTGAAGTACAACACACAAAAATTAGAACATAACACAAACTTATTGATATAGCACAAAAACTTTTGCATATAGTACACAAATTTTTGAACTATAACATACAAATTTTTGAAGCACAGTATACAAATTTTGCTACACCAAAATTTATGTATACATTCTTTTATTGAGTTCTATTACACCATACTATATCCCATGTATAAATCAAACAAAGTGAAACAACACACACCCCTTCATTTTTACAGCACATAAATAATTGAAGCTAATAGCTTCGTAGCTCACACTATCATTAAACAAATTCTAGTTTATCATAGCACACAAATATTTAAACATAACACACATTTTTGTTCAGCATATGGTTATCAAATGTGGTTTTTGTGAATATGGCAAACGGAAAATGGAGAATTTGTGTGGATTACTCGGACCTTAACAAGGCATTCCAAAAAGACTCATTCCCCCTTCCAAACATTGATGCCTTGTTGGATGCAGCGGCGGGATACAAGTTTTTAAGTTTCATGGATGCTTACTCAAGATACAACTAGATCCTGATGCACCAACCTGACGAGGAAAACACAGCGTTCATAACGCTAGGAGGGACGTATTGTTACAAAGTTATGTTGTTCGGCCTGAAGAATGAGGGAGCAACCTACCAAAGGTTGATGAATAAGGTCTTTAAGGACCACATTGGCAGGTCGATAGAAGTCTACGTTGATGATATACTAGTTAAAATGGCCGAACCGAGCTGCTTGGTAGCCGACTTGCAGGTCATTTTCGAGTCTCTTCGAAAACACAACATGTGACTGAACCCCTTAAAATGTGTTTTTTCCATGGAAGCAGGGAAGTTCTTAGGATTCATGATCACCCAGAGGGGAGTAGAAGCAAACCCAGTGAAATGCAAAGCTATGCGGTGCATGACGAGTTCTCGGGTGTGTAAAGGATGTGCAAAGACTAGCAGGAGGGTTGACAACCTTATCTCGTTTCCTCGGCGCATCGGCGGCTAAAGCTCTACATTTCTTCAACTTAATGAGAAAGGGAATGGCCTTCGAATGGAGCCCGTCCTGCGACGAGACTTTTAACCATTTTAAAAGAATTCTGTCGGAACCACCTGTCCTCGGGAAGCCAAGGGAAGAGGAGTCCTTATACCTCTACCTGGTTGTGATAGAGGAGGCCCTTTAATGCGAGAAGAAGGCAAGCAACAACAACCCATCTACTTCATAAGCAAGGTACTCCAAGGGGCAGAGCTGAGGTACACGAGGCTAAAAAAGGTGGCTTTTGCTTTGTTGGTTTCCTCTCGAAGGTTAAGGTATTATTTTCAAGGGCATCCGATCAGGGTGAGAACCGACTAAGCAATCAAGCAAATCTTGCAAAAACTCAACCTAGCCGGGCAAATGATGGCATGAGCAACAGAGCTATCTCAGTACAACATTCAATATGAACCCCTCATACCATTAAAGCCCAGGCAATGGTCGATTTCTTGGTAGAAGTGGTGGGAGAACCCCCCGAGCACACAGTGGAAGCTCCATGTTGACGGAGCATCCAACCAAGCATTCGGCGGGGCAGGGATCATATTAGAAAGCTCGGAGGGAGTGACTTACGAGCAATCTATCAAGTTCGAGTTTTCGCTCTCCAATAATCAGGCAAAGTATGAAGCCATGATTGGAGGTTTGATACTAGCGAAAGAGGTTGGTATAACAAAGATCGAAGTCAATAGTGCTTCCCAGGTCATGACGGCCCAGGTAAACGGGACGTACCAAGCTCGGGATTCACTACTACAAAAATACTTGGAAAAAACCAAACAACTATGCAATAACTTCGAGGAGGTAATTGTCCAGGATGTATCCAAGAAAAGGAATGTTAGAGCAAACCTCTTGTCAAAGTTGGCTAGCACCAAGCCCAGAACAGGATACCAATCTCTCATCCAAGGCTTAGTAAAGGAGCCGTCGGTGGCCTTGTGTTTGGCCAAGAGCTAGGAAGAATCTCCTTCCTGGATTGACCCGATCCAGTAGTTCCTTAAGGAAGGCATGCTGTTGGGCAACAAGGAAGAAGCTAAGGTCATAAGAAGAGAGGCTGCCAAATATGCGGTAGTGCAAAGTCAATTATACAAGAAAGGACTCAGTTAACCCCTGTTAAAGTGTTTGCGGCCCGAACAGACGGAGTATGTCTTGAAAGAAGTGCACGAGGTATGTTGTGGACACCATATCGGGGGGAAGTCATCGGCCCGGAAGCTCCTCAGAGCCGGTTACTACTATGATGACCGACGCCAACGAATATGTGAAAATGTGCCTCAGATGCCAAGAAAATGCAAACTTTCATAAGGCACCGGCGCAGGAGTTGAGCTCCATCATGGCCTCTCGACCTTTTGCCCAGTGGGGAGTCGATCTGCTGGGTCCATTTTCGACGGCCCCAGGACAAGTCAAATACCTAATTGTGGCCATTGACTATTATACCAAATGGGTAGAAGTAGAACTTTTGGCAAGTATATCATCCGCGAATTGCCAAAACTTCTTGTGGAGGCAGGTGGTCGCAAGGTTTGGAATTCCTGAGGTCATCATATCGGATAGTGGAACACAATTCTCAGATAAGAAGTTTGGGGAGTTCCTATTAGGCCTTGGCATCAAGTAAAAGTTCTTCTCTGTGGAGCACCCTCAGAGTAACGGGCAAGCAGAGGCAGCAAACAAAGTCATTCTGCAGGAACTGAAGAAGCGTTTGGATCAAAGGAAAGGCTCGTGGCT
This sequence comes from Arachis ipaensis, assembly GCF_000816755.2. Lineage (NCBI taxonomy): Eukaryota > Viridiplantae > Streptophyta > Magnoliopsida > Fabales > Fabaceae > Arachis > Arachis ipaensis. Next base: position 22,953,003 of record NC_029788.2, read on the forward strand.
AGACGAGTTTACCTCATTCCTATGATCCCACAGGATAGCGCTGCAATCTTTTACCAGGGAGACGCCTTTCTGGCTCACTAATGATGTGGACGCCGTCATTCCCATTGAGATAGGAGAACCCAGCCCAAGGTTGCTATTGGGAGGAGATGATAAGGCGACCAAAAAAGACCTGGTAGATGAAACCAGAACAATAGACCATTTGTTGGAAGCAGTGCTAAAGCAAAGGTTGGCACTACGCTGTTAACTGCAAGGTTTTCAACAAAAGATTCAAAGAGGGAGACCTAGTATTACAACGTAACAACATCGGTCTGCCGACCCCAGGAGAAGGGAAGCTCTCCTCCAACTGGGAATGACCTTACAGGGTAAAAGAGGTGCAACACAAAGGCACATACATGCTTGAGCGACTATATGGAAAGGAGATACTGAGGACTTGGAATGTGGCAAACCTTAAAAGATTCTATTCCTAAGTCTTAGACGATCTACCGACCACGTGCTGACTGTCGGTCTCGATTCGGTTACTTTTCTTTCTCGTGTTCTTTCCATATCTTGTGTTAATTTTTATTTACCTTGTTTTAATCTTGCAAGCCTACTTGTACTATCATGACATAAGGGGTTCTAATGAGGCCCATTTTTTGAAAACTACTAGTATTTTGTGTTAAAATTTAGTCTGGAAACTTCTACCAAGTCACGATTACGACTTTTTAGGACTGATCACCCCAGAAGCCCCTGCGTAAAGACACACAAATATCCATCAAGATACGGCCGAACGGCCAAATAAACAAACGATATGCAAATAAATGACCAATATAATACATAAAAATAAACCAAGTTTTAAGCAGGAAAAGCCTACAAATTGGGACTTCAGAAGGGCAACACACCGGCCCAACAACAAAATAGTTGAAAATTACAAGTCCAAAAGGGCATCACATCGGCCCAATAACAACAAAGAAATTTCAACATTACAAGTTTTAATACAAAGTTTTCACTTCCTTGGTATGTCAACGATCTTATCGTCCTGGATTATTTTGAAAGCACCAACAGTCGAGGTGTCGAAGTTAGGGGCAAGTAGCGAGACTTGGTCTTTGACCTAGGGATGGCAGTTTTCCCCGGCAGGGCGGGTATCCGCGGAGATTTATCCGCCGGGGAACGGATTTGGGGGCCAATTTTTTCCCGCGGGGGCGGGGAACGGATATCCATTTAATAAACGGGGCGGGGGCGGAGGTAGAGATACCCACCCCGTGGATACCCGTTTAATACCCATCAATATCAATTTACCAAAATATCCCAGTATATATAT
>NC_029788.2:22954646-22958522 GCF_000816755.2 Arachis ipaensis
GCTTTTTGGGGTCACAGGGCGGGGGGCGGGGGGCATGTCCTCGCCCCCATGGGACCCGTTGCCATCCCTACTTTGACCGCCTCTTCAGTAGCAGCTATTGCGTCCCAGGCATCTTTGATAATCTCTTTGTTCTTCTTATTTATATTTGCGGCCTCAAGGCGAACCGCGTTTGCCGATCTCACGACCTCCTCCAGCTCCTTTTCTAGTTTCTTCACATTACTCTCGGCCATTTCGGCCCAACCTTGAGCAGTGTTGCGCTATTTGGAAAGAGAAAGATCCCAATCAATAAGACGTTCGATCTCGTCACTTGCCTCCTTCATTTTCTTCTCGGCTTCACCTAGTTTGGCCTCCGAGGAATCTCCTTCAGCCTTTAACTTGATAATTTCACACTGAGATTTCCATCTAATACTTGGCATTGGGCAAGGACCGGCTCCACCTTCCTCGCGATGGCAGCAGCTCGAAGAAGGCTCCTATTCGTCCACCTAGCTTGGACGGCCAAATCTTCATCCCGGAAGAAATTTTCAATGCCTGGAAGCAGCTAAGAATCAATAAAGAAACCCGCGTCGAAGTTCTTCTCTATCACGCAGAGCACCTGACCCGAGATGGAGCTGGATTTTCTTTTCTTTGGGTTAGAAATCACGATCACTTTGGGCTCCTCAACTTGAGCACCCGAAGACTGAGCAACCCCCGCTGGTTGGCCATGGTCGACCTTACCACCAGCATTGTGCCCAGGAGGTGGCCCAGGTGGAGGCTGAGACTGAACCTCCGGCTCATCGGCTTAAGGGACCTCGACTTGAGGAGTGGAGGAATCGGAGTTGTCTTCATCCCTAGGGAAGAAGTGAGTCATCAAACAGCTAATCAAGGTATTCCCAATAGCCATTCCAACTTCAAAAGAAAAAGAAAATCAAGTTACGAAGTTGGTAATAAAGCATCAGTATACAAATAAGGAAAATGGAAGAACAATAGTAGGAAGCATGAATTTACCTACACATTCTCGACGGGCTTCCCGATCACCCATTAGGAGGTAAGGGTTAAGGTTGTGAGAAGCAAAGATCGCCAGTAAGACATCGGCAATTTGTTGGTTCTGCCGACCTATGCCATCATATGTGACCTTAATTATATAGTTAAAGCCGGCACCAAAGCTCCAGTAGGTTGAGATGCGCCTTTCTCCTTCAAAGGTGAGCCAGAAGGGGTGACGACCTCGAGCTTGTCTCACCTTGAATAAAGTTTCTTTAAATTCATAGAAGGAATCTTCGAAGAGATCTGAGATCCTCCGGTTCTGTATGGCTCGGAAAGATAAGTATTCCTTTTTATGTTTACCCTCCCGAAAAGGATTTGTAAGGAGGAAGAAATAGAGAAAAACCTCCACACTGGCCGGGAGGTTCAAGTATTCACAAAGCATCTCGAAACAACAGATGGCAACCCAACTATTTGGATGGAGTTGCGAAGGAGCGACCTCACATCTGTTCAAAAGGACCATGATAAAAGGGGAGAAGGGAAGCCGAACACCCAATGTAGTGAACAAGGGTTTATACACCCACATCTAGTCTGGGATACGAGGATCTTCAAGGTTTAGCTAACAAACATCCCGAGGGCCCGGCACTAAGACCTTGTAATTCGCCTCCTCGGCGCCACCACACAATGCTCCTGAATCACGGAGCTCTTGTAATTCCTCCGCGGTTACCCTGGAGGACATGCTTGTGACATCGATAGTACACCAAACATAGTGTACCAATTCACAGGGGATTATTGCGTTATACCTACAGCGGGGGAACCTCTCAAATTGAGAGGTCGGGAGAAGATTCTAAGCCAAAGCAAAGTTATTCTATACTTAAACCAAGTTCATCTTACACTAAACCATTTTAGTCTAACCCGCAAAAGGGAAACCTATGGCACCCCTGGAAACTATCTAACAAAGCCAGTTTGGTCCAAAAGGTAACAACAACAAGAAACTAGCATGATAATGTTGAAAAGTAAAGCAAAATAATGCAAAGAAGTAGCCACTTATCAGTAAAGATGAATGTAGGAGATTGCAAGAAGCAAATAGCGGCAAATACAGGAGAAGGATGAAACCACGAGAAAGGACAGAGAGGATGATCGCAGAGGAACACAATGACGCAAACGACGATGGCAGTAAAGAAAATGGAGGCAGTAATGATGGTAGCAGTTACAAAAAGGAAATGAAAAATGAAGGGCAGATAAAAGTAATGGGGTGGTAACAGTCAAGGAAGAAGTGCGAAGGTCAAGGCAAAAATTGACCTTTCCGCTGACTTTCAAATCATTCTTAAAGAGCAATAAATGCTTTGGACACGAGAATCGAGACGACGTCTCAAGTAACAGCTGGGGGCAACTCACGTGCACGAAGAAGGCACTAGAAGCGTAAGCCCTATCGCCGAAATCGCGATTAGAGGAAGCAAACCATACACGAAGACATGAGTAAGTTAATGCGCCAGCCGTAAGTCTTACAACTTGACGCATTGGGGCACTATTCCGGCCTAGTCTAATAAGAACCGGGGGTCTACTTAGCGGACCCACGACCCGCTTAACCGACAGTGCCCCTCGCGTGACAGCATCCTCCTAATGAAAATCTGGACAGCTGGCAGAAACTTCCATATGAATGGGCCTAAATAGAGGAGTCCACCTGAGGACATGGAATAAAGAAGAGGAACCTACCCCTCCCCTAAAGTACGTCACTATTATCCTAAGTAATTGTCTTATCGCACGAACACTTATTTTAGTATTGAAATGTCTTTGCTGGTGGTCCCACCTATTAACCCACCGACGATCCTTAAGTCCGCACTTTATCTTAACTCTCACGTTTAGGTTCTGACCTTCACCTTCAACAATTCCTACTCCACCAGTCTGACAAATAATTGAACAAAACCCTTTCACACAGCCCATTGACAAATCCTAATTCTAAAATGCTAAATTCAAAGCGCCCCAAGGATTTTACTAGTTAGTATTTAACGATTTATTTATTAATTTTGGCTTTTACGTATTATCAACTGTATGTGATACAAATTCTAGAATAACCCGTGTGTTTTTAATTTTTAATTTATCTTTGAATCAATTGGAAAATTATTAATATACTTTTTGACTTTGATTTATATTTTATAACATTAATTAAAAATGTTTTCTCAAAGACAAAAACTTAAAATTCATAGATAAATTAAAATACAAACATAAAAATTCATACAATGTCATTAGCTCAAATAACTTGAAATAAAAAAAGTGTTAGATCACTACAAAACAACTTTAATTTTTCAAATCTAGTAGAGCATGCCTGTGGGATGGCAAATCTGCAAAGACAGAGGAGCTCAAAGATTTACCGGCGGTCAGAGACAGAGAAAAAGGGCTCTGGTGACAGGCTCACATGCAACAGCGACGAACAAGCTCACAGCGACTGCGACCAAGCGATGAATCTGTGGAAGAACAAGAGAAGAACTTAGATCTCACAATGATGGAGAGACAGAGAGAACGAGAGAGCGAGAGAGAGATAGAGAGAGAGGAACTTACGGAGCTGTGCGAGCTGAGTAGCGAGGGCGAGGAGTTGCGCGACTGAGCAGCGAGGGCGAGGAGTTGTGCGGCTGAGCAGCGACGGGCCGATGGCAGGTGGGAGGTGAGCAGCGACAGCAAGGAGCAATGGGACTAAGTGGTGACGTCAAGGAATTGCGACGATGGCAAGGAGCTGCGGAGCGATGGCGCAATAGCGGGGAGGGGATGAGAGGCTAAACTGAAGAGCAAAGAGCTTTGGTTCTATGACTATGAGGAAGAAGACGACCAACTAGGGATTTGAGGACTTGGGGTCTGATCTCTGATGGTTGGTGGACTGGGGGCAAACCCTAATCTCATAAAAACATATATATATAAGTACTC
>NC_029788.2:22958612-22989539 GCF_000816755.2 Arachis ipaensis
TTGATTTTTTGATTTTATAACTTTTATAAAATATGTGTCTTATTACTTTAATTTAAGAATAATTAATTTCTTATTTTACTATTTTATTAATTTCTTCGCTTTAAAAAAATTGATTAAAAAATGTATCCATTCACCTTATCATAATTATAAAGTCGACTGTTTTTTTTTTTTAAAATCAATTTGTGCTAAGAAAATTAAAATATTAGAATTGAGCAACTCGATTATGAGAATGAAATTGATTTGGAAATTAGATAAAAATAATGTAAAAACATAGTTTGTGAAATCAAATATATTGAAACTAGTACCTTATTACACATTTAAAAGAAAAATATTTATTCTTTGCCAAAAAAAAAAAATTGGATAAAGTTAAAAGTAGGTTAGGTATAGAAAATTAAGTGCGATTGAATTAACTAAAATCTGCAAATGTAAAAAGAATTGGCAAGTGCAATGCATTGACCTAGTAAACAACTAAACACGTAAAAATAGTACAAGTAGTTGAATTGCAATAAATATATTATAAAACTTGACCAACTAGCATATTTTCAAATTAAATAAGAAACTTGTGCCGCATGTGAAATCATGAAATATGGAGAAATCACTGACAACCCAGTAACAAATATTATTAAACTTTTCCATAGTTTATTTAACAAAGAATTGACTTGAATATAGAAGAGTGTCAATTGTAAGTTAAGAAGGGGTAAATAATTATTTGTGCAGCTAGATAATCAATATGAGGTTTTGCCGGAGATTATTGGGCAGCTAGAAGACAAATATGTAGTTATCGGTGATTTTAACGCCATATTATCATCAGATGAAAAGGAGGGAAGAAGGGAGAAATCATTTCAATCAATTTAAAAGTTTTAAAATTTTATGAACTATGGATGCTTAATGAATAGGAGATATCTAAAGAAAAATTCACATGATAAAATCAGAGTTGTCAAGAGAGAGCAATTAGAGAGAGATTAAATAGAGTTTTTATGTCACTAAAACTGACGGAAGAATATTTATTAAATACACTCACACACCTAGAAGATATTGGTTTAGACCATCGCCCTTTGTTATTAAACTCAAATTCAGCAACCATCAAGAGTAAAAAGAGGTTCAAATTTTAAGAGAGATAGTGTGAGAAGGAGATGATTAATTCAATTGTTAATGAGGTGTGGCAAACAAACGTTTTTGGTTCTCCAATGTACCAATTGTTTCAGAAACTAAAGTGCTGCAGATCTGAAATAGTCGAATGGCAAGTTTCGGGGGTAAGAAATTCAAGAAAAGAAATGAAAAGATTGCGCCTAAACTCTTGGCTTTGAAGGAATATCCCAGCTCTGCTAATAAAATAGAGATCTTACAGCTAGAAGAAGAGTTGAGTAATGCATGTATTATGGAGGAAAAGTTTTGGAGAGGGAAATCAAGAATCGATTAGCTCAAATAGGAAGATCAAAATACAAATTTTTTCACTCTAGGAGTCAAGTTAGAAACAGGAGAAATAAGATATGCAGGGCAGTCAAGAGCTTCTTTGGTGGAGGAAGAATCCTAAAGAGTTTCAACCATACCCAAATTTGTCTAACTCCAAAGACTCCAAATGCAGAAAATATGTCGCAGATTCGACCCATCAGCTGAAGCACTATATTTTATAAGATTATTTCCAAGGTACTTGTCCATCACTTGCAGCCTCTTATGAATAGAATCATTAGTCATAATCAGAGTGCATTTATTAGAGGAAGACTTATTAGTGATAATATTCTTGTGGCTCATGAATGCATGCATTTTTTTTTAAAGAATAAATCATTTGGGAGCACTAATTTAGCACTAAGAGTGGATATGAGTAAAGCTTATGATCGGATAGAATGGAGTTTTGTGTGTTTCGCAATGGAAAAGCTTGGTTTTTCTCTGAGGTGGATAGAATGGGTGAAGAAATTTGTCACTACTATTTCTTATTTTGTTATTGTGAAAAATTCTCTTATTGGTTTCTTTAAACCAAGTAGAGGGTTCTGGCAATGAGATCCTCTCTCACCCTACCTTTTGCTATTATGTTCAGAAGGTCTATCCTTTCTGCTCCATAAAGAAAAACAGGATAACCTATTTCAGCGACTTCAGTTGAACAGTAGATGTCTATCCATCAATCACTTTTTATTCACTGATGACTCTTTACTATTCTGTAAAGCAACACCACATAATTGTGCTAATTTAATTAATGTTATTCAGCAGTATGGCTCCCTAAGTGGTCAGATCATCAATTCCAGTAAGTTTACAGTATTTTTCAGTAAAAATACCCCTCTTTCTATTAAGGAAGAACTAGTTACTTTTCTCCGAGTTTCCAATATTAGCGCACAGGATAAATATTTGGGTCTTCCATCTATTGTTAACAGATCTAAAAGTCAGACATTTGGTTATGTAAAAGATAAGGTTTCAAAGAAGTTACAAGGTTGGAAGCGTCATCTATTGTCAACAAGCGAAAGAGAAATCTTAATCAAAGTTGTGGGGTGTGCTATACTTATCTATACTCTAAGTTATTTTAAACTACCTGAAACTCTATTGGATGATATTAAAAAAATGATGATATAATTCTGGTGGGTCAAAAACAAAATGAAAAGAAACTTCAGTGGATCAGCTGGGATACAATCAGCAAAACTAAAGAGGAAAGGGCTATGGGGTTTAAAGATTTCAAAGCGTTTAATCTGGCGATGTTAGCAAAAAAATGGTGGAGACTAATGAATAAACCAAATTCTCTATTTTATAAAGTCTTTGAAAGCAAATATTTTAGACTTACCTATTTTTTGGAAGCAAAATTAGGTTTGAGACCATCTTGGACTTGGCAGAACTTACTAGAAGGCAGAAAAATCCTGGAACAAGGTACCAAATAAAAAGTTACAACTATTAGATTACAGGAAGGCGACTGCAGTGATGAAAATTAGATTTGGCTAAGACAACTACTCAACGAGATAGGGCGTTGGAATCTACAACTCATTCACAATGTGTTCAGACCTAACATAGCATAACAAATCTGCCAAATGGACATTAAAGAAGGTGAAGATTCAGTCACTTGGATAAAGCATGATTCAGGTCATTACAATATTAAAACGGAATATGAAGTAGCTTACAATTTTTTCCATAAGAAAATTGAGGCTCTTTATGCCAGATTCAAAAGAAAACAACTATGGAGGAGTATCTAGGAGGTTCGATGTCAACCAAGAATCAAGGCCTTTCTATGGAAACTTGCTCATGAAGGACTATGTTGGGAATAAGGAGTATGACCATAATCCAATCAATCATGTGTCAAATAATTTGTTATTACTATTATATTAAAATGTTAATATAATAAGGTTCTTGATTAAATTCAGATATTTATCATTGTGATAGTGATCATAATATTGAGAGATAAATCTTTTATAATTTAATCTAAATTATTCTTGGTCATATATATATATATATATATATGGTGTATATAGAGATATGACCATTGAACTGACTCACTCTAAGAATTCCTAATGGTTATAATTACCGCATATTTGTCAATAGGATATTCTCAAGATGAATATAGTAATAGAGTTTCCTTTGACCTGCGACTGTCATAGTAATTAACAATATATTTATTATACTTTGATTCCGGACACCTAATACCCTAGGGTGCTAGTTGAATGGATATTGGGTATAATTTAAATACTTGTAGAATTAATGATTAGTCAATAAGGAATCCATCAACTCTCGGTAAAGAGTTTGAGCTCTACGATTATAATGACTGAGATGAATAAAACCTTGACCAAGGGGATTGAATGAATGAAGAAATGAGTTTCTTAAGTCATTCATAGTTCATTATAATAATGATAACAAGTTAGAGTTTGACAATTAAACATACTCTAAGAGTTAACCAAGAGTTAGAAAGATAGAAGGAATTATACTTTGTTCTTCTAAGGTTCTTAGTAAAAATATATTACTTCATACTATTGGGTCGTTGAGGAGTGTTGCTAGACGCTAATCTTGATTAGTAAATTTAGTATGACTAATTTACTACCCGCTTAGTATTGAACCTATGGGGTCACACACTAATGAGTGTTCTAATCTTTGCTGTAGAATTATTTAATTATTAATTTGATTTGATCAAATAAATAATTATATTAATTCAAATGGAATTTATTATATTTTTTATTAGCACCAAGAATACAATAATAGTATGATAATTGAGAATATTAAATGATATTTGAGAATAATTAGTTATTCTATTTCTAAATTTGAATTCTAAATTTGGATAAGATCCTAACTGATTCTGTTTCAAATTGATTTATGATATGATTCATAAAATTTGAAAGATTCAGATTTGGAATTTCAAGATATGATTTAAATTTGAATTGAGAATCAAATTTAAAATCAGTAACAAATCTCATACTATATATATGTATGCCAAGAGTAGAGGAATGGAATACAGATGAGAATAAAACATAAGAGTTTTATTCCTTTACCTCTATACACATAAACGTATGTGAGCCTGATTCTTGGAGAAGAATTTTATGGCGTACAAAGAGTTGCAAGAGGTTTCTCAATTTAGATTAGATGTCCATTGGTCAAGGAGTTGATAGCAAAAGTTGGTCTCGGTGTGGATACACATAGCGCCTTCGTACCATCGAAGGAGAAAAAGATTTTTACTAGCGTACTCAGGTATTTAGATCTGATCTATACATATATTACATTATTGGAATAAAATTTAAGCACAAAATAGATCTTTAAGAATTACTTTCTTTTCTTTCGCTGCGTGTTATGAACACATGGTAATCCTTCAATGGTCTCAGAGCTTTGGCTTTTTTGTGTTTAAATTTTTATTTCTATTTTCTTAAAGTTTGTGAATTAATAGAATTAATTCAAACTATTTTTAAACATGTGATGTATTTATTTCCGTTGAGATGGTTTTCTAATAAATTAATAGTTAATTTATTTTAATTATTTAATTGTGATTAAATTATCGTTCTTTTAATATAAAAGTTATATTTATAATCAAATATTTTGTTTGATTTTATTTATATATTAAATTTTATTGTGATTTTGATCACAATAAAAGGAATAAGATGCAAAATATTTTGTTTGTTTCTTATATATATAAGTGTATATATAAAGGTCAAATTTGATTTGATAATTTTTTTAAGGCTAAACGTTAGTACATGAAAAATCAAATTTTGATTTGATTGATGTGTTTTGAACACTATAATTTTGGAAATTAGTTTTTTCTAATGTTCTTGATTATAAAGAGCGGACTGACAACCAGGAGTTTTATTTTCAAGATAATAATCGGTGTATATATTTGATGTATTAAGGATTTAATTTTATATTTTTACCTAGACAACCTAGGAGTATAAAATTTATTCCATGAATACTGGTAGAAATTCTCTAACAATTGAGATAAATCCTAAAAGTTAGGAGTTTGCTAAAAATAAATTTATCTCTTGTTTACAAGGAGCAACCTGACAACCAGGAGGCTTGTACTCAAAGATGGAATTTATTTATGCATATGATGATGTATAAGGAGAATTAATTTTATACTTGAACCTAGACAACCTAGGCGTATAAAATATAATTCAGTTAAATAATTGTCTGATAACCAGATAATTATTTGGAATTATAATTATATGGGATATAATTTAATCATATTTATTTGGAATAGGTATGAGTAACAACTTGACAGTCAAAGTATTCATTCATAATTCTAAATAATTTTAACAGAAATATAGATTTCTTAATTTACTTTCATATTTTAATTTTTTAAATATGTCCACCTTTTGTGTAGCATACTTGAAAGTAATATATTAAATACAATTTGAGAATTGTATTTTCAAATGGTTATCATTGAGATGATAATATTCTCCTATAAAATTGACTTTGGAATGATCAGAACTTTTGATATATTTATAATATTATTTTACATTGGTTGTTTTGACAACCATAAGTTCTAATTTCAAAGTCATCTCTCCACTATTTATTACTGAACATCTTAGAAAGATGTGGTACCCAAAGTAAGATAATATGACTATCAAAAATTTTGTTTAAATTAGTGGGAGTATTGGGCGATATATTTTGATCTAAATAACTTTAGAAGTTGGAATGCCATTAGACAAATGGTTTTAGCGAGAATTGTTCTTGCAAGTATTTTTAGAGATTTATTTTGTTACAAACAATTAATAATTGGCCTTAATATGATTAAGGTTTGTGATCTTTTTGGAAAAGCTCAATATGAGTATTGAAGATGTGTATCAAAATTACTCTTAAGGGTTGGTTTGACCAATAATAAAGATATTGAGTATTTTTATTATAAGAGTTTAAAGTCTCTAATTATCTAATTGATATTCTATTGAATAGACAATGAGATTCTTTCCATGCACAAATACTAGTATTCTATGTACTCCATCATGTTTAAGAAACATGAACTTTGATTTAGTTGAGTATCACTATTTGTTAAATATTTAGACTACGTTTTAGAAATGTTGCTAAATTAAAAAAATTTCTCACTAAATCAATTTTTTTATCCATATGAGATATGAAAAAGGCATAAGCTGAAACTCAAGAACATTAGAATTTGGAGATGTCTTATATGTATTAAAAGATTGCACAACAATAGAATTGATATGAAGTCCAATAAATGAGATTTATTGGTTATTCTAAAAAAAATAATAATGAGATTATTTTTATCACTCTTCTTATGACAAAGTGTCCGTGATAAGATTTTAAACTCCTTTTTAGAAAAGGGATTTCATCTTAAAGAAAGAGTGGGGGTACAATTACTTTTATTAGAATTGTATACCACTCAATAGAGGATATACTTTCTCCTGAAAGTATAAAATGTTTGATTATCAAACTAACTTTTCAAAAAAGTAGCCTATTTGTATAATGATATAATTCTATAAAAATAGGTCTAATGGTTACTTAGATTTTTTATAATCAGGTTCAATAAGGATTGTTCTTAAAATAAAATTATGCACTATTGTAGTGGGAGATTTCATGTTTTGAGAAAACGTGATATTTATTATGCACTAAGTGTATTTTATAAAAGGTCAAGCAAACATGCTCAAGAGTAAAGGTGTTTAAGGTCAAAAGAGTTTTGATAAATACAAATGTGCATTGACAAATTATACACATGATTGATTGACTCTAGTGCAAGTGGGAGATTATTGAGATAATAGTATGCCCAAGATCCAATCTATCATGATTGGCTCTCGTGCAAGTGGGAGATTGTTAGTAATAAGGAGTATGACCACAATCCAATCAATCATGTGTTAAATAATTTGTTATTACTATTATATTAAAATGTTAATATAATAAAGTTCTTGATTAAATTTAGATATTTATCATTGTGATAGTAATCATAATATTGAAAGATAAATCTTTTATAATTTAATCTAAATTGTTCTTGGTCATATGATTATTAAAAAGGACATTAATAATCCGGAAAGATCAATATATAATGGTCTTCATTGGATGAAGATTAATAGATCTCATTTATTAAATTATATATATAGATGGTGCATACAGAGATATGACCATTGAACCAACTCACTCTGAGAATTCTTAATGGTTATAATTACCGCATATTTGTCAATAGGATATTCTCAATATGAATATAGTAATAGAGTTTCCTTTGACTTGCGACTGTCATAGTAATTAACAATGTATTTATTATACTTTGATTCCGGATACCTAATACCCTAGGGTGCTAGTTGAATGGATATTGGGTATAATTTAAATACTTGTAGAATTAATGATTAGTCAATAAAAAATCCATCAACTCTCGGTAAAAAGTTTGAGCTCTATGATTATAATGACTGAGATGAATAAAACCTTGGCCAAGGGAATTAAATGAATGAAGAAATGAGTTTCTTAAGTCATTCACAGTTCATTATAATAATGGTAACAAGTTAGAGTTTGAAAATTAAACCATACTCTAAGAGATAACCAACAGCTGGAAAGATGGAAGGAATTATACTTTGTTCTTCTAAGGTTCTTAGTAAAAATATATTACTTCATACTATTGGGTCGTTGAGGAGTGTTGCTAGACGCTAATCTTGATTAGTAAATTTAGTATGACTAATTTACTACCCGCTTAGTATTGAACCTATGGAGTCACACACTAACGAGTGTTCTAATCTTTGTTGTAGAATTATTTAATTATTAATTTGATTTGATCAAATAAATAATTATATTTATTCAAATAGAATATTATTATATTTTTTACTAGCACCAAGAATACAATAATAGTATGATAATTGAGAATATTAAATGAGATTTGAGAATAATTAGTTATTCTATTTCTAAATTTGAATTCTAAATTTGGATAAGATCCTAACTGATTCTGTTTCAAATTGATTTATGATATGATTCATAAAATTTGAAAGATTCAGATTTGGAATTTCAAGATATGATTTAAATTTGAATTGAGAATCAAATTTAAAATCAGTAACAAATCTCACACTATATATATGTATGCCAAGAGTAGAGAAATGGAATACAGATGAGAATAAAACATAAGAATTTTATTTCTTTACCTCTACACACATAAACGTATGTGAGCCTGATTCTTGGAGAAGAATTTTATGGCGTGCAAAGAGTTGCAAGAGGTTTCTCAATTTAGATCAGATGTCCATTGGTCAAGGAGTTGACAGCAAAGGTTGGTCTCGGTGTGGATACATATAGCGCCTTCGTACCATCGAAGGAGAAAAAAGATTTTTACTAGCGTACTCAGGTATTTAGATATGATCTATACATATATTACATTATTGGAATAAAATTTAAGTACAAAATAGATCTTTAAGGATTACTTTCTTTTCTTCCACTGCGTGTTATGAACAAATGGTAATCCTTCAGTGGTATCAGAGCTTTGACTTTTTTGTGTTTAAATTTTTATTTCTATTTTCTTAAAGTTTGTGAATTAATAAGATTAATTCAAATAGTTTTTAAACATGTGATGTATTTATTTCCTTTATAATCAAATATTTTGTTTGATTTTATTTATATATTAAATTTTATTGTGATTTTGATCACAATAAAAGGAATAAGATGCAAAATATTTTGTTTGTTTCTTATATATATAAGTGTCTATATAAAGGTCAAATTTGATTTGATAATTTTTTTAAGGCTAAACGTTAGTACATGAAAAATCAAATTTTGATTTGATTGATGTGTTTTTAACACTATAATTTTAGAAATTAATTTTTTCTAATGTTCTTGATTATAAAGAGCGGCCTGACAACTAGGAGTTTTATTTTCAAGATAATAATCGGTGTATATATTTGATGTATTAAGGATTTAATTTTATATTTTTACCTAGACAACCTAGGAGTATAAAATTTATTCCATGAATACTGGTAGAAATTCTCTAACAATTGAGATAAATCCTAAAAGTTAGGAGTTTGCTAAAAATAAATTTATCTCTTGTTTACAAGGAGCAACCTGACAACCAGGGGGGTTGTACTCAAAGATGAAATTTATTTATGCATATGATGATGTATAAGAAGAATTAATTTTATACTTGAACCTAGACAAGCTAGACGTATAAAATATAATTCAGTTAAATAATTGTCTGACAACCAGATAATTATTTGGGATTATAATTATATGGATATAATTTAATCATATTTATTTGGAATAGGTATGAGTAACAACTTGACAGCCAAGGTACTCATTCATAATTCTAAATAATTTTAACAGAAATATAGATTTCTTAATTTACTTTCATATTTTAAATTTTTAAATATGTCCACCTTTTGTGTGGCATACTTGAAAGTAATATATTAAATACAATTTGAGAATTGTATTTTGAAAGGGTTATAATTGAGATGATAATATTCTCCAATAAAATTGGCTTTGGAATGATCAGAACTTTTGATGTATTTATAATATTATTTTACATGGGTTGTTTTGACAACCATAAGTTTTAATTTCAATGTCATCTCTCCACTATTTATTACTGAACATCTTAAGAAGATGTGGTACCCAAAGTAAGATAACATGACTATAAAAAATTTTGTTTAAATTAGTGGGAGTATTGGGCGATATATTTTGATCTAAATAACTTTAGAAGTTGGAATGCCATTAGACAAATGGCTTTAGCGAGAATTGTTCTTGCAAGTATTTTTGGAGATTTATTTTGTTACAAACAATTTATAATTGGCCTTAATATGATTAAGGTTTGTGATCTTTTAGGAAAAACTCAATATGAATATTGAAGATGCGTATCAAAATTACTCTTAAGGGTTGGTTTGACCAATAATAAAGATATTGAGTATTTTTATTATAAGAGTTTAAGAGGTATCAACTTCACGAGCCATTTGTTTCATATGAGGATCTTGAGCAGTTGCACCATTTCTTGTTTATTCTTGGGATCACTCATGTTCTATACATTTTGATGAGGTTGTCATTTTGGATAATAAACACTTGATTTTTATCGTTTATATCATCTTGGTGTTTTTGACACTACAAGAAAAAAGGCCTATGGCCACGCTTTTCTTGCCACGCTTTAAAAGCGTGGCCAAAAGTGGTCAATGGCCACGCTTTTGTGATGGTGGTGATAGATTAGAGATTTGGCCACTTTTTTTTTGAAGCGTGGCAAAAAGAGTCAACAGCCACGCTTTTGTAAAGGTGGCAATTGATTAGAGAAACGGCCACATTTTTTTTGCCACGCTTCAAAAGCGTGGCTATAGAGAGAAACAGGAACGTTTTAAAAGCGTGGCGATAGGGTTTCATTACGGCCACGCTTTAAGGTTTAAAAAAGAAAAACCCTAATGACCCGGCCCCCAACCCGGTCCCCACCCTAATGACACTATTTCAACCCAGTCCCCAACTCTTTCACCCTGGCTACCCTAATCTAATCGATCGAGCTCACATCCCCTTTCACCCTGGCCACCCTAATCGATCAAGCTCACAACAGCACCGCAGCCCCACTCCCCCGTTCCCCTCTCCAACACACACAACACAATACTCACACGCACCACCTCACCCACGCGGAAGAGGAGAGCTCGAGGAAGGAGACGCCACCTTGCTGCCAGCTCCGTCGAAGACCAGCCCGCCGCCGCTGTCGAGTCAAACCCGAGAGAGTGTGTGCAACGATGAGAGAGGAGGAGCCGTCACCAAACGCGTCGTCGCCGCTGGAGGAGCTTCGCTCTTCGCCGCCGCCGAGGAGGGGAAAGAGGAGCTGCTCCCTCGCCAGTCACCGTCGTGCTTCCTGGTTGCCGATGAGGGAGCCGCGAGAACCGTTGCAGCTGTTGAGTAAATCTGTGCTTTTAATTGTTATTACTCTTTTCCAATTGATTTTAGGAAATCGAAGTTTTACAGATTCGACAAGGAAAGGAACCGGTAGAAGGAGAGAACCGATGGTGCCGTCAAGTTCCCTAAGAACAAGGTTAGTAGCAGGGTTTGGCTTCTCATCTGAACAAAATTGATTTGTGCTTCTTTGTTTATGTTTATTCTCTGATTCATTTGTGCTTCCCTAGTTCCCTGATTCTTTCGTTCGTAAGTAGTTAGAGAAGTTTAAATGATATTTGTTTGGGCCTCGTATAATAATGTCGAACGTGGTTCTTTTGCTGTCATTATAGTAGTTAAATCTCAGAAGGTTAATTGGTTCATTTGTGCAACTAAGTTTTGTTCTTTTTTTTTGTGTTTATGCTGAACAAAATCATTGCTGAGTGTGGTTCTTTAGCTGTAAGCACTCCAAATCATTGAAAAAGGTAATTCATGGATTCCATATTTTTTTCATTTGAAAATCATACTAGAACAATATAATCTGATATGAGAAGCGGTTAATGAGCTTGATTTATATTTATAAGAAATTATAAACTGATTGATTGAATAGCTTATCTGCTTTTGCTTTGCTGCTGCTACCTGACTCTGTTCCAATCTTAGCCTCAGGTGTCTTTTTCCTGTATTTGCAGAACTTCTCTCAAGAGCTTCAAAAGCTTGAGGAGTATTGCATGAACTAATTGAAATCTCAATATTGAGTTGCTTGATTCATAGTACTAAGTTTGATGAGAAGAAAACTGAGTTGATACTTATTTAATTTTTGTCATTTTATTTATTTAACACCATGTTTTTATTTGATTATTATTATTCATAGTACAAGGTTTCCATTGGAGCAGCTTGTAATCTTTCTTGGCCTGCTGGCCATCTCGTGATCCAAGTACTAGATGATTTCTACGGACCCCGTGGTTAAGGTGCATAACGTACCATGCACAGGCACACACTTGCTCTCACACTCATGCACTCATGGGAAGAATTTCTATCAGTTTGTGCTAAATAACACTGCTATTTTCAATTATAATTGTAGTTATACTCAACATGCTTCATTGTTATTGCTTATTTCTTGTTAGCAAGATAAATTTTACCATGAAAGCACCATCAAAAACTTACTAATCAATTTTGCTCCTTTGTCCATGATATGCATTTGTAAAATAGCATTTGTAAACATAGCATTTGTAAAATAGCATCAGGGGTCCACAGCAAAGGAAATACCGAGTTGGTATTGATAACCTCCTTGTGTTATTGATTGGCGGAATTCCTATTGCAATGCCAACTGTCCTTTCAGTTACAATGGCTATTGGTTCACACAAATTGTGTTACTGATTGGCGGAATTCCTATTGCAATGCCAACTGTCCTTTCAGTTACAATGGCTATTGGTTCACACAAATTGTCTCAGCAGGTTACATTTAGTTTATTGATTCAAACATTTTGTTGAGCTATATAGGATGGAATGTAATGTTGTGCTTAAGTGCCTGAGAACTAAAATATAAAACACAAAGACAGAGACTACATAGAAAATCAGGCACATTTTGTTCCTAGATAGAAACTTTTTTTCTGTTTCTGTATCTATCTCCTTCAAATAGGTTTGTACTCTATATTTTTGTCTTGGTGCAGTTACCAAACAGGGCCTACTTGTTATCCTTTAATGATAAAAGTTATTATCTAATGATTATAGGTTAGGTACTAATGATATAAATCTTTGCAGGGTGCTATAACAAAGAGAATGACTGCAATTGAAGAAATGGCCGGAATGGATGTCCTATGCAGTGATAAAACAGGCACATTAACTCTCAACAAGCTTACAGTGGACAAGAATCTAATTGAGGTTTGATAACTCATTTGTCCTAACATTTTGAAACATAGTTAAATGTAAAGAAGATAATTTCTTAAAGAAAGAAGATAATGGAAAGACAAAGAGTAACTCCATTGTCTACACAGCCATTCATGTGTTTTCAAAATACTAACCTGTTTCTTCTTTTTCCAACAATGATCAATATCTGGCAGGTCTTTGCTGATGGACTTAATCAGGACATGGTTGTACTTATGGCTGCAAGGGCATCAAGGCTAGAGAACCAAGATGCAATTGATTGTGCAATTGTATCTATGTTAGTAGACCCAAAGGAGGTACTATTTCAACTACCAACCTGGTTACTCCTTTGGATCATCGTCGAATCATTTGAAAAATTAAAAAATAAAACCGATGCCTTACTGACTACTAGTGGGAGATTTTACCTCCAGAAATTTGTCTCAGGAATTAATTGTTTGTAACCAAGAAGGGAAACGGATCACATCTCATACTCTTGAAAAAAAAAATACCCTTACAGGTGATCAGCTTGCAATTACTAAGGAAACAGGAAGGCGTCTTGGAATGGGCTCTAACATGTATCCTTCTTTGTCGCTACTAGGAGAAAGCAAAGATAATTTTGCTTCTGTTCCGTCGATGATCTTATAGAGAATGCAAATGGTTTTGCTGGTGTCTTTCCTGGTAAGTATAATAGCAATCACAGAAAAGCTCTAATCCAAATTCTTGTCTATTTTCTGATTATATATGTTCCCTCAGAGCACAAATATGAGATTGTGAAGAGGTTACAAGCTAGAAAGCACATTTGTGGGATGACTGGTGATGGAGTGAATGATGCACCAGCTTTGAAGATAGCAGACATAGGTATCGCTGTAGCAGATGCAACAGATGCTGCAAGAAGTGCCTCTGATATAGTTCTAACAGAACCTGGGTTGAGTGTGATCATAAGTGCTGTTTTAACTAGCCGTGCAATTTTCCAAAGAATGAAAAACTACACAGTAATCCCCTAACTACGAAAATATTAAGAAAATATTGCAATAGTCCTTGTTGTAACAAAAAATTCAAAGCCTTATTTTATTTTTCTTTTGCAGATATATGATGTATCTATCACCATCCGTATTGTGGTAAGTTATAAGTGCATATATGATATATGGAGAATTTAGCAGTGATTAAGCCATCATTTTCTTTCCTTCTCATTTTCAATTTATTTTGGGTTGCAGGTTGGCTTTATGTTACTCACATGCATTTGGGAATTTAACTTTCCTCCCTTTATGGTTCTTGTCATAGCCATTCTCAACGATGGTATTACTATCTTCTCTCAAATACCATATTTAAAATACATTATTTGGAGGTCTTCTCTACAGTTATAGTAACATTAGCTACAATTATGTATGATCTAGAGGAAAGAAGTTTAAGAGGGCTAGAGGAAGGAGGAACAGCGAAGGACTTAGGATTTAAGTTGTATTGTTTTTTATTTTTCTTCAGTTTTTAGTTTTGGAATTTGAACTCGAGATTTATTTTGTATTTGAGTATGTTTTTTAATGTATAAAATAATTATAACAAAAATTATATATGTCTATAATTATTATTTGATTTGTCTTGTAATATAAGTTTGGTAATAAAAAAGAAATGAAAAATTTATATTTTGTATTGATGAAGGTAAAAATCAAAAAAAGGATTTTTTTTTATAAATTTTACAAGGCTATTGCCACGCTTTTAAAGCGTGGCCGTATCTCTAGCTATGACCACACTTTTCTAAAGTGTGGCCATATCTTGCTATCGCCACGCTTCAAAAGCGTGGCTATATCTCTCTCTATCGCCACGCTTTGAAAGCGTGGCCATATCTCCCACATACGGCCACGTTTTTACAAGTGGCAGTTTGTAAAAAAGCGTGGCAAAAAAAAGCGTGGCAATAGGCTGAAAAAAGCGTGGTGATAGAGCAACCGCCACCCTTTTATAGGCCACCCTTTCAAAAGCCTGGCGGTAGCTCAAAAAGCGTGGCGAAAAGCTATCGCCACGCTTTTTTCAGCTTTTCGTCATGCTTTAAAAGCGTGGCAATAGACGTGTTTTCTTGTAGTGTGATTTGTTTCTATTTCATGTTAAATTTGATGAAATTCATGTACTGATTGATGAAGTAAGGTATTATATCAGTTATCTTCATTCTAGTTCGACCTGCATATATTTTTCTACGTGGTTTATTGATCATGTGGATCAGAATCACTAAATTAAACAAGTGCTAGTGTTAATAAAAAAGAAAAAGCCTACAAAAATGCAAATTAGAATTCAAACTTTTAATTTTGTAAAGTCATTTATATAATGTCAACAAAAGGGTCCATAAAAAATACCGTGCATAATAACTTTTTAAGTAAAAAAGATGAAACTAACAACTTTAAATATAAACTAAACATGATTACATGACAATTACAGATTTTTAATTTTTGTTTGATGTTTATACTTATTGTAATTCTGAGTAGTAAAGTCAATGAAATTATAAACTTAAATAGAGCTAAGAAGAGAGATTAATTGTGTTTAGATATATTTTTTTGAAATTATAAACTTAAAAAACTTACCAAATCTTTTAGTAAATGTGAAGAAAGACACATTTTGAGGTTTGTAAAGCACTCAATGTTATAACAGTTTACTACTTTGGGAAATAAAGAAGGCTCTTGGTCGTCTTTTAAATATTGCTTAATCTTGTAAAGAGCAATTTAATGTTTGGATCTGGAGAAAGTTTGCCCATTTTAAATTTTCTCTAGTTTAAGTTTGGAATTAGAGAAGGTGGACTTGAATACGAATCGGGATCAAATACAAATATGATTTATGATGAACACTAATCCATTTAGTTGATTGCACAGTATGTTATTCTACAAGGCATACGTGAATCAATTAGTAAATTTTGATTAAACTTTATTTCTTTTATAATTAGGAAAAGATATTATTTAATTTTTAGGAAATATATTTTACACTAATTAGGATTAAATATAAAAGGAAAAAGAATCAGCCATTCGGGCTCATCTCTTCTCTTCTCTGACCTCATTCGCCAATTTATAATTTTTTAGAATCCTAATTTTCTCTCTGAACCATGAGCAACTAAACATCCACTGTTAAGGTTAGGAGCTCTGTCTATTGTATGGATTGATACTATTATTTTTCTATTTTAATTCATGTATTGATTTCAATTTAAAGAATTATTTTCGTTCTTTATCTTATGAATTTGGGTGGAACGGAAGTATGACCCTTATTCTAATTGAGTTCTTGTATAACTTGGAAAAGCTCTTTACTTGAACAACAGCTTGAAAATAATTTCTCCTAAATTTCTAATTATCTGGATTTAACGGGATACGTGACATATAATCCTCTTATATTTGGGTAATTAGGATTTTGTGGCATAGAACTAGAATTGAACTTCACCCTCTAATTGGAATCAAGTGACCAAGGACTTGGCGGTTGATGAAGGTTAGAGAAGACTAAAAAGGTCTAAGGAATTAGGGTTTAGTCACATATAGTTTGCCATGAATTGAATCTTGCATGATTAAAATAGTTAGTAAGAAAAGTCAATCCGGAAGATAGATATCTCTGAAGCCTTAACTGTTTCTCCATATATTATTCACTACTTGTTTACTGTTTGCTTTCTGATTCTCTGATTTACTGTTAATGCAATTGAACTTTCAAAACACCATTTTCTGTTTGTCTGACTAAGCCATTCACTCAATCATTGTTTCTTGATCCATCAATCCTCGTGGGATCGACCCTCATTTACCTGAGATACTACTTGGTACAACCCGATGCACTTGCCGGTTAGTTTGTGGATTGTAAATTCTGCACCAGGCAGTATAATCATATTGACAAAATAACATTGTTAAAATATTTGTAAAATACTACAATGAAAGCGTTAATGTTTTATACTTCTAGCACATCATAACTAAGATGAATGAGAAAATTTTTCAAAATAAAACAACCATTGACTAAAAGCTTTTGTTGACTTTGAGTTTTGTTTTCCCAAGACCTTTTCTAGCACTATTCTTGATTTTCTTGCTATTAATTAATAATCGAAGGAATGAGCAACCACCACAGATGCATACTAATGGAGGGCCAAACGACGGTCTAAAATTATCCCAGAAAAAAAATTTTGTTGCAAGCATAGTCCAAACTAACGAATAACTCTCAATCAAAATTTAATTTGTTTGTCACAATGTAAACCAATAAAAGTCGGGAGTTTTAAGTCCCGGATTGTCTCTTAAAAGAATTGCAGTGAGGGTGCATATCATTGGCTATGAAGAATCGAGGGTGAGATAGCAATTGATACAAAATTAAATATCAAGAAAGTAAATGACAATTAACATTGACCACAAACATGGCAATTATGAAGAGTTAATCTCACTTAGTCAATTCTAACATTGAGGATAAGTCAAATAGACATAATTAATCTCAATCCACAAATCCTAGCCAACTCATTAATTAGCTTGGGGAAAGACTAGCATTAGTGGAAACCAAATTAACTAACAATTCTAAATTACCAATAAATATTGGACATCAATGACTCAAGGTCACCTAAATCCTCAATCCCAAGCCAAGAGTGTGAAAAACTATACTAAAACTAGACATTTTATCAAACACTTGGTATACGTAAAAAGAAAAACATGGTAAATTGTATGAATAATAAAATCTATAACTATCCCCAATTGCAAGAAAACAATAATAACAACTCAATTAAGCAACAATAAACATAAAAACATCAAATTACACTAAATGAAATCAAAATTAACAACAGTTCATGAACGTAAAAGCAACAAAATAGAGAAAATTAACAAGTAAACTAAGAGAATTAAGATGCTAGAATAAGAAATTGTAAATGAAACTAAATCAAAGCAAGTTCAAAACCTAAATCTATGGAGAGAAATAAAACTTAAGCCCTAAATTCTAGAGAGAAGAGAGAGCTTCTCTCTCTAGAAATTTAACCTAAAATATAACAAAAACCTATCCTAATTGCTCCCCTTTCATCCTCCTTGAGTTTGGCTTGAAATACTTCAGAAATGAGTTGGATTGGGCCCAATAAATCCCTGAAATCACGACCCACGTGTTTATTTAGGTGAAGTCACGTGCTGGTAGTCATGCGTACGCATGAGGCATGCGTACGCATGAATTCGCGTATTTCCAAAACGTGCGTACGCATGACCCTGAAATGCTCCAAACTTCATTTTTTTCATGAATTCTCCACTTTTGCATGCTTTTTCTTCACTTCTTCACTCCATCCTTGACTTGTAAGCCTGAAATCAGTCAACAAACACATCAAGGCATCGAATAGGATTAAAGTGAATTAAATTTAGCAAATTAAGAGTCTAAAAAGCATGTTTTTAATCTTAAGCATAATTTAGGAGGAATTTACAAAATCATGTTATTTCAATGAATAAATGTAGGATAAGTTGATAAAATCCACTCATTTCAATACAAGATAAACTATCAAATTCTGGTTTATCACACACACTATAAAAGATTAGTCAGAGTTACATGCCTACTTTCCTATCACAGCAACATTACACGCATAATTCTATTCCTAGATTCTGCATCTGGTTTCTCTTACTGCTACTTTTCTCCTTGTGTGACCTTACTTTCTTTCTAGTTTTTGGCTGTGGGAGTGGTGGGATTGAGGGAGGAAGAGGAGGGGGAGGGGGAAGGGGAAGGGCGACCAGATTTTGGCTATGATCTTTGGAGGCATATAGATATAACCAGAAGCTTCCTGCAATTCTGTAATGACAGAATCTCAAGCGCTAAAAGATGTTTGATGCTTGTATGCAAACTCCTCACACTGCTTCCATCTAGCCTTAACTTTAGTAGTTTCGATAAGGCGCCAATGTTGTTGGGAAATTCAAACAAATAGCACAATCCTTTAGATGGAGTATCTGTAGATATATCAAAACCATCAAACAGCACATGCAGTTGCTGCTTGTGAATTACTAGACCACAGTAAGAAAGCTTTAACTCCTTGAGTGATGTCAAGAAACAACTCCTTTTGAAGTTGCTTAAGCTTCAAAACTTCTAAATTGAGCCATATAAGATTGGGTAGATTTCCAATTGATGGAAAGTGTAAATCTAATGTTATGCATTCAACTGCAATAGTCCCCTGCCAAAAAAGGTGAATGGAATCACATTAGAAATAGTTTCTAACTAAAAGCATGTCTAAAATAAGTTGTGTACATTTTTCTTACCTTATTATCTTTAAGTACAACACAAACTTCAGTATCCCTCAAATGACTTCGTCTTGCAAAGTCTCTGCTACAATTTCTACGCACTATGTCAAAACCCATTTTTTGTAGCTGTTCATGCATTTCTACAAGTGTAAATGGAATAGGCCCAATTTTATTTTATTATCAGCTAGTACATCTTTGGCCAGACACAAGCATTGATAGATCATCAACATATCATTAGCATTGATATGTTTTTGCCAGGTTAATATTTAACTTATTATGTTAGCAATTAACAAATCAAGCTAATAGCAAGAAATAAAATAGAAAACTTTCAAAGTTCAAAACTTTCACATACCATTTTACCATAACATACAGAAGAACAAAAGCAAACCATAAAGGATAAAAAGAAGCACAAGGTTAACAAATACATGACACACACAGAGACAGAACAAAAAAACATTCATTGAACTTTTCAATAAATTCAACCATTCATTGCACACCAAAAGTATACATTGAGTTTAGATTAATGTAGAGAATCAAAGTCATCAATAAAAGTCATTACCAAGAAATTCAATAAAGTGGATCAGTAAAACATCATAAGGTGATTCGATTTTCTCTTATGTTTTTGTTTTGATTTTTAAATTTTTTTAAATTTAAAATTATAAAACTAAAGTTAATTTAATTTTGAATTTTGACTAAATTAAAAAGATTCAATAATGCTTTGAATTCATGTAATTTTCCTAACCAAGTCAACTAAGTTCTTTTTGCTTCATGCGTCCGCCACCTTTTAACATAAACCTTCTTCCTCAACATAGAGCTTCTCTTTCTCAACGTAAAGCTTCTCTTCGTTCTTCTTCCTCAACGTAGAGCTTTTCTTCCTCAACGTAAAGCTTCTCGCCGTTCTTCTCTGCTCTGATTTCTCTGTTTTTCTTCTTCGTTTTCTTCTTCATTTTCTTCAACGTAAAACTTCATTTTCTTCTTCGTTTTTAGATTTCGATCTGCATTGCATTTATGTTATTCATTTTCAAATTTCTTCTTCATTTTCAGATTTCAATAGCGTATCAAAACAATGAATGATTCAAGTTCAAATCAGTTAATGAGAGTGATTTGGATTATTCTTCTGAATCAAATCAAGTGGACAAGGTTTGGATTATTTAATTTTGAATTGAATGGAATGGAATGAAATTGCTAAAATCCAGTTGTTTATGAACACCATTTTCGGTTCATTTGGTATTATACATGATTTGTTTTGATAATATTTTCGGTTCATTTGAGACACATGTATTTTTTAATTTGAATTTATATAATGGAGAATTTTTGGTTCATTTGGTATTATACAGTGGTTTCGTTTTGATAATATTATACAACGATTTTGAATTGAATGCAATTGAATGCAATTAAATAAAGTGTTAGTGAATAGAATTTGGATAGAATGCTGAAGTTTTTGATTTTACAGAATGCACATGTATAGGTTCATTGGTTATTACACAATGGTCTTGTTATGATAATATTTTAGTTCATTTTACAATCCAGGTATATTGTTGATGAACAATTTGTCTCCAAGGTTGGGATAACTTTCAAGACACTAGAAGAAGTTGGAAAGTTCTACAAAGATTACTCCAAACTTGCTAATTTTTCTACGAAAATAAGGAACACCACTCGGAAGGGAGATGAAATTAAGATCAACTAATTGCATGTAGTAGAGCTGGGAAGCCAGAGGTATTCCAAAACTCCAACAACCCATACTCATATCCTTAAATTTTAACTAAACTAGAAATATGGAGACTATATATAAGATTATAATCTAACTCTTCGCTTCCCGTTCTCTGCAAACCTCCAATTCACCAAGTGAAACAACCCTCAACGCCTCCTTCACCCGTTAGAGGGATCTCTCAGAAGCAAACGCAAGCAAGATAGACAAGGAAAAACATAAATATGGAGACAGATACAGCAATTAGATCGGGTAGCAGTTAATTATAGTTAAGCAAATAGGCAAGCCAAAATAATTGCATACTTAAACAAAACATACAAGTGCATATGATGCATGTTTGCCCTATGGCCGATGAGTCTCATCTGTCGGTTATACGGCCAAACTCGACATATCCGGTAGCAAACCCTGGACCGTCCCAACGTGCGTGCATCCCCAAGAGTCTATGCATATATATAATCAATCATTTATCATCTCATTGGGGGAAATCTAGGGAGTTAAAGTGCCCAATCACATCTTGCGATGGAGGGTCAACAGAGTATCGAGTCTCAACATGGAGCAAGTGGTGGCAAGCCACTACTTCTACCCAGGAAAATTCGTGTCTGGATAATTTAAATGCATATGCTGTATGGATCTTTCAATCATAATTCATCAACATAATCATCACCCTTATTTATATCTCATACAATCACAATTCATCATCATCATCATCATCATCCTTATTCATATCTCAAACAACATTTTCCATACCTCGTTAAAATTCAATTATTCACTCCACAAATCTTTCACAATATCAAACTAACTCCCTCAATAGGTTCGCTCACCTTCAAAAGCCTAAAAACTTGCTATCGGACCTTAAACAGGAATCCGAGGTTTGGAAAGCCAGAGGAAGGGTTGAAAACTCAAAAATTATAATTTTCAGCAAAACATGTGTCATGCGTACGTGAGCCACCTGTCGCGTACAAGAGAATTAGAAAAATAATAGTGCCGCGTATGCAACCACTATCGGTGTACGCGAGAATGCTGGGCAACGAAGGGGTTCCACGTACGCATGATACATGTCGCGTACGCATGAGTGTAAAAGTGACAGTGTCACGTACGCAGCCAGCTTTTCGCGTACATGAGTGTGTAGCAGAGCCCAAAACTCACGTCGCGTGACACTGTCGCATACGCAAACATATCAGTTTTGCCAAAAAGTTGTTAAGTTCATAAAAATCAGTTTTTCACACCAAAATTTCAATGAGCATAACTTTTTCATTAAAAATTATTTTCATTCCATTTTTCAAATGTAACAAACTTCATAGACCCAATTTTTATTCAAAATAATTTTCACAAGATTTGGGAGTCGAGAAGCCAAGTTATGACCGGCCGAAATTGGTCAAAAATTCAGTTTTTACCAAAAGTTCAAATCCTCTAGTTTTCCAAAATTCTCAATCCAAAACCAACCAAACCAGAATCAAATCAACACCAATTACTCCTTCACACTATCACATACTCTTTATTCACTTCACAATCATTCCAACACCTAAATGCATCAATTCATTCAAACATTTTTCACACATAATTCTACCAATTTCACCAATCATTCTCAACATCACATTTATACATATTTAATCCACCAAATCCAACAATTCAGAGCATTTATGCCTATCTTACGGCAACTAGCCTAAGTTTTTACATGACATTATATATTAACTATGGAAAACCAAAATCATACCTTGACCAATTTCCTCCCAAGCTCAAACACCTCAAAAACCCTCCTCTTCACAAGCTTTCAAGCCAAACCCTACAAGTTTCTAGCCTCCAGAATTCCAATTCAAGTACTCTACTTCACTATCTTGACTTCAATTTATATGAATTCAATCTAACTCCAAATAATTTTATACATAACAACAATTTCAATACGTAAACTTCATAAAATTGGAGAATTCAAAGGGGACAAGAGTTCTTCACCTTACCCACGGATAATTAGGGCGAAACTCGACAATTTTTCTCTGCTAGATCAAACCTAAATCATCAAAAACCTGAAAATCCTCAATACCGCTACTTGTTCAAATGGTTTGCTTTATCACTTATCTTCATCCTAGCTAATATTTTCTCTTCGGTCTACCAGTGGCTGGCCTGACTTCAAAATTTCCAACCCTAATCTATGAGCTAGTTCATCCATCATCTTATTGACTGCATTGATTCTTTCTCTCCGTCTGTTTGACACCTTGAAATTGTGAACAATATTTTTCAAGTCTACAAGAGTGCTTCTATGTATTACCCCTAGCCTATCCTTCGCCAGCTTTTTCACCATGGAAACATTTTCCTGTTGATCAGCCATAACATAAATGACAAGGAGGAACTGGTAACAAGGTTCTTTAGATCCAAGTCAATCACCAGTTTTGCAATTTGCTCACCCAAGTCCACATCTCCTTTGAAATGGAAGAAACCGAGCAAACTTTCCCAGAGTAATGACTCATATGACATATCCCCTTCAAATTTTATTATGCTCCTCAGGAATTCTTTTGCCTCATCAACTAGCCCTATGTTCGCCAGAAAATTTGCCATGCACAAAAAATAAGTAAAATTGGGCTTTACATTGAACACATCAGTCATTTGCATGAAGTAAAATATGCCCGCAATCAATTTCTCTACACAAGTGCAAGCACACAACATGCCAATGAAGGTTACTTCATCAGGGAGTAACCTAGCTAGACTTCTGTCTGCACTTATAATCCTATCAAGTTCAACCTCATGCTTCATCTTCTCCATACCAACCATTAAATCAAATAGGTTTAATCCATCTTCGGAATTTCCACGAATGCAGTGCCTCAAGATCATCATATTCCACGAAACCAAATTCCTGTTTTCCATCCTCTCAAACACTACATGTGCTACATCCACCCTCTTGCATTTTCAGTACATGTCAATTAAAGCCGTATCAATAATCAAGCTCAACCTTGCTAACATCCTAATGATGCTCGCGTGAACTGATCTTCCTTCCTTGAGTCTAGCTGACCGGCCACAAGCTGTAATCACAGATACCATAGTCCTAGCATTACCCTTTAACCCCAACCTACCCATCTCACGGAACAACTTCAAGGCAAAGCCAGGGTTCCTAGCCTTCAAATGGCCAGCAATCATAACATTCCAAGTAATCAAATTTCTCTTGGGCATTTCATCAAACAGTGCATATGCAGTATTCAATTCACTAATAGCTACATATCCATCAATGATCGAGTTCCATGAAACCAAATTCCTGCTCAACATTGTGTTAAACACTACCCTAGCAACTCCAACATCACCGCAACACCCATACATGTGAATCAAAGAGTTCTGAACCAGTAGCACCTCATCAACCCCATTCTTCAGGACTTGATCGTGGCACTTCCTCCCAGATTGAAGGTAACCCATCTTGGCACAGGAACTAATGAAGGACACAAAGTGTAGCTCTTGGGAAAGAAACCACTGTACAAAGAATTAAAGAGAAAAGCAAGAGCTTAATGAGGAATGTGGCTATGAAAATAAGCTTGGATCACTATGTTGACGAAAAAGATGTCTAAGGTGTTGTTAAAGTGATGGAATATCAAAAGGGTGTAAACGACATCGCATAGGTGTGAGGCACGGCTCAGAAGGGTCTGTGCAATATAAGGGTTGCGAAGTAGGGCGTTGATGTTGAGGAGTGTCTGGATTTGGAGGAGGTGGAAGATGGTGTGGCACACGCTCTAGAGGATCGTATGGAAGGCATTGAAGGAGGGAGAATGTGGTTATGGTTGTGTTGGGGAAAAAGATAAGGAAATGGAGAATAATGTAGAAGAAGATGAAGATGAAGACGAAGAAAGAGTGGTGGTTGGGTGGGGGAAAAGGGTGTTTCAGAGAAGATGTTGAAATTGTTGAGATGAGACTCTGGCCATTCATTTGGAGGTTGGCATGGACTGTTTGACTATTCAATCGCCATTGACGAACATGCTTCTACTCTCTCGTCACTCTCCCAACGTGTTCAAGTCACCACTCAGCCAAGAAATGTAATTCAGGTGGCCAAACCTCTCTAAAAACTGTGCCTAATTCGTTGAGAGAAAGAAGAGCAAAGTGGAGACGAGACGAAGAGAGCTTCAAAGAACATCATTGTTCTTTAATTAGTCGTTGCAAATAGGCTAATTCAGAAATTCTAACTACCTAAATGTCACTACTTTCCTTTTTCTATTTTTCTGTTAACAATGAAACAATAAAGTAACTAAATATTGTGGAATCAGGCAAAGTGATGCAGAGTTTGAAAAATCAAGACTAATCAAGGCTATCTTTTGAGAGACAGCTATAACCTATAAATTAATTAAGCATTCAAAGTCATAAGTATGAACCAACATGGTTCTCTTAGTTTTCATATCTTAAGAGATAAAGTAATGACAAACAAGCTATGCTAATAATCTTATATGCATCATCATTCTAAGTACAGTTCTAAAAGAGTTTTTTTAAATCCAGTTCAGAAGACGAAAACCAACCCTTCGTGAATGCTCTCCAATAAACAAAAGAGTACTACAAAATCTAATTCATAGTATCCGAATATAGATGCAGCAACATTCAGTCATCAAACTAAAAGAAATTACACCATTCAACTTTTAGATTTGCACTGCTTGTTTGATAAATGTGCATGCATTTTTTTGAAAGCAAAACTAATTGTGCAACAACTTGGCTTAATCTTTGAACTAAAAGCATTCTAAGTTTGGTACTTTGAGCTTGCATTATATTTTATTAATGTTTCTTACTTCATAACCAAATTCATTCCTATCAATTTTGACAAGATTTCATAGATAAAATTTCAAATCAAACAATAACATTCCTTTCATCAGAATCAGTAGCAGAGACATAAACCTTAGTACATTTTTCACGAAGTCAACATATGCACAAAGGTTATTAAATTAAAAGCACAGCTACAAGTAAATAATCATAGAAAAAATGTGAAGCACTTTGTTAGCTGCATCATGAAAATGAAATTAGAACAACAAAATTTATATTCTATGAAATCATGGGAGAAGAAAATTCTGGAAAAGACAGAACAGGAAAAACGGGAATGTAATGAAGAAATTAGAGAACTTTGTTGAGCGTAACGGGAACAACTTTGGAGCCGTCACGCACGCGATGGTCGACTGTGGAAACCTAGCGGAGCAAGGCTTCGGCGTCGTCTTTGTTGAAGCAGAAGAGCCCGAGGTTCTTGTTGGTGGAGGCTCCAACAACCAGCAAGAACTCCTCCGACGGGTTGTTGAGCGCGTACACAGGGAGGTCGTGGAAGAACAAAAAATCAACAGAAAAATCGTGGAGAAACTCGGTTCTTCTTCTTCTTTGCCAGAGACAAATAAGCACAGAGGGGAGACGAGTCGAACAGAGTTTCGTCTTCTTCTTGGATAGAGACGAGATGAACAGAGTTTGAGAGAAAGAAGAGTGGAGTGGAGACGAGAAGAACATCATAGAAGAGACGAAGAGAGCTTCTTCTTCTTCTTCTTCTTTGTCCAAAGAGAAAGAACAATGAACTCTAAACAAGATGATGAACGACGTTTTTTATTTTTTTTTTATATATGATTTTGTTTTTATTTTTAAATTGTTTTAAATTTAAAATTATAAAATTAAAATTAATTGAATTTTTTATGAGAGAAAAATGTGGTCGTATCCATTTTGATTTGGTTGTAGTCTAACACGTAATTTTGTTTTCACGTGGGTAGCATTATGAAAGCTGCTACTAACGCACACAGCTTGAAGTACCAGCTGGCTTTGCATCTTTTAGTAACAAAACATGACCAACGAGTCAATGAGAACCCCTTCAGCCTTCAGTATAGGGTGAGCACGGGTAATAGGTACTCAATTACCTGTTTGAATTCGAATCGAACTAATTAAATTAGTTTTGAAATTAACGGGTAATCAGGTCCAATCCGAATTAAATCGATTGTCTTTGTTAGTGATTGGTTTGGATATCAATTCTGAGAGTGCGAAACCCGAACCAAACCGTGAACCCGATCATATATTAATTAAATAAAAGAAATAGTGTTTAATTAAAAATTTTGTATTTTTATTAGACAAAGATTATTTACTATTAATATGTTTAGATTTTAATGAGTTTAGTTTTTAATGTATTTGGTGTTTAACATGTTTTGATTATTTCTATTGATGTTATTATTGAATTTTTAAGATAAAAATTTGGTTTTTTTTTTATGAATTTCAAAGTCACCAGGATACCCAATTATCCGAACCGAACCAATCCGTTTTTAATCGGTTTGGTTTGGTTCGGATACATATACAAAAAAAGGTAAATCCAAACCAAACCGAACCAATTACATTTTAATCGATTCAGTTTTAATTTTATCTTGAATCCGAACTAAACCGATCCGTGCTCACCCTACTTCAGTCTCCTCTAAGCTATAAAAACTTTTCTTGAAGGGTCAACCTGTCCGTGTCAGTTACTATCACGCAGTTACATCCTAACACAGCATTACGTATTTTACGGAAAAAAATTCACATACAGTTAATTTTATCACTTAATTATAGGATTTTTTTCTGAAATAAATAAAAAATATTTTCAAAAAGAAATTATTTCAATATTAAATACCAGGGTACATTTTTTTTTGTTAATTTTAGGCTAAGTTTGCCGCATATTCTGACGAACTCCATAATATTAACAGACTTTGCTTCATCTTCGGCGAACTTCACCTTCATGACAACTATTGTCATTGTCTTCAGAGTACAAATGAGTACATAAAAATAAGTCGTATTTTTTTTGAAAAATAATTATTTTTTTAATTTATAATAAAAAAAATTCTTATTAAATATGGTTTATTTTTGTGTACCTATATATTTTTGGAGATGATGATATAATAGTTGTCATTATCGCCGATGCCGTTGAAGAAGACATACTTGTTATCTGTGTATTTTTGTGTATTTCTATGTACTTTTTGAGACAATAATAATGACTTAGAAATTTGAGTTTTATTCTAAGTCATATTTTATGAGTATTAAGATGAAATTCGCTAGGAAATAAGACAAACTCTATAAAATTATAAAAGTTGGACACAACTCATCCTAAATAAAAAACGCATTTCAAAAATTAAAGTTAAAATA
Organism: Arachis ipaensis; assembly: GCF_000816755.2. NCBI lineage: Eukaryota > Viridiplantae > Streptophyta > Magnoliopsida > Fabales > Fabaceae > Arachis > Arachis ipaensis. The sequence goes on from NC_029788.2 coordinate 22,986,662, forward strand.
ACTTATTTTTAGAAATAATATTTTTTTTAATTTATTTCAGAAAAAAATCTCTTAGGTAGCGTTTATTTTTGGAGATAGGATACATAGACATGTACAACGAATGTTTAAAACGTGTTTGGAGGCAGAGATATGGATACGGAACATATTATCTCTAAGACACTATTTTATATTTTTGTGTCCACTCTTTTACGAAGGAAGGACAATGATGGACACAGAATTTAAAAAGGTGGACACATATTTTTTATCAAAATTTTTTTCCTTTCTATTCATAGATATTTTTATTATTCTACTATTATCTCTTCTTATTTTTCCTAATTTTAGTTTATTCTCTACATCGTAGTTCTTTTTTTTTTCTGCGTTCTTTTTTTGGTAAAATTTCTTATTTGACTGGATAATTAATTTATTCTTTTTTATCGTTCATTCTCTTCTTTATGGTATGTTGTATTAATAAAAACTTTATTCACTTTTTTACTTTATGTTACTTTATTTATTTTAATTTTGTTACTTTAATACTATTTTTATCTTATTGGTTCATAGACCAATTCTTCTTATAATTTTTTATACTTCTATCTATTCTTATTTCTTATTAAATTAATTTGTACTGTTACGGCCTGGCCCAAACTCACGCGGGTCAACCCGACCCGAGTTCTCGCCAGCCCAGTAATGCACCCTCCACCCGACCCGGACACGCGTCCCGTACGGCTTGCACACAGCCGTGGGACAACACCTTTGAGGGTATGGGCCTGCCCACTGGAAGGGCCCACTACTGACATATATATAAGGGGGAGACTGGCTCTCCCCCAAGGTACGTCACATTCTCACACCATTTCCTCTCCGCCTGCACATATTCTGACAAGGGCGTCGGAGTGTCTTTGCAGGTGGCACCCCTCCTCCCCATATGAAGTGCTCGGGACCTCGCACGCCCGGGACCAGGAAACCACGACCCAGCGAGCCTCTCCATCATCCCAAGCGTTGACCTCAAGGTCCCAACCCGAACCGTCCGGTACCCGACCTGCCGAACATTGGCGGAGTGCTTGGAAATTGACGGTCTGACGGACTCAGTGGCAAGTTTGTGCTTAACGAACGGGCTGTCAAATGAGGATTTCAGGAAACACCTCACCACGAAGCCCGTCGGGACAATGCAAGAGATCCAGTGCGTGGCCAAAGAATACATTAATGACGAGGAAGTCAGCCGGGTTGTGGCTGCCAATAAACGGCAGCCCGCCTACAACCAACCCCGGTACTTCGAAGCCAGAGAAAGACCAAAGGAACACGCCAGGGACGGCGGTCCGAGTAAACCACCCAAACCGTTCTCCCGAGTTGGGAAGTTCACCAACTATACCCCCCTCACGGCATCGATCACTGAAGTTTACCAACAGATAGCAGAAAAGGGGATACTGTCGAAGCCCCGACCACTGAAGGACAGGACGGGAGGAAACAAGAACCTCTACTGCGAATATCACAAGGGTTACGGGCACAAGACCCAAGACTGCTTTGACCTAAAGGATGCCCTCGAGCAAGCTATCAGGGACGGCAAACTCGCCGACTTCTCCCACCTTATAAGGGAACCAAGGAGACGCAACCGGGACAACGACAACGAAGACAGATCCCGACCAACAAGACGGCGACAAGAACCAGAAGGTGACGACCACGGTCTCACGGTGGTAAACGTGGTGACGGCCAGGAATACCGCCCCGAGGTCGAAATCGGCGCAGAAGAAAGATGCCAAGGTCCTAGCGGTCTCCACCTCACCTGTCAGAAGTTTTAAGGGTCTCCCACCTATCTCCTTCGGCCCGGAGGACCAATGGTTTGACGAGGTGCCGAAAAGTCCGCCCATGGTCATCACGGCTAGGGTCGGAACTGGCCTCGTCAAACGAATCCTGGTAGACACGGGGGCAGACTCAAACATCATGTTCCGAAACGTTTTCGATGCCCTGGGATTGAGAGATTCCGACCTGACGACCCACCAACACGGTGTGGTAGGGTTAGGAGACCACTTCATCAAGCCAGACGGAATCATCACACTCCCGACCTCTGTGGGACAAGGGCAAAGACGGAGGACAATCATGGCAGACTTTGTAATATTACGAGATTCGACGGCTTATAACATCATCCTGGGGAGAAATACCATTAACGACTTGGGGGCAGCTATCAGTACGAAACTACTGGTGATGAAGTTCATCACCGATGACGGATCCGTGGGATCCCTCCGGGGCGACTTGGAAACGGCGGTCGCTTGCGACCACGCCAGCCTTTCTCTCAGGAAAAAATCCAAGGAAGCGTCAGGGGTTTTCCTGGCCGACCTGGACGCCAGGGTAGACGACAAACCCAGACCAGAGCCAGAAGGAGACTTGGAAAAGTTCAGAGTCGGCGAGGAGGACGATAAATTCACATTCATAAACAGAAACCTCCCACACGAGATAAAGGAGCCTTTGATGGAGATGATCAGGGCTAATGCCGACCTCTTTGCCTGGACACCTGCCGAATCTATTGATCTATTGTTACAAGGTAATGCCATTTGGTCTAAAAAATGCAGGAGCCACATACCAAAGGTTGATGAATAAGATATTCAGCAAACTCCTGGGCAAAACAGTAGAAGTCTAGGTAGATGACATACTCGCAAAGACCGCACGACCTGACGATCTCCTGAGCGACCTTAACGACGTTTTCTCGTCCCTACGACAACACGACATGAGGCTTAATCCGCTCAAATGCGCGTTCGCCATGGAGGCCGGAAAGTTCCTGGGCTTCATGATCACTCAAAGAGGAGTGGAAGCCAATCCCGAAAAATGCCAAGCGGTCCTTCAAATGAAGAGTCCGGGTTGCATCAAAGACGTCTAGAGACTTGCTGGGAGATTGACAGCTTTGTCCCGTTTCC
>NC_029788.2:22990320-23019432 GCF_000816755.2 Arachis ipaensis
TGGCGCTGGCGCTCCTAGTATCCTCCCGAAGGTTAAGACAATACTTCCAGAGTCACCGTATAGTTGTGAGGACAGATCAGGCGATTCGGCAAATACTGCAAAAACCTGATTTGGCTGGTAGGATGATGACCTGGGCCATCGAGCTCTCACAATATGACCTACAGTATGAGCCTCGACACGCAATCAAGGCCCAGGCAATGGCAGACTTCTTGGTGGAGGTAACGGGCGACCCTCCCGAGGAAACGGGTACACGGTGGAGGCTTCATGTGGACGGAGCCTCCAACCAAACGTCCGGAGGAGCAGGGGTCATCTTGGAAAGCCCAGCAGGGGTCATCTATGAGCAATCGACCAAGTTCGAGTTCCCAGTGTCGAACAACCAAGCAGAATATGAGGCTCTCCTAGGCGGACTAATGCTGGCTTGGGAAGTCGGGGCGACGAGGGTCAAAGTATGCAGCGACTCCCAAGTCGTCACCTCGCAGATAAACGGAAGCTACCAAGCCCGGGACCCCCTCCTCCAAAAGTACCTGGAAAAGGTCAAGCAAATGACAAGCCAGTTCCAGGAGGTCATCATCCAGCACGTTCCAAGAGAAAAGAACACACGAGCAGACCTTTTGTCGAAGCTTGCGAGCACAAAGCCAGGATCGGGTAACCGGTCGCTCATCCAGGACATGGTGAAGTAGAGGCCGCAAACAAAGTCATCCTTCTTGGTCTAAAGAAGCGCCTAGACAGTAAGAAGGGAAACTGGGCTGACGAACTCCCCTCCGTCTTATGGTCCTACCAGACAACCGAGCAAAGCGCCACGGGGGAAACCCCCTTTCGCCTAACATACGGGGTCGACGCGGTGATACCAGTTGAAATCGGCGAACCAAGCCCCCGATTACTACTCGCGGGCATGAGCGAAGTGGTCGAGAAAGACCTGATCGAGGAAACAAGGGAGATAGCTCACCTAACAGAAACGGCGCTGAAACAAAGAATAGCCCTGCGTTACAACGCAAAAGTCCTCAAACGAGACTTCGAAGAAAGGGACCTTGTCCTGCGACGCAACGACATCGGCGTCCCGACCCCAGGGGAAGGCAAGCTGGCGGTAAATTGGGAAGGTCCCTACAGGGTAAGGGAGGTACTCGGCATGACGGCAAGGAAATACCCAGAACATGGAACGCAGGTAACCTAAAGAGGTTCTACTCCTGACCCACCGGCTCACCGACCAGGGAGCCTAGCCAAATAGTTAATATTTGCCCTGTCCACATGATTAATTCATCTTGTTTACTTACTTTGTCAAATGCTTGCCCAACTAACGAGTAATTTTCACTTGTTCAAATTTTTTACTTGTTAAAACTTTCTTACTTCATATCTGTTTCTCATGACCAAAACCTAAAACGGCACCCCGGGATTGATCACCCCGGGATTGATCACCCCGGGAGCCAGACGGCTCATAGGCCTCAACCAATTCGACGATTACGCGACCAAATCGGTCCGAACTGCTACCAAATGCGAAAACGGCGAGACGGGCACAAGAAATAAGCCCGCCCAGAATAAACGGTAACACGATAACGGCAACACGACAAAATAACAAAACAAGCAAAAATCATAGCAATCAAACGACGATAACTTATAAAGCGTCAAAATATGGAACGGACAAGTAAATTGTTCAGGGCAAACAAAACGACAAAATATCAACAGGTTGTTCAGCAAATGCATTACAAAATATCCTAAGTTACAAGACTTCACTTCTTCGGCATATCAACAATTTTCCCGTCCTGGATAGTCTTGAAAACACCAATTGACGACGTCTCGAAATCAGGAGCAGCAATCCTCAGCTGAGCCTTCAGGGCATCTTCGGTCATCAAGATGGCATTCTTCCCTTGCTCCTTGGCCACCTTAAGCTTCTTCTTAAGCTCAGCGGCCTCTGCTTTAGCAGCCTTCGCCTCCGAGACGGCCTGTTCCCGTTCCTTTTCCAAGGCGACAACCCGACCCTGAGCGGCGTTCAGTTGACCCTCCAGTGTCATCTCACGCTCAAGAAGCCGGGCCACGGTCTCATCGGACGCCTTCAACCTCTCCGCAACAAACGACGACTTCTCCTCAGCAGCGCTAAGCTTTCCCCCCATCTCAGACAGCTGACCCTGGAGGAGTTCAACTTGAGCCTTGAAGTCATTGTTAGCTTTAGCAGAGGACTCAAGCTTTCTCCGAAGCGCCTCCATACCGGATAACTCGAATTCGGCCTTCCGAGCTATCACGGCCCCACGAAGCAAGGTGCGATACATCCACCTCGCCTGCCCGGACAGTTCGGTTTCATGAAAATGCTCTTCTGTCCCGGGTATCAGTTGGGAGTCAATGAATTTGGTAGCATTAAAGTTCCTCTCCATTATGGTGAGGGCCCCTTCCGGGCTAGAAGACATCTTTCGCTTCTTAGGAGTGTGGATAAGCTCCACGTCGCTATCCGGATGAGGGGTGAGAGTCGCCTGCCCGTCAGCAGGCCCCTCCTCATGGGTAGGGGAAGCCTGACCCCCTACGCCCTGCTTTCCCGACGTTTCGGTATCCCGGGTAGGGGAAGCCTGGCCCTCCTTCTCCCCTGAAGGACCCTCCGACTTGCCGACGTCCTTCTCTTCGGCATTCTCATCATCACTTACCTCAAAAAAGGTTTTCATCAGATTCTCAAGACCGGTCACGGTGGCAGACATTTCCACTGCGACAAACAACAAGAACGTTAGTCGTCAAACCGGAAGTAAGAAGAACAACGACAAAGAAACATAGGCAAACAAGAAAACAACTCACGAATATAGCTCCTGGCGGCTAAACCTACGCCTACCTCACAAACCACCCAAAAAAGCCTATCCTGGAATGGTACCCCTTCCCTAACTCACCTATCCCAGCACTGAAAAAACCTCTCAACAAAAATAAACCAGCCATGCAACAAATGCAAACAGCAATCACACAACAGCGAAACATAACACAGATACCAGAAGAAAGAAACCAGAAGATTACCTGGAACGATGAAGAAAATCTGGACTGGAAGTTGAAGCAAGAAGAAGTTCGCGCAGGAAGCTTTGGATGTTAGGGAGAGAAGAAGTTGGAAATGATAAGAGTGGGAGGTGGATAGGGAGAAAACTGTTTAAAAACCACCCCCAAAAGCGCGAAAGGAAGCAAGGGCAAAATGGTCTTTGCGCACGGGTTTTTTCAAATCATTATGAGCATTAAATGCCCAGTGCGGAGAACGAAACGGCAAACAGATGCCACAGCAGATCAAGAGACACGCGCACAAGAGACGCGTCCCTCCCACGATCAGCCGACCCAACGACAACGCACGAGTGTAAACATCACGCGCCACCGATGGCCCCTACGGCCACCGCTGACGCGTCGGGGGCACTGTTACGGCCTGGCCCAAACTCACGCGGGTCAACCCGACCCGAGTTCTCGCCAGCCCAGTAATGCACCCTCCACCCGACCCGGACACGCGTCCCGTACGGCTTGCACACAGCCGTGGGACAACACCTTTGAGGGTATGGGCCTGCCCACTGGAAGGGCCCACTACTGACATATATATAAGGGGGAGACTGGCTCTCCCCCCAAGGTACGTCACATTCTCACACCATTTCCTCTCCGCCTGCACATATTCTGACAAGGGCGTCGGAGTGTCTTTGCAGGTGGCACCCCTCCTCCCCATATGAAGTGCTCGGGACCTCGCACGCCCGGGACCAGGAAACCACGACCCAGCGAGTCTCTCCATCATCCCAAGCGTTGACCTCAAGGTCCCAACCCGAACCGTCCGGTACCCGACCTGCCGAACATGTACTTAAAATAAAAAATTTGGAATTACATAGTTGTTTTAATCATTTTGTATAATATCTTAATTTTATCCATATCTATCCAAACATAATACAAGACAATATATTAATGTCTTGTTCATCGTATCTAAACACAATACAAAAAAAATAATTTTTATTATCTCCATTCTATTATCTCTTGTCTCCAAAAACAAACGGAGAACTACACTTATTTGAAAAAGTATACGGAACTAAAAGGTGATCAGCCAAAAAGTAAACAAAATCGTTTAATTATAATCATTTTTTGAATAATATATTTGAAAACTGCTCCTGAGATCACGGAGTACAAACCAAAACCTAATTTTTCATGGAGCCCAAACACATTTTAGCTGATTTTTGGCTGATATTCTTTTGGTTCCTGATTGTTCTCCACTTATTTTCATTTCACCTATTTTTGCCTCTTACATCAGTCCGTGAAGCGTACATGGTGGCACCCTCGTAATTACGCGACTAAACGGAGGGCACCCTGGTACTTTGAGTTCTGCACCAAGCACTCCCCGTCTCCCCCGTGCTCTGCACAAAACAGAAGACAAACGACACCGAACCGAGAGATAAGAGCGAGAAAGAGCGTGTGCGAGAGAAAGAGAGAGAGACAGAGAGACAAACAGTATTTCAGAGGAGCAAGTCCTCCTTCTCGCAAAGCAATGTCTGCCCTTAACTGAATTCAATGTTCTACTTCTTCCGTGTTTATGACGCTCCTTTTCCCATTTCACGTAACGTAACCACTTCTTAGAAGCAAGCAAAAGGTAAACTAAATTAAATAATGGAATGAATAAATAAATATAGTTATAATTTTTGTCTGGAGCTGGTGATTGATTATTTTGCAATGTTTATTCAGGCATGCTAGCTAGTATGTCTTTGAAGTTATGAACTCCAAGGTTCTGAAAACCGGACCGGACCAGCCGGTTCGACCGGTTTAACCGCGAACCGGCGATGCAAACGGTCCGGTCCTCTTGCAGAAACCGCTCTGGAAAGAACCGGCAAAGAACCGGCGAACCGGCCAAAAATCGGCCGGTTGGACCGAATCGGTGACCGGCCGGTTCTGCATAAAATTATTATTATTATTATTTAAAAAAAAAAAAGAAAAAGAATGTTTGCTATGTTTTGCAGTGCCCTTGTCTCTGATTATTCAAATCTTGTAGGCCAATGCTGTCTCTGAGAAACATTTTCCAGAAGGAGTCTTGATCCGGCACACAAAGTCCTCCACTGTTCAAGCATTTTCTTACTTCTTCACATAATCATTTTCAACCATCAAAGGCTTAGGGAACTCAATGTTATTATATGCTTAACCACTAAACAGAGGTAAAAAAAAAAAAACAAATGCATGAACACTATTCATGTCTTGTAATTTCTAATTAAAAAAAAAAAAGCGATTATGGAAATTAGAGATTTGAGCTGAGGCTTACTGTGAATGTAATATGCAGCTGAATTAGTTAATGAAAAATAAGTTAAAGTGAATAATTAGAGGATGACAAATTGGACAATTCAGTTAGAAAACTAGCTTAGTAGTCTCTGTATATAAGCTTCACAAGGTCCATAAAATTTTAAAGAAGCTTCTAGTTCTTTTACTCAATGCATGAATAAGAAAACTCTCCCTCCTCTGTTTCATATAGTTTTTCTCTGTTAGTTTCAACATGGTACAGTGAGCCATTGCCATTGCAATGCAGCTACACCTTCCTTCTCTTCTTCTCCGATTGGTTCTCCTCTCTCTTTCTTACCTAATCTTTCTTCTCTTCTCTTCAACTCACACGATAGAGCTGATGAGAACGTTACCGTTTGTGCATATTCTCAAAGCATGAAATGGTAAGTTCCGATCACGAGTTCTAGAGAAGAAGACTACTCAGCATTGATTCATCTTCTACAATGAAATAGTAGCTCAAGAATTTGATGGATTCAAATCAGGTGACTCCAAACCCTTCTCTTCATGGCCTAGATCTACAAACATTGGCCAATCTTGTAGTCCAGAATGCAATTCAAGCGGCACGCACTCGAAGCCCCATGAATCCAATTACAGACCCTACCAGTCCCTTCTTTCTCCATCCTGGGGTAGTTCTTGTACTCAATGCATGAATAAGAAAACTCTCCCTCCTCTTTTTCATATCGGTTTCTCTCTATGTTAGTTTCAACACTTACATATCTGTAATTTAGGGTTGATTTGATTTTCGAGGGAGCAAAGCAATGGCGTCTACTTGGGATCATATGGGAGAAATTGCCAATGTGGCTCAGTTAACTGGTCTAGATGCAGTGCGTTTGATTGGGTTGATTGTGAAAGCGGCGAGCACGGCGAGGATGCATAAGAAAAACTGCAGGCAATTTGCACAGCATCTCAAGTTGATTGGGAACTTGTTAGAGCAGCTGAAGATCTCGGAGCTGAAGAGGTACCCTGACACAAGGGAGCCATTGGAGCAGCTTGAGGATGCTCTCAGAAGGTCATATATATTGGTGAATAGTTGTCAGGACAGGAGCTACCTCTACTTGCTGGCTATGGGATGGAACATTGTTTATCAGTTCAGGAAGGCACAGAACGAGATTGACAGATACTTGCGGCTCGTTCCGCTCATCACTCTTGTTGACAATGCTCGAGTCAAGGTAGCTATTTTTGCTTTTCACAATGCTATGTCTTGTTCTGAATTGGAATTTTGTGTTTTGGTCATAAAAAGAAAATAAGAGGAAAGAGTTTTCGGTATTATTTATTCTGTCTGGTTTTCATAAACATATTTGCTTATAAGCTATAACATTCCTGGTTTCTAGTAACAGTAGGGAGGAATTTGAGGGTCACCTAAGCTATTGGTAGTGGGGGTATAATTCAGTTAATCCTTAGGTGAAAAAATAATAGACTGGGAATGCAACTTTTGACTGATTTTCAACATTTGTTATAGTTTTTCTCTCAGCTTCAACATTGAGCAATGTTTTAGTTTGAAGCTGTCAAGTTTTTATATGGAGATTGCTTCATTCAAGTGATGCCTAACTCTTGGTGGTATGGAATAACTTTTTGGCAGGAATTAGATTGTCCTAGACTATTCTGTTTATTGATTGGTTGCCTTTTTTCTTCTTTCTTTTTTTCATTTGGTGTGTGGGTGGGTGCGGGAGGAAACAGTTGCATGTGGTTGAATCTGATACACTAGATAATAGAATTCCGAAAGATGGGCTGTATAGTTAACTAGTTTAAATAGCATTTCGCTTAATGCACCTTTTGAAACTCAAAGCATTTTGATTCATATTTCTTGGCAATCATAAGAAAATTTCCCAATGCTTTGTGCTAAGTATTTTATGCTGAGGATAGGACGACCCAAACATACATTAGTTGAAATGATGTGTTTTAGATTTAGATAGAGTTGGTATTACTTTTACCAAAGATTTCCATTCAACTAGTAGCTGTATGCAAAAGGCAGTAGCCGAAGATGTAACTTTGAGCAATTATTCAAATCTTAGTTGCTTTTCCCCATGTTTTGAGTGTTGATACATGTGAGGGTTTTGCACAATCTGCATCATTTTGCTTTAGATTTTACTTTTTCCCTAACATTTATAAGGACAGTTATGTTTGCTTTATATTGTGACTTATCTTGTCGCATTTTCCTTAAAAATCATTTTGTCAAAAAAAAAAAAGGGTTAAAAATCTATTGATTCTCTGGAATATTCAGGAGAGACTTGAAGTTATTGAAAAGGATCAACGTGAGTACACACTGGATGTTGAGGATGAAAAGGTGCAGACAGTTATTTTAAAACCAGATCCTGACAAAGATGATGCTGCAATGCTGAAGAAAACACTTTCTTGTTCATATCCCAACTGTTCATTCACTGAAGCACTTAAAAAAGAAAATGAAAAGCTTAGACTAGAGCTACAACGTTCACAAGCAAATCTTGATATGAATCAATGTCAAGTCATTCAATGGTTGTTAGATGTCACAGAAATTGCAGCTCATACTCTTCCAGAGAAGACTGACATGGTTCATAAGAAGGAGGAATACAATTATAATGATGTAGATAATGACAACGACCATTCATCTAGTGAGAAATACCAAGTTAAAAGTGACCAACTTTCCACATCAAGGTCATTATTCCTCTTCCTTAACTTTAATATGTATTTCGAGATAATTAGTTGACCAACAATGACAATATTTTGTGAATCTTGAGTGAACTCATGCACTTCTGACATCCAGGAAGACCTAAATTTTTCCCTTAGTTTTACTTTTTTTGACTACTCTAAAGTTCCTGCTTCTTCAATCCTGTTTTTTCATAATTCTTCTAATGATGCTTATGTGCCCAAACTGAAACAGATCAGCAGTTTCCCAAAAGGATCTGCTGTCAAATGGAGGTTCATATCAGCATCACTGGCATATTGATTTACTTGGCTGTTGTTCTGAACCTTCTCTTTGTAAGTTCTCTCCTGCTTGATTTTCATTAGTTTTACTTTTTGATGTTGCCAAACCCTTGATTTGATGAAAAAAAGACAATTAAATCGAATTAGAAAGAAAATTATTTGATAAAGTTGGCTATATACTGTTGCTAAAAGTCTGTTTTTCCCTGAACCTTGAACGAGACTACTACTACAGGAAAGTTTGTTAATTGTGGAAGCTTCCTTTCTCTTTTCTTCTTACTTTGCATGTTGATATGCTTGAATAATTTCCAATAGGTAGTCTCACCAAGTATAACATCTCTTTCTTTCGACAGTGTGCTTTTTAATGAAAAGAACAGGGTTATAGGAGGACTCTCCGATTTTGCTAGACCTTTCTTCTCAAGTAATGAATATTAAATATGGCAGTTGATCTGCAGGTATGAAGACATTTTTCTATCCTTGTGGAACATTTTCAAAGATTGCCACTGTTGCAAAAGGCAGGCCCATATGTAAGTTAGTCATAATCTATTCCAGTATTGCTAGCACTAAATGTGATGAATCTACATCCATGTGCTATTTCTTTTCAAATGGTTCTTGCTGTTTCTTTTTATATGTTTCTTTCCAACAAGTCTAGAGTTTAAGTTTGTCAAGTTTATATCAATCTTAAAGTTATATATTTGGCTTCAATTTTAATTTTGTACCTAGTATCTTTCCCTGGTTACCGATACTTTTGTGAGAAGCAATCATGATGCAATCTGAAATCTTTATTTCATCAATTGAACTGAACATTTATATCAATCTGCACTTTCTCATACTGTGAAGAATACTCTTATGTCATTCAGACCTTTTCTGTTTGAGATTAATGCTACATTTTTTAATCCAGAATTCAAATACTTCTCACTGTATGCACTTCTTCAATCCAGTTAATTTGAAATACTCAAAAGATTATCGAGGTCCAGCTACTTTAATCTTAGTTGTGTTTTTCCAGCTTCTGGAGATGCATGTAGTGAATTGATGGCATATTCGTTGGTTTTGTCTTGCTGTTGTTATACCTGCTGTGTAAGGAGGAAGCTTCGGAAGATGTTGAACATCACCGTAATGCTTGCTAACTCTCTTCTCTTATTTATGTTTGTATTTAGATGTTGTTAGCTTCATTGAAGATGCATAAAGTGTATTTGCTAAGGTGCTAGCAATACAATGGAATTCAGGAATTAGTATTAACTTGTGTACATTTTTTGGTCTCTATAAAATGTTTAAGTACTAATATTTAAATTTTATTTCAGGGAGGCTTTATTGATGATTTTCTATCTCATTTGATGTGTTGCTGCTGTGCCCTTGTGCAAGAATGGAGAGAAGTGGAGATCCGCGGAGTTAGTGGTATGTCCTACTCATTCTTCTGCTTCTTGTGCATAAGCAATTTTAGTCCTTAATTTCTACAAGTGTTTTGGTCTTGTCTCTTCATTTTCTCAGAAAAACCTCTTGAATTGGAGTGAAGGTTCACTTTAGTCTTCGACTTTGTAGTCCTAAGTAATTTTAGTCCCCTGCAGATCCAAATCAGCATTTTGGTGGGTCATTTTAGTCTAGTCATGAGATGAGATTCGCTAACATGTGAGGTTAAGTTACACATGTCATGACAAACATGTGCTGGTAGTGCCACATAGCCATAACACATTGCATTTACCAGGATCAAGTTCTTCTAAAGTGAAGTTGGTAAAGTAAGAAAGTGAGTTTAATTATCCTTGAATCAAGGTAGTGGAGCTCATGATAAAAGTTATAAATTCAATGGTGATTAATATCACATGACATGTTATCACTTCAATCCTTCACACTTAGATTTTTTTTTCCCATTTACTGTGACACATTAGCATATCCATAATGGTGGACTTAAATGACAAATAGAATATAATCCAAAGTCATAATTGAATTGTATCCAGCTTGGTTTTCTTGGTCTACTTGTTTTCGTTATAAATATGAATTTGCATTCCATCAAAGCCATTTTATGTTTAATGTTGAATCACTTGCAGATCGTGAGAAGACCAAAACAAGCCCTCCACCTTCCCAGTACATGGAATCTTAGAACAAATGAGATTGTCTTTTGGTTATTTAGGGATCCAAGAGTCTTTGAACCACATATTAAATAGAGGCAAATGGCTATTGGGACTCATAGCAAGACAGAAACTATGTATTTCCTTTTTCTTTTTTACTTTTTCCTCAATGCCTCTGGCCTCATTTACCCATGTGTAAAGCTTACAGATTTAGCCACTGATGTATTGGTTTCCTTGTTTAATATAATTTGATTTTAGTTTACTAAAATCATGGTATGTTTGTCGGCTAATTTTTTTGGATATGACACTTAGGTGCGTGTAACTCAGCGTTATGGACGTTAGGGGTGTTATACACTGTTGTGACAGCGGTTAACTGACGGAGAAGAAATTGGACAGTTCGATTTCTTTGAGAGAGAGGAACACATATCGAACCGTCCGAATTGTGATGGGCAAACATTTTTTTCCTAGGAAATTGGACCCACCGATTTCGTGCATGTAGGACGAATTTTTTTTTGTGCAAGGAAATTGGACCCACCGATTTTCTAGCCTGTAGGACAATTTTTTTTTGGACAAGAAAATCGGATTCACCGACTTCATGCATACAAATTTTTTTGGTGCGATGTAACCCTAATCAGATTGTTCGATTTAGGTCCTCCAAAAATTTGAAAAGGTCAAAAAGGCGATCGGATGGTTTGATTTCAATGTTTATATATACCAACTCCCTCACTGAGCTCTTCCTCTTCTTCTTCAGTGTTTCAAAAAATTAATACCAAAGTTGAGAGTGTGCAATGTGAGTATATTATCATGGATGATAGAGTTATGTTAAAAGTATGTTATCATGGACACACTTTTATTACAAACATCTGAAGGAGTAAAATATGTGTAAAAATCTATTAGATATTATTCCATTCACACTGTCTTTCGAAGAATTAAAATGTGTGATTTGTGAGAAGATGGATTCTCAAATATCTAGGAGAGTGTCGTGTATTTTGTACAGATATTCTATATCTGTATCTGGTGGGTTCATTCAATTTCAAACGAAATACGTGACCAATGAAGCGAGCATGTAAGAAATGTTTTCAGTGTATCTTGAAAGTCGGTCCCGAATATCGTTCATCGAACTGTATATTGAGTTCGAGCAATCTGCATCGGACCGAGACATTGAATTGGAAGATTACAATAGTGATAGCAAGAAAGAGTTTGAAAGTAACTATGAGGTTGTTGATCCGGGTGTAGACGAAAATCAAGCTGACGACACTACGGCGGCAAATGTGGAGGTGTGGCAAATGTACTAATAAACTAGCATCAGTTTCAGGAGCCGACTTTTATGCGATCGTTGGACTTAGAGGCCATGCATACACCAAAATTTTCTCAGTATATAAATGCAGCTATGTAATAATTTTAAATTATGATTTATACATAGAATTTGATGTTTGAGACAAATATTTAAGAATTATGTAAATAGATAAAATATAGCATATAATTACTACCTTCTAATTTTTATTTATCAAGTAAATATGTATGTTGAGGAATTCATTATTTCGCATTCTTGTATGGTTATTAATTTATTAAATAGCATTTGCTGACTTAATTTAATAATGTATTAATTTTTGAATGATTTATTTTTGATTTACGGATCATAGATAGATTCTATTATTAAGACACATATTTAAGAATTATTTATCAAAATATAAATTTTGTGGCGTGATTGCAATTAGGGGTGGCAAGCGGGGAAGCCCGCCCCGCCCCGCCAGAAGCCCACCCTTTGGCGGGCTGGCCCGCCCCGTCCCGTCTAGTGAGGCGGTTGACGTCAGGTATTTTCACCAGTAAAGAGATTCATAGAAACAGTTGCGTTGTAGATATAGTCTCTAAACCGACAAAAATTCCTTCGCACAAACGTGTTGGGTGTCACAAGTAACAAACCCCTTTAAAAATTGTTAACCGAGTATTCAAACCTCGGGTCGTCTTCTCAAGGAACTGCGAGGAAGTATGTTCTTATTATTGGCTATAAAAGTTGTAATCGGGGTTTAGAAGATGAGAAACAAGTAATTTAAATGACAAGTAAAATAATTGGCAATTAAAATAAATAAATACTGTAAAGCAGACTTTTGGCAAGGTAGGAGAAATTAGAGGTCCAACTTAGTTATCTCTCTCAACTACAATGAAGGTTAAATCTATATTCCACTTGGTCAGCCTTTACTAGGGCAAAGAAAAGTTAAGGGACTAATTAAATTGACCTTTGAATCCTATTTATTTCCTAAGA
The DNA here is from genome assembly GCF_000816755.2 of Arachis ipaensis. NCBI lineage: Eukaryota > Viridiplantae > Streptophyta > Magnoliopsida > Fabales > Fabaceae > Arachis > Arachis ipaensis. The sequence continues at coordinate 23,002,786 of NC_029788.2, forward strand.
AAAGGTTGAGATTACTTAAGTTCAGCTCAATTAGCGAGATAACGATTATCAGTTATGTTGAGTTTAATAACTGTTGAGTTACTGAATTCTTAACCAGGACCAAAAGGAGAAAAAGTAGAATTGCTGGAATAATAAAAATATCCTTAGATGGGAAGCAATGGTAACTTAAATCAAAGAGAACAATCATAAACTGAAAATACCTCAATTATTATTAATTCAAATATCAATCTATAACATGGAAGAGATTCATAAATTCATTGATCAATTCAAGTGCTGGAATAAATAAAAGTAAAAGGAAGCTAAAACAAAGGAATGTAAAACCTGGATTGAGAGTCACTCTTAAAGTAAGAAGAAATCCTAAATCCTAAGAGAGAGAGGAGAAGATCTCCCTCTCAACTAAACCTAATTCATTGAAAACTAAAATTATGCGAGCTCCCCTGAGTGGATGCATTCCCTCACTTCATAACCTCTGATCTATGCTTTCTGAACTTGGATTTGGGCCAAAAAGGGCTTTAGAACTCGCTGGGGCGTGTTCTGTAATTTTTTGGTGTGTGGCCTCTGTCACGCATCCGCGTGGGTCACGCGGTCGCGTCATTTGGAGCTTATCCTTGCCACGCGGTCGCGTCAGTCATGCGGCCGCGTCGCTGCATCTTCGCTTCTGGCACGCGATCGCGTCGTCCATTGCGATCGCGTGAATACCAGTTTCCTTAAAGCTCCGTTTTGCTTTCTCCTTCCATTTTTGTATGTTTCCTTTTCCATCCTCTAAGTCATTCTGCCTTAGAAAATCTGAAACTACTCAACACACTAATCACGGCATCGAACAGAAATACAGGTAATTAAAATAATTAATTTTTAAAGCTTAGGAAACATGTTTTTCACATACATCACATAATAAGGAAGGAAAAGTAAAACCATGCAATTAATATGAATAAGTGGGTGAAGGATTGAATAAATCACTCAAATTAAGCACAAAATACATCATAAAATATGGATTTATCAACCTCCCCACACTTAAACAATAGCATGTCCTCATGCTAAATCCAAGGTAATAAGTAAGGTTAAAGTGATGGAATGTCATGCGATGCAATCTAATCTAAATGAATGCAACTACATGCAAAATATTTTTACCTACTTAGTTAAAAGTAAACAAATCTTTCAAGAAGAAATATGATCTGGATTTCACTAATTCAAATCATGAAAATGAAGTACAAATAGACTTGCAAGAAGAAAATAGCTCATGAAAGCAGGGAACAAGGAATTGAGCATCGAACCCTCACTGGTAGTGTATACACTCTAATCACTCAAGTGTTTTAGGTTCGATTCTCTCAATTCTCTACTAACCTTGCTTTCTAAGGCTTGCTCTTCATCTAACAATCAACATAAATTTAATGCATAAATACACAAATCAAGAGGTCTTTTAAGGGTTGTAATGGGGTTAGGGTCAAGGTAGGATTGTATTTGGCCAAGTGGACTAAAATTTGAATCCTTAATTAACTTAAACTTTTCCCACCTAACTTAAACAATCCATATAACCATAATATAATATCTAACCATCCATTAACCATGTTTTCTACATATTCATGCATTCTAATTTCAAGTGCAGTACATATGCATTGCTTTCACCACTCACTTTGGGGCATTTTGTCCCCTTTTTCTTATTTGCTCTTTTTTTTTCTTTTTTTCTTTTTCTCTTTTTCTTCTTTTTATCTTTTTTTATATTATATTTTTATTTTCTTTTATTTTTTTCTCAATGCATATGATTAATTTATTGGATGCATGAATATGTCCTAAACATTTCTTTCACATTTTTAGAAAATTCTAACATACTCAATTCCCAAACCAAATGGTTCCAAACCCAATTTTTCCACACTTAAATCATAAGCACTCTCACTAGTCTAAGCTAACCAAGGATTCAAATTAAGGACATTATTGTTTTTCGCTTAGAGTTAATGATGTGCTAAATAAAAGGAACAAAGGGGTAAAATAGGCTCAAAATTGGTTTGCAAGGGATAATGAAAGGTAAGGCCATATGGGTATGTAAGCTCAGTGAAACAAAGGCCTCAATCATATAAGTGTATGCATACATCAAATTATAGAAATATAGAATTAAGCAAGACAAAGATCACAATTTTAGAGAGAAAAAGGGGTAAAATAGGCTCAAAATTGGTTTGCAAGGGATAATGAAAGGTAAGGCCATATGGGTATGTAAGCTCAGTAAAATAAGGCCTCAATCATGTAAGTGTATGCATACATCAAATAATGGAAATATAGAATTAAGCAAGACAAAGATCACAATTTTAGAGAGAAAAAATACACACTAAAACAAAATTTTGGTTGATAAAATGCAACCAATTCAAATAGGCTCAAAATCTCACAGGTTTTGTGTGTTCGAGCTCTAAACCATGTTCCAGTATAATATTTCTTCAAACAAGTGTAACATTAAGTTTTATTCAAATTAGTGAAATGCTCTAAAAGGTTTCTTGAAAAAGAACATATTACTTCAACCAAGTGGTAAAATATGCACAAAAATCAAACAAATATGCAATCAATCATGCAAATGCAACAATGAACAAGAAAAGTAAACCATTGGTGTTGAGATAGAAGAGTAACTAACCCATGGAGATCGGTATCGACCTCCCCACACTTAAAGATTGCACCGTCCTCGGTGCATGCTGGGATGTACAAGTGGACGGGCTGTTCCAACTGATGCTTTTCTTCAAGGATTGTGCAGATGGACTTGTTTGTCTCCCCTTTTTAGAAGTTTCTCCTTTTTGCCGTCTTTGGTGGCCAGCCTGAAAGAAGAGGAAAGGAAGAACAATAACCCATAAATAAAGATAAGAAACAATTAAAACATGGGTTGGTTAATGCCAAATAATGAAGGTCTCAATTACATGGTAGCTACAACATGCAAGTGAGAAAACAATAGAAGCACATGGCATAAACAATGAGGGAGAGTGTGGGTAAGGAGAGATAATATAAATTCATATCAATGTAAGAGTAATACAGGTATAAGAGATTGGCATTGATATAAATAATATTACCTATTCAAAATAAAACAAGTCACTAAGCACCCAAAATAATTCAAGAGAAGATGCAACAGTTAAATAAGAAAATTTTTTAACACCAATAGAAAAATAAAAAAAATTCAGAAAAGAAAATAAAAATATGCAAAAATGCAATGAATGAAAATATGTAAATAAATTAAATAAAATAGAATGGAGGTGAAAGAAAATAAGAAAGGAAGAAGAAAGGAATAAGAAAAGATAAGAAGAATAAGGATTCGGAGAAGAAAAGATAAGAAAATTGGCACTAATCTGGATAGGTTGTGCGACGCCGGCGACACGGTCGCGTGGGTGATGTGGTCGCGTGGTGCGCAATAAGGTTAGGCGATGCGGACGCGTGGGGCACGCGATCGCGTGACTCGATTTGTGCTAGTGGCGCGAGTGCAGCCTCGCGGTCGCACAACTCTCTGTTCAAAACTCTTTTTGCCAAAAATCTGGGTGACGCGGTCGCGTGGGTGACGCGATCGCGTGAATGACCTTATCTTCAATATGACGCGGACGCGTGGGGCACGCGTTCGCGTGGGGCACGCGTTCGCGTGGGAGGCTTGGGCTTCCAGCACGAGTCCAGCCCAACTCCAGCACAACTTTCGGCCAAGCACCTTTTTTACGTCGATTTTCAGGGCACGCGGCCGCGTGGGTGACGCGGTCGCGTGGGAGGCCCAAGATCCCATGTGACGCGGACGCGTCGGCGACGCGGTCGCGTGGGTCAATTTGTGCTACTGGCACGCCTCCAGCCACGCTCCAGCGTGACTCTCTGTTCGTTTTTATTTTCTCCCCTTATATATGCATGAAAAATGTAGAATGCAATGATTAACATGAATGCTATGCATGATTCCAGGTTTAATTTTAAAATGGAAAAGGAAAAATGAAAGCAATTAACAAGAAATAAATTGAAAAAGAAGCGACCATACCATGGTGGGTTGTCTCCCACCTAGCACTTTTAGTTAAAGTCCTTAAGTTGGACATTGGAAGAGCTTCCTGTTATGGTGGCTTGTGTTTAAATTCATCCAAAAATCTCTACCAGTGCTTGGAATGCCAATAGCCTCCGGGGTCCCAAACCAAGCATGCAAAGCTTCTGAGCAGCTCCAAACAGATTTTCAGGCTCCCGGGATGGCGAATGTCAGGATAGAGTCCAGGATTCCAAGCCTTGCTTTTAAATCCGCCTCCGTCTTGATCTACATGTTTCCATTCGGGCGGGTTAAAAAGTAGAATCTCACCAGGGTGACCAAACGTTCTCTGTGATCCATGTAATTGAGCATGATACCAATCTGTGTACTTCGAGGTGAAGCGTGGAACCTTATTGAACCTTGTGCACCAGCTCTGAGTACGAGCCATTTCCCTCTTACTCTTAATGCCGCAGAGAGCTCTAAGCTGGCCATCTGTTTCAAGCGAACCATATTCAAGTGAATAAGTAAAGTTATAAGTTAAGGATTGTACCCACTTGAAGCTTGTATTAGGTGGTAATGGCCTTGGGGTAGGTGCTTTTGGTGGTTCTGCAAGTTCCATTTCCTTGTGCTCTTCTGTGAATTCCTCCACTTCTTTGCAAAGATCTTCAATTGTATCCGTATCCTGGTCAAAGTCTTTTGTTTCTTCCTCATCACTTGAGTCATAGATTGGAGGTTGAGAGAAATCTACCTCCGCATCATCTTCATATTCACTTGGGAAAGATTCTTCGATCTCAGAGAATTCACTTGCGGATGCAAGTTCATCGCTAAGAGAGCTAGACTTGTGACTATCATCATCAAGGGAATTTGCTTCTTGGATTATTCCGTCTGATTCTTCATAAACGACTTGCCTTGGAGATTGTACAGTATCCTCCTTAGCCTCAACTGTAGCATCCTGGACAGAGTTTTCCTCAATTCTGGATTCCCATGGAGGTTCAGCATCTCCTAGATCTTCAACCAACTCTTCTTCTTGAACAAAGACTGCTTCTTCTAATTGTTCTAGTACAAATTCATGCTCTGTCTTGTCCATTGGAGTTTCTGGTAGCTCCTTCATGCTACGCTCTTCATTGGGCTGTCCACATGGAGCTGTGGCTGATCCTTGTGTATTTAAGCGCTCAGAAGCCCATTGAATTATCACTTGCTCCAGTTGTTGAATGGTCGTGTGAAATTTAATTACTGTTTCCCTTAGGCGATCCTCTGCTTCTCGGGTTGCTGGACTTGGACATGATACAAAGGAAAGTGGTGGTGATTGGAAACGATTGGATTGGTATTGGGGTAAGGAAGGATCATATGGTGGCGAATGGTGAAGAGAAGCTTGTGAGTGTGGTGGTTCGAGGTTATGTTGAAAGGATGGTTTATATGCACGGGGTGGGGCTTGTTGGTAGTTACAAGGTTGTCCACCATGTCTTTCAGCTGGGTATGCACTGTAGAATGGTCTTTGTCCAGGATATCTCGGAGGGTGTTGCTGCCAAAAGGGTTGATTAGATCCTCTTGGTTCCATCCATCCTTGATTGGTCTGACCTTGATGCACATTCCTGTTGTAACTTCTATTTCCTTTAACAATATTAGAACCAAACTCAAAGCGAGAGGGGTGAGAGTTCATAGTAGCAAATAAAGATAAAAAGGAAAAACAACAATAAATAAACAAGCAAAAGAAAAATATTTACAATAACCAATAATAAGGCACACGTTAGCAGTTTCCCGGCAACGGCGCCATTTTGACGTCAGGTATTTTCACCAGTAAAGAGATTCATAGAAATAGTTGCGTTGTAGATATAGTCTCTAAACCGACAAAAATCCCTTCGCACAAACGTGTTGGGTGTCACAAGTAACAGACCCCTTTAAAAATTGTTAACCGAGTATTCAAACCTCGGGTCGTCTTCTCAAGGAACTGCGAGGAAGTATGTTTTTATTATTGGCTATAAAAGTTATAATCGGGGTTTAGAAGATGAAAAACAAGTAATTTAAATGACAAGTAAAATAATTGGCAATTAAAATAAATAAATACTGTAAAGCAGACTTTTGGCAAGGTAGGAGAAATTAGAGGTCCAACTTAGTTATCTCTCTCAACTACAATGAAGGTTAAATCTATATTCCACTTGGTCAGCCTTTACTAGGGCAAAGGAAAGTCAAGGGACTAATTAAATTGACCTTTGAATCTTATTTATTTCCTAAGAAAAGGTTGGGATTACTTAAGTTCAGCTCAATTAGCGAGATAACGATTATCAGTTATGTTGAGTTTAATAACTGTTGAGTTACTGAATTCTTAACCAGGACCAAAAGGGGAAAAGTAGAATTGCTGGAATAATAAAAATATCCTTATATGGGAAGCAATGGTAACTTAAATCAAAGAGAACAATCATAAACTGAAAATACCTCAATTATTATTAATTCAAATATCAATCTATAACATGGAAGAGATTCATAAATTCACTGATCAATTCAAGTTCTGGAATAAATAAAAGTAAAAGGAAGATAAAACAAAGGAATGTAAAACCTGGATTGAGAGTCACTCTTAAAGTAAGAAGAAATCCTAAATCCTAAGAGAGAGAGGAGAAGATCTCCCTCTCAACTAAACCTAATTCATTGAAAACTAAAATTATGCGAGCTCCCCTGAGTGGATGCATTCCCTCACTTCATAACCTCTGGTCTATGCTTTCTGGAGTTGGATTTAGGCCAAAAAGGGCTTTAGAACTCGCTGGGGCGTGTTCTGTAATTTTCTAGTGCGTGGCCTCTGTCACGCGTCCGCGTGGGTCACGCGGTCGCGTCATTTGGAGCTTATCCTTGCCACGCGGTCGCGTCAGTCATGCGACCGCGTCATGTGCGTTCTGCTTAAGTCGCGCGATCGCGTCAGTCATGCGGCCGCGTCGCTGCATCTTCGCTTCTGGCACGCGATCGCGTCGTCCATGCGATCGCGTGAACACTAGTTTCCTTAAAGCTCCGTTTTGCTTTCTCCTTCCATTTTTGTATGTTTCCTTTTCCATCCTCTAAGTCATTCTACCTTAGAAAATTTGAAACTACTCAACACACTAATTACGACATCGAAAGGAAATAAAGGTAATTAAAATAATTAATTTTTAAAGCTTAGGAAACATGTTTTTCACATACATCACATAATAAGGAAGGGAAAGTAAAACCATGCAATTAATATGAATAAGTGGGTGAAGGATTGAATAAATCAAGCACAAAATACATCATAAAATATGGGTTTATCAGCGGTCCAAGAATCCCAGCCCCCCCGCCTAACAGCGGGCTAGCGGGCCGGCGGGCTAAGCCTGCCAAATATCCCCTTTTTTTTTACTTTTAACTATTAAATAATATATATAAAGGTATAAAAAAATCTCTTCTATTTTTTTACTTTTAATTATTATAATTTCTAAAAGTATAAACAAATTATAATTTTTATATTCACAAACATTAAAGTCTTTGTAATTATAAATATCTAATAAACATAATTATAAACCAAGTTTTCATCCAAAAATAATTATAAATATTATTCCCAAAGCAAAATAAACACAATCTAAAACATAATTATAAATATTGTCTCTAAAACAAAATAAACATAATCCAAAACACTCAATTTTCATCTTCATTCTCTTGTAAGTTGGGTTGGGAAAAGTTGGATTTTGGCAAAAAAAAATTGTAAAAATACCCCTTGCAAAAAAAAAATACAAAGCCCGGCGGGGAAGTCCGCCCCGCCTCGCCAAAGCCCGCGGTTTAAGCGGTGCGGGTTAGGCGGGCTTTTGCTATTTGGCGGTCCCAATTTTCCAGCCAGCCCACCTTTTTTGGCGGGTTACACGGGCCGGCCCGGCGGGTTTAGGCCCGTTTGCCACCCCTAATTACAATAGAGCTTCATGTTATGACGAATGGTGAATTCACCGTGGGAATGGAATTTAGTTCTAGGAAGGCAGTGATTAAGGCGATGAAAGATTATATCATCCGTAGGGGTGTAGATTATCGGGTGCATGAGTCAGAACCAACGGCATTCTATACTAAATGTACCCAATACGGCGCAAGTTGTGATTGGCTAATCAGGTTTAGCAAAATGTCCAGGAAGTACTGTTGGGAGATAAGGAGGTACAATGGTAGTCACACCTGTACTAGGGCCACCATTTCTCAAGATCATTTGAAACTGGATTCCAACACCATTGCAGAAACAATAAAGCCATTAGAAGAAGTTGACCTATTTATAAAGGCGAAATCAGTGATTGTGAAAGTATAGTTGAAGTTTAACTTACCATAAATTATCACAAAGCATGGTTAGCAAAGCAGAAAACTGTGGAGTCAATTTTTGGAGGTTTGGAAGCTTCGTACGAAGCTTTGCCCATATGGTTTGAGGCCATGTGTCACAAGAAGCCATCAGCAGTCGTTCATTTTGAAACAATGCATGCGTATCAGGGGGATGACTTGGTTCCTAATATCCGTGTACTATACCAAGTCTTCTGGAGTTATTACCCTTGTATTAGAGCATTCAAATATTGCAAACTAGTAGTGTAGGTAGACATGACTTATTTGTATGAAAAATATAAGGGTTGTTTGTTTGTTACAGTTTCATAGGATGGCAATAACATTGTGCCTATTGTATTTGCAATAGTAGAGGGAGAGACATCTGAGACTTGTCACTTTTTTCTTAGTAACTTGCGACAACATGTGGTGACACGTGATGGTGTGGGCCTTATCTCTGATCGGCACAAAACCATCAGGTCAGCTATTGCTCGTAGTAACGGATCCAAGCCCAGGTAAACAACAGTGTCAGTGGACCATCAATCTCCTTGTAGTCAACACGAGATGTCCTACAAAATGTTCTATACAGGTGTGTTAGGCATGCCAATCTCTAACTAAATTGTATGATCCCAACGAAGTTATGGAGCAATGGTAGAAACTTTCAGTGCACCGCTGCCCCAGACTTGTCTCCAAACATAATTGTCCCAAATAATAACATTATGTGGCACTTGACGTCCCTCTGAATGTGAATATCATTAGCCAACACTAAACGATCTTTCAGCCCTCGAAACCACGTCAACTTTATGAAACTTCCTCTACAGCCTGTCTTCCTAGGTGCAACACCAAACTGATCCAAGCATTCGGCCTCTAAGGTCTCATAACTACTGAGAGTCGGTCCTGTAACTGGCAGACCATTCGTCGGATGATCAAGAATTATTGCCACATCCTCCAACGTCACAACACACTCACGAACCGGAAAATGAAATGTGTGAGTCTCAGGGCGCCATCTCTCAATCAGAGTATTAATCAATGCCGACTGATATTGGACAACTCCAATTTAAAAAACGTGATAAAAATCGATCTCCCGTAAATGTCTCTCCACAATTTGATTGTACGGATCCGGTGACATTAAGTGGTTACATTCCAACATTCGTGAACCCTACAAAACGTAGTCATATATCACATTAAACAAAACAAAGGTAACCATATTTAATTAACAAATTAAATTTAACAAAATCAAATTCCCATTATCTCATCACATACATAACCAGTAAAAATTAATCATATTAACAACTATATTATTAAGTACTCAAAATATACTAAATTTATTTTACAAAAAATTCACATTTATATTTATTAGATACTTATAATTATCAACAAACTTTAAACTTTACATTAGAAAGCTTTGCATGTGTAACGCGTGGCATGTAATACACAAATCGAACAGTCCGATTTATGTACCTGCGATACCTCAAATCGGACCGTCCGATATGTTACTCAGCGCGGTCACAGCCCGTGTGATACACCCTGCACTCCCATGATGGTGCCATACACCACTACGATCCTAATATCAAAAATATCGCTGAACTTTGCAGCAACTCAATTAAACTTACTTATAAAAAATTTGTCCATATAACATCACTCTAAATTCTATTTTTAAAATAGTAGTCATTTATTTTGTACAGATATCATATATCTATGTTTGGTGAGTTCATTCAATTTTAAACCCAATATGTAACTAATGAAGCAAACATGCAAAAAATATTTTCAATGTAACAAGTTAAAATTCGCTCCCAAATATTATTAGTCAAACTGTATATATTGAGTTCGATTTATTTATTTTATAATAATAATTATTATTCATTATTTTCTATTTATATAACCAGAGTAATTTTAAAAAATATTAAACACTTCTAATATTATTATACATATATATTTTATAACACCAAATTTATCAATAATCATAAATAATTTATTAAATTCATATTTAAAATTTAGTATTACTAACATAATTCATTATCTAAATTATACTAAATTTATTCGATTTTCATTCTTCATGGTACTATACCAATAATAATATACCTTAATTATCACTTCCAATAATTATTCTATCTAACTAATTTTAAAATTTCTACTTCCAATATAATAAACAAACATTTTTAACTAATTATTCTAATCTAATCTAACAGCACACAACAACAAATCATTAATCCTTAATTAATTCACTTCCAACAAATATTATATTTAAACAATTTTAAAGTTTTCACTTCTAACATAATAAACAAACATTTTCAAGTAACTTAACTATACTATTTTAATCTAACAAAACACAACAAATTATTAATCCTTAATTAAATATCTAAATAATATACTCATAATAATAATTAATTCAATAATTTTTTAAATATCTTCTAAATTTATTTTATTTTATTGATTATTTCTAACAATTAATAAACTAATTATTTTATCATACCTATAATCTTAATAATTATTACTACAATATTTTTCTACTAATTTCTAACATTATCAATATTATTTTTATTAAATCGAAATATTTGATAATAAAAACTTACATAATTAAGATAATCAAGATAATTAGTAATGTAAAGCTTCGGACAATTGACGTCTTTTTTTTCGTTTTCTTGACATTGTTGAACGAAGGTTGATGATGGTGGTGGTCCAATTTTTGCTTCCTGGACCGATGCTGCTTCAACAATGGGAGAAGAAGAAAGAAGATGGGATTGGAGATGAGTGAGGCATGGGTAAAAGGAAAAGTGAAAGGGATGGTCCGATTTGTTTGGCATAGAAATACAAGCAGGAGCTGGAGAGTGGTGCATGTTTGACGCGTGGCATGCAGTGCGCAAATCAGACGGTCCCATTTATGTATCTGCGATGTCTGCTGAAATTGGACTGTTCGATTTTTCTCTCCCAATCGAACCGTTCAATTTATTATTCAGCACCGTTACATTTTGGTAATATATCTTGCACTCCAATAAACACGTCATACGCTACAACTATCCCAATATCAAAATTAAAAAATTCTATATTTGTCGCTATATATTTTGGGACTTTAAACTCCTTTTTTGTTGGATCTTTAGAGCAACTCCAATGCTAAGAAATAGAGTTCCTCTTCTGACATATGGGGACTCAATTACCATTGGAGCGAAAAAGAAAATAGGGAATAATATTATTATAAAAAATAATAATTATATTAATTTTAATTATTTAATTAATTAATTAGGTGAGACCACAATAGGGATTAAAGTTAGTTCCTTCTAATGGAGAAGAAAGAGATTCTTTGAGTTTCTATTTATTGGTTATAACACAAAATTTAATGTGGAGTCACTTTTTATGACAGGTGAACCATAAATAGAGATTGAAATGAATTCGCTACCGAAGATGGTCTTAGCTTTCACGAATACATTAGTCATAATTTTGGAATGGAATCAAAAAGATAATATTGTTCCAAAAAAAAAGAAACCTCCTAGTCCTAACTGTTCGGTACTTGTACCGTCAGTATACTAGGCTAGATTATATTAGATTGAATTAGAGTAGATTAGAACTAATTCAGATAAGTGATTTAGTTGAATTGGATGGAATCAAATTTGAACAACCCTTAAAAACGTATATTTTTTCAAGAAAATGTTAGGATTTTGTTAATAATTCAAGGAAAAAAGAAGTCTTATTTTAATTTTAACCACATATAATAAGATTTGAAAATCCCTTAAAAGAGATATATTTTTCAAGAAAATGTGTTAGGATTTTGTTAGTCTTATTTAATTTTAATTTTATATAATAGTGCCTAGGATAATAATATTGTCATTCTTTTTTTTTTGTGGCATTCTCTATTTAATTTTTTGTATTGTATATTTGCATAAATTTATAAAAGAATAATTATCAAGATAAAAGTAATAATATTTATTCTCTAATTTATAAAAATGACAGAAATTATTTTTAATATGGAAATAGAGATAGTATTTTTATTGAATATTAATATTTAAAGTGTGCCATAGTATTGTGAAAATTATTCAACGAGTCTTCCACGTGTTTTAACACGCCCTCACGTGTTGGCTAAGATGTTGCCACGTGTTCAATACGCCCTCGCGTATTGGCCAGAATGTTGTCACGTGTTTATTAAAAATAAAAAAATTTCAATTAAATATAAAATTCAACCATTTCAAATTTTATACATATTAATAAAATAGAAAATAAAAAACTAAGTTCAAATTAAAATTAAAAATAATAAAATCTTAAAGAAATCTAACATAAATTTACAAATAGTATGATAATCAACTAACTTAGTGGTTATTTCAAGTTTTTATAAGAGAAAAATTGTGGGTTCAACACTCATTTTCTTTACTACATACATAACTTTATATATATATATATATACCTGAACCCATATCTTACTTTTCCCGCAGGTAAATCTGCACTGCACTCTACCCTACTCGCAGTGGGTCGGATAGACAACCCTATCCGAATGGGTTAGATACCCCGCGGTAGGGTATAGATTGTCAGCCCTACCTATAAAATACACATTTTTATAATTACATCAAATAATCCAATTTCTAATAAAAACACTAAAAAATTTTTCATAAAAAAAATCAGCCTAAAAATGACCTTTTTTTAAAAAAATTCTTTAGAGACCCTAAATTTCATGGTGTTGAAATTTTAGCCACTGCTTTCAAAATATCCTTGATAATTAGATTGGGTACAGGAAAAAAATACAAAGAAGATAACCAAATATTTTATATTTGACGGCTTTCTAATTTTTTTCCTCGTCATTTATGCTGCCTATAATTATTATGGTCAGTGGTTAGGGGAATGGATCCTCGCAATTATTAAAAAAAATTGAAAGTGTAAAGTGTGATCTCTAACCTTTTATTATTTTCTCTCATATTTATTTTTAGTCTTACTTACAAAATTAATGGTGAGAGATCATACTTTATTCTCTCAATTATTAAAAAAAATTGAGAAGATCCATTCTCGTGTTAGTACTAATTACCATACCAAAGTAAGAGAAATCAACGTAACTGATGAAAATATATAGAAAAAATTAAAGGGAAAAAAGTTGAAACCTGAATTTAATTTTGATTTATGTTTAAATTAATTAATTTCAACTGAAAATAAAACCAGAATTTATCTCCAAAAATAAAAATATGCGAAAGAAACAGAAAGTAGTTGGATATCCAAGTTTTATTTAAAAAAAAAAAAACTAAAAAATTGACACGTAGGAGAGTGTTAGAATATAATTAGAATCAATTAGATTAATTAGCATTATTTAGCATTTCTAAATATTTATTATATGATATTATGTCTTTATTATTTCGATTCTTTTAGCACATATAAATACCATTTTATATTATATCATTCTATACAACTTGAATACATACAAACTTTTTTTCTATTGCTCTCTCTTATCCTTTCTAACATGATATCAGAGTCATGGTATCCTCCTTGAGGAGGATAAGTTAATTTTCTTCTGGTGAAATCACCGTATTTTTTATACTTTTCTTTCGTAACATCTTTTTTTTCATTCTCTTTTGTCAATGTTTTGATGTTTTTCCTATCTCATCGATGAGCTTATCCACTACTTACTTATTCTCATGGAGAAATCATATATTTTTCGTCACTTTCCGATAGTTTTCCATCTCTTCGCACTTTGTCACTTTTCAGCACTTTTTTGGCAATTCGCCATCTTTTCAGCAGTTTTTCGGCAATTGGCCACTCTTACGGTAGTTCCGTTTGCGCTTCCTTGTCGCAATTTCGTCTGCACTTCCTTCTGGCAATTTCGTCTGCGCTTCCTTACGGCAGCTCCGTTTGTGCTTCCTTGCGACAACTCCGTCCGCGCTTTCCTTATGGCAGTTCTGTCTGCGCTTTTCTTGCGGCAGTTCCATTTGCACTTTCTTGTAGCAGTTCTGTCTGCGCTTCCTTCCGGCAGTTTTGTCTGCGTTTTTTGCAACAGTTTCGCCTGTGCTTCTTTGCGGTAGTTCCGTCTGGGATTCCTTGCGGCAGTTCTGTCTTTTCTTCCTTGTGTCAGTTCTGTTTGAGCTTTTCTTGCGGCAATTTCGTCTGTACTTCCTTCCAGTAGTTCCTTTTGCGCTTCTTTTGGACAGTTCCGTCTGCGCTTCCTTTCAACAGTAGCTCCATCTGTGCTTCCTTTCGGCATTTCTGTGTGTGCTTCCTTTCGGTAGTTCCATCTGCGCTTCCTTCAGGCAGTTCCTTTGGAACCCGTTCTATCAGTTTATGCATTTTTTATTTCGTTGTTTTAAATAAGTTTCAAACTCAAGTTGTTGCTTGAGTTTGAGAAAGGATGTTAGAGTATAATTAGGATCAATTAGACCGATTAGCATTATTTAGCATATATGAATATTTATTATAGCAGTCCAGCTACACATCCAAGTCTTTTTGGCAACTAATTCCAACCAAGTTAACCCAAACTCAACCAAAACTTCTTTCATTACACCAGCGTGTAAACACGCACTTCACTAACACAAACTCTTCGCGTTCCTTCTTTCTCTTCGCGTTATTCCTTATTCTTCTTCGCATTCCTCCTTCTTCGTCTTCGCGTTGTTCCTTCTTCTTCGCATTCCTTCCTTCTTCTTCTTCGAGTGTTGTTGCTGCATTTTTTTCCTCCTTTTAATTGAGGTTCATTTGGATCCAGAAATGAATTCCATATGTTTTTGTTGATGATTGAGTCTTTTTTATTGCTTGTTCAAAACTGAACTAATTTCGGTTCATTTGTGAGTTAATTGAGGTTCACCTGATGCTGCTGATAAGTATTGACCAAATTTTTTATTCCTTAAGTAATTTCGGTTCATTTCTTTGAATGGAATGAAGTGGAATCTAATGCAATTGAATAAAGTGATAATGAATAATTTCATTCTTCTTTGCTAAAGAATTTGGTCAATACTTATCAGTAACATCAGGCGAACCTCAATTAGCATACAAATAAACCAAAATTAGTTCAGATTTGAACAAATGGTTAAAAAGACTCAATCATTAACAAAACAAATCGAATTCATTTTTGAATCCAAATGAACCTCAATTAAACTAAGAAATGAACCGAATTACTTAAAAAATAAAAAATTTGGTCAATACTTATCAGCAACATCAAGTGAACCTCAATTAACACACAAATGAACCGAAATTATTTAATGATGGTATCAGAAAAAATCAGAACGAATAAAGATGTTAGCAAAATGTTAGTGTTATTGGTGATGACGATAACAAAAATGGAAAAGAAGATGAGGAGGAGAAGAAGGAAAAGAAAATAAAGAAAGAAAAGAAAAAGGAGAAAGAGAAGGAGGTGTATGATTTAAAAAGTTGTTATAATAATTTGGTTAAACTTGGTTAAATATTTTATTTAGATGTAGAACTTTATTATTATTTTAACATATTATGTCTTTATTATTTCGATTCTCTTAATACCTATAAATACATTTTTATATTATATCATTGGAAGCGGTTCTGGTATGCCGGTGTACAGAAGCAAGCAGAACGTGATATTCCATTTATTTAAACCATATAGATATAATGGTCAAGATCTTGGTAGAAAATTTTGAGTATACAAAAAGATTAGGAGCTCACAGTGGACTTGCAACGAATTTAGTAGTTAAGAAGTATATACACGCTGAAAATGTTACCTCTGTCCCTGTGCAATGAAAAGTAGCTGTTTGAACGAATAATCTTTTAAGCCAAGTTATTTTGTTGGGTTAGCTATTTTTTATATGCATTGAAGGAAAATTTTTTGAGTGATCATGGAATATATAAAAAGAATTTTATTTATGGTAATTAAATAGGAATATCACTTATCACTTTATCAGTGTTTATATAATGTTGTAATTGGCAAATTTTGTCATAATATAAATAAATAAAAAGAAGAAACACTTTAAAAAAATAAAATATGACAATTTTATTAATAAAAAATAATTATTTATCTTTTTATAAGAAGAAAAATCACACGATATCAATGCAAATTTGATTTTAATCTCTCAAAAAAATTGATTTTAAACTAAATTATATCTTTTGTTAGAAAAAGAATTTCTTGGTGCCTTCTGTCTTCTATTTTTTTATTATTATTTTGGTTCTAATATTTAGGTGAAATTCTAATTTGATGTCTGATATTTTAAATATTTTATTTTAGTGCAGGATAATTTTGCACGAGTTTAATATTATTTCACTCTTAAATTTGGTACAAATTCTATGTATTAGGAAATATTTTGTATTAGACTATTGAGATTTAAAGTACTTAATTATGCACTAAAATGTTATGCATTTATTAGAGTTTATCAATGTTCTTCTTTTATATTTACCTTTGATTTCTATATAATATAATCAAATGGTCTATATAAATATGGGATATTGTATAAGCAGATAATTATTCTGCTCATTTAAAAGATACCCTCTTCTTTAGT
>NC_029788.2:23019530-23054170 GCF_000816755.2 Arachis ipaensis
ATCATCAATCATAATTATTTAAAAATTATTTTTTAAGTTATATGTATCAATTTTTTTGGTCCCTCCCGTCTTCTCTCCTTTTTTATTATTATTTTAGTCTTAATATTTAGTTTAAATTTTAATTTGACTTCTAATATTTTAAATATTTTATTTTAATTTAAAAAATTTTAAATAAATTTAATATTATTTCACTATTAAATTTGATACAAATAATAAATAAAGTGAGTGACGTTGATGTTAATAATATTATTAATTAGATCATATATACTTATTTCTGCGATTAGAAAAGCATGACCAAAATTTTTTTGTAATATTTTTTTTTTTACAAAATCTCTTAAATCCTAGCAATCAATCATTAGTGTTCTAAAATCAACTAAATTGTAAATACAGAACTTGTCACATATAGAAGTACACTTTAAAACTTTTTTTGTTTATTTGTACAATTATTATATTTAAAAAATAGATAAGTATGCTTTTTTCTTAATATTTTTATTTAGTCACAAATTATTCTAATATTATTTTTGTGTTAAATTTGTATTTAGCTGTTTAATTATGTTTCAAACTTTTTGTTACATTTTTAGAAATTGAGATTATTAATAATATGGACAGATTAACTGTTTAATTATGCTAATGTGTTACCAAAATACAGTTTGTTATCACTACAAGAAACATCACTTTTAGCAGCTATTTATTTTACTTTTAGCGGCAATAAAAATAGCCGCTAATACATTTACCGGCAATTAGATATTAGCCGTCTTATGCTTTGCCGCTAAAAGGTTTTAGTGGCAATTATAACATTTGCCGGTAAAGACTTTTTTAATGGCCGCAAAAAGTATATAATTTTTAGTGGCCATTTTTTTGGCAATTTATATGGCCACCAAAAGCGCTACAAGAAACAATGTAAATATCGACGCCAAAAATCGACGGCCAAATTTTCCGTCGATATTTTTCGACGGCTTGTCGTCGATAAAATGAAAAAGAGATTATTAAAAATAAAATATTAAAATCGACGACAATGTCGTCTATTATTTTGACAACTTTCTAACATTCTGATACTATCGTCACATCACCGACAAAATAGATGTTGAAAAATTTTTTTTTTTAAAATCGACGGACTGATTGTCTATTTTAATAATTAAAATATCGACAGCCTTCGTTGTCGATAAATTTAAACGATAGAGATCTCTTTCCTAAAGTAAATGGACGATATGGATTTATTATATAAAACAGACGGTTAGAATGTTGATTTTTATTTTAACTAAAATCGACGAAACAGTCGTCGCTTTTTATCAACAAAAAATCCCTCGCGCGATTGCTTCCCGCGTCCCTCATCTCACTTATTTCCCCAAAATTTAACACCAACCTTCCCCAAAATGTGTTCAGAGGCTTCTTCTTCTCCTCCAACTCCAACGTCTGAGAGTAGAGACCATAGACGGAGTCATGGTCTTTGTGAATCTGCATGGAAGTTCTTCTTCTACAGACTCTATCACTAGAACATGCCATCGTCGCAGCTTCTTGTAAGTTCCTCTCTATCTCTCTTTGGTTATTATATTTATTTTTGCAATTTTTATATCTACTATTTTCATGATGAAATTCCGAATTTGCGTTTGTTAAACCTAATTAGCATAATCAATTCATCACATTACTTCAACTTAACTAGTTCGACACATTAGTTTTACAATGTGATTAAATAAAACAAAATTTAAAAGAAAGAAAGAAAAATCAGTTGCTTGCTTAGTATTAGGAAAAGGTAGAGTTCTAACTTCAGATTCAGTTACAGATTTCAAGTAAGTAAAGAAAGTACTGTGTATTATTTAATTAATCTTCATGAATATTGCTCATAATATTAATTGCTCTGTTTATTTCAATTTACTTATTGAAATTTCATCTTTTCTGCTAGTCGCTATGGTTTGGTAGGATTCCTATTTGATTTGACATTTGTTTTGGTAAATTTATACTCTGGATTTACTAATTTGTTGTTTATTTTGCTTTTGTACTGTGAAATCTAGCTTGGCATGGGGAATTCCAGAGTGTATTTTCGAATTTTTATTTTCTGGTTTCCTTTTAGAAAATTTCATCCGTTTTCAATAACCTTGTGTAGAATCTTTCATTGAATTTTTTCGTTCCATGCATTTTGTGTAACAGTGTAGAATTCTGCAGGATTACTGATGGAGCATCTGGTGGCATACTTCTGCTTTGATCTTGGCATCAGAGATTTCTTATCAGTGCCTGCAAAGAACATTATGCAGGTAAAAGTTTAAATTCTGCTTCCTTGTTTTCAATTATCTTAGATACTCAATTAACTAATGGATTTAGCAGTATTGGTATAACCTTCAGAATCCCACCAGACTTGTTACGGGCATGGCCCAAGGCACCTCTAGTCTTTTAAGCAACACAGTGTATGCCATCAGTGATGCGGCTTCCCAATTCAGTAAAGCTGCACGCAAGGTATTTCTTGCTTTGCCGCAATGATAATTCAATTTACATTTCATGCTATAGCATCCAATAAGAACATTGTGTTGCATGTTGTCCAAAGAGAAACCTTCAGCGGATGGATATGTTAACAAAAGCTATAGTTTTCCTTCCAGGGAACAGGACACTAAATTTTTTCCAGCTCACCTTCCTACTTCTAACGAGCCCTGCTTGATTACTTCTGCTCCCACTTGACTTGATGGGTGCCATTAACATGATTATCATCTACATTGAAATTTACTTATGTAGTTTAGTTGGATTTTTCTTGTGGAATTGAGAAACTTGTTAATAGACTCGGGTGTTCTTGTCATTGAGAAATTTTGAGGTATTTAGCTGAGGGTGAGGGTCTATTTGCTATGGTATCTGATGAGCATATTACTATATTATTCTAAAGTTTTCCCTTTTTATTTATTTGGGGATTTTTCATCTTTCTAAACATTTGCAAGATTCAGAAACTCCATATAAACAGCAAATTTTATATTCATCTGTGCTGTAACTTGCTAGAGGTATTCTGCTAAGTTTATCTACCATAGTGAGGGAAATATGATTGAGGAAGTTTTAAGCTTTTCAGAGGACTCGAAAAGAGTTGAACTTTAGTGCTTGTTAGCATATGGGGGTTATAACCTTTTCAGCTGAGTTATCTACTTATTCTATTGAATTTGGTTACATAGTTTTTGTTTGACTATTATTTTATATATAAGACACAGCAAAATCAGTGTTTGAGAGTATATGTTTGTTTATGCTAGCTTTTATGATTCTCTAAGCAGTATCAATTTTAAAGTGTATTAAGCTAGGATGCTAACTTTCAACACAATTCCCTTATCATAAACTAGGTTAAATACCATAACATTCAACACAATATACATAAGAAAGCATTAATAACACAAAATAATTTGCACTTTGTCAGCAGGGGAATTCAGATCATGATCATTATTAAAGCTATATCACTGAAACAGTGCTTCACAAATAACTGAGAAGTTTCTCAATTCACAAATCTACTTGATAACTTGGGCTTTGATGTTTAGAGTAGTAAACTTTACCTGATTATTTTGGGGTGCAACATCAATTTCTGTTATCCAAACTGGTGAACGAGTGGCAACAAGTGTATCAATGGAAGCTTTCATGTATGGCAAATTAGGAGGAAAATTAGGAAAATGTACTAATTAGGAACTTGGGAATTTGGTCTAAGACATGTTCCAATAACTCCTCCCCTGTTCTTTTTATATTATGTCTGCTAGAGAAGGAACTTGGGAATTTGGTCTAAGACACGTTAATACCAGCAATGATTCTTTAAAGAGGCCAACTATCATGTCAATTTCGCTTGAACGGTGCCCAAAACGTTGTTCCTCCCATGGCGAATGTAAATTCTCTTTCGATGCTAGCGGATTGACATCATACAGGTTTATTTAAGCCCTTCTCAATCTGTTTTTTCTTTAAATTGCTAAACTGAAACTATAAAATTCCTTGTAATGACTGAGACATTGTATCTTATGCATTTGTTCTCCAACTTACTAAGTAATTTACCGTTCTACTTGTTTATTTTCTTGACTCAACTTCTGTTCTTGTGATCGAAACCATGGAGGCTTTGACTGTAGCACTAAATTGTAACTCTTCAAGGTGCTTGCTTGTATCAAGGTTCAACTATTTGCATTTTCCTTTCCTTTCATTGTAATGTTATTTTTTATCTGATTTCATGGCTACCGTTTCTGTAGGACATGTTCGACAATCAATTTTTCCCATTGTATCGAATGCTGCAGCCATACTTCCTGCCTATTGGGCCCTTAGGAAGAAGGTCAACTCTTTCTTTTCTCCTTCTAGTTTAGATTAACACACAGCTCATAAATAAAAAAATATTAAAGGTTTGACGACTTTGTTCAGTTAGCATTGCTAAAGGACATCATCAAATCTTTTTGTTCAGTTACATGTTGAGGACAAAGCACTCCTTTTATTTGTGTTAACACGGTGATTTTCTTTTAATTTAAGGATGATTTAAATAAGCAACAAAACAGTTTATTCATTATTATATGGACTTCTGTGTGTTACAAAATCAATAACTTGTTTATGCAGGCATTGGCAAAATGGGTTTTATTCACCTCCAGTGGAATTTCAACTGGACTATATCATGCATGTGATGTTGGCACCTGGTGTGCATTAAGTTATAATGTCCTACAGGTTAGCACTAATGGATTTGAACTAATCCTTGATGGACTAACTTTCACTTTACTCATGTCAGTTCATGGACTTTTGGCTCTCTTTCATGGCTGTGATTAGCACTTTGTCAAGTTTAGTGGATTGAATAGCATTGAATATTTTGTATTATTAGTGGATTTTAATTTAAATTAATATAAGTTTAAGTTTAGTTATTTATTTTAGCTATTATTTTTATCATTAATTATTATTATTATTATACATAATATAAATATACTAAAATTAATTACTACAAAATAAAATATTTCATTAAATTCAATTAAATATTTATACACAAAATTCTTTTGAAAAGTAATAAAGCATAATACAAATTTAAACAACACAAATACTATAAATCTATGTTACATCAATGATTAGCACATAGTTAATGATCAAAAGAAAACAAATAGAGCCTAGCACAGCCTAGCACAGATGCAATACAATAATACAGCAGAGAGAATGAAGCAAAGTTCCCAATTGCTCAATTATATGAGACCATTTATATATGAATTGCTCCGCTACAATTTGGCTCTTCAATTTTGAACCAGCTCTCTTTGCCTAATCAATTGAAAACCAGCTTTAACAGAAAGATTATAAAAAGGATAATAAAAATCACTGACTTTCTTTTTACTTAGTTTCTACTTCAATTCTGTCTAAGCAAAAAATCAGTAAGGTATTCAACTAGGAACATTTAAATAACAAGTATTCAACCAGTCACCATGATAACACAAAAGCACCAAAAGGCAACAATTAAAACTCACAGGTGGTAGGAGCTGCTCATTTAATCACCTCCATTGGTGACTGGATATGGTACAAGTCTTATGCCTTTGCACCCATGTCAGATTAACAACAAGGTCTTGTATTGTAGGTGCAATTTTCTTATAAGCAGTATCCAGGAGGCTATTAATTTTCTTATAAGCATTTACATGTCTTTTCCACTTATTGTTATCCTCCACGAATGTCTCAACACTAACTCCAGGAACTGCACCATTAGCAATTCTAGGAGGGGTTGCAAATAGCCTCTCGGGAAATGGCTTGAGTTCACCAGAAACTTTAGGCGTGCGGGTAACACAGGCCTCCATTTTCTTATACCTGTAGACATAACGACATGATACCTCATAATTTTCGAAGGATCAAAACCAAACAGAGACTTGAAATCATATCAAAGAATGATTTTGACAATAGTATTATGGACTGACTATTGAAAGGGTTCATATGACATAAAACAATGATAAATTGGAAAGATGACAAGGAAAATAAGCAGTCACAGATACTTTCATCTGCTTCTTATTGCCAGTTTCAATCCAAGGTCACTATGGTTAAGAGAACATCCTCGTAACCATCAAGATACTTTGGAAACTGAAAAAGCATTTTTTAGAATTATACATGAAAATATCACTATTATTCTCCCAAATATCTTTAGCTCAATGCATAATGCAAATGTCTACATCCTTGCACATGGCTTATAGAAAGAAACAATGGGAAGAATAATAATGCATTGCTAAAATATACAAATTGTTTAAACAGGAAAATTCTTACCAGACATCATTAACATTGGTTGTTTCACAAAAGTTCATGCCAGATTCTTCTTGTCTGCTACGGCATGATTCGGTGTCCATAGTTTTTTGCCAAATGGCAATTTCAGCCTCCTCTGACTTCTTCTCCCAGCAAAGAAGCTTAGCAACCTCTTCAATCTTTCTTTGCTCTTCCTCGAGTTCCTCCTTAGGTCTCTGCCAGTTTCTATAACTTGCCTTCCAGTTTATTGGAGGTCCCAAAAGCACCCAATAACCACCAGGTCTTAGAGCTCGGTCTACTTCAATCGTATAAATTCCATCTGCAAATGAATCATGCAAAATTACGATTGTTATCATAAATAGGGTATAAAAAAACCAGATCAAACAGAATAAGAAGTTAAGAACCCAAAAATTATTGTCCTGCCTAAGTTACAGCAAATATTTCAGAGTAATCTTTCTGAATGCAAAATTCTCACCATTTGCTCCCCAAGGAATTAAGCAACGAGAACAATGAGCCATGTCGAAGGCCGCAGAAGGATAAGGCGTTTTTATGGTTCCAAGAACACCAATGACAGCAGGTACACCTCTTTCAAGAGCAAACTGTACTTGTGCTTCATGAGAGTCCCTTGGCGCAAATGACATTGCAATAACATTTTATGGTATTGCATGTCACCTCCTGGAAAAGGCATGTAAATGCTTATAAGAAAATTGCTAATGATGACTTTTACTATTTTATTTGAGCAGTTGCTATACCTGTTGAAACAAGACCAATCCTGCACCAATGGTAAGGGCTTTCAAGCATTTTTCCTCTGAACATTTCTCCAAAAGTAACCTCTTTTTCTTCACCCACATAAGCAAGCTCAGCCAGAATTTCATCCACTTGCCGATGAGCTGAGTCCTCAACAGCTTGACCTCGAAGACGGCGCAGACAATGAATTGCAGTGCTTTTCAAATTCTCTCCATCACCTTTTCCCTGTATAGCACATAAAAGTAGCCATCTAGAAGAAGCTGGGAGCCAACACATTCCAATTCCCATTATTACTGCCAAAGGACTACTAACTCCATACATATAGCGCCACCCAGCTACCGTGTCTACCAGAAGGCTACCGATTCCATAACCTGCCTGCACAAATGATATTTGACCATTTTCTATATTACCAACTAAGTATAGAAAGGTTTTTGATAGATTATTATTACTCAGGAAGCCATAATAGTAGGAGTATTGAAAGTTCTACAACTTACCACCATCCCAAGTACTATAAAGAACTCTATCCTAAAGCAAGTATTGAAGCTAAGTTCTAAGCAATGTGTCTCATAGATATAGTTCCTCCGAGATTATATTCTTCCAACGAATTCAGTAAATTATATTCTCTACCCATTTGGTCATACACCCTTCTAAGGCATTAGGTGCTGGTGCAGGCCCAAAGATCATTTACTTTTGTAAATGACAATAGTAAATCCTACACCTCAAATTGCCTAGATGGTTTTTCTACCCTGATAAAGCAGAAATTAATAGATATAAACTTACATGTATCAGTTTGGTAAAAAAGAACATACCAATCCAATTCCTATACCATAAACAAATCTCCCTATCACCAATATAGGAAGATTTGGAGCTAGTGCTGTTACGAGTGCTCTGACAAGATATAACAATGCCGCTGAAACCAGCTCCTTTCTTCTACGGCTCTACCTAAAATTGAAGTTTGTCATAAAATTTCCCAGAAAAGGAAATATATAAAATGATAACCAGTTAGAGGGATAATTACCTAGGAAGTCAGCAACATTGAAGGCCAAAACAGAACCAATTAAGGCACCATATAATGATCCACTAGTCTGCAAAAGACATCAAAATCAAATACCTAATGTTATGTTCAAGATAAATAATAATAAAAATGTACCAAAAACAAGGATCAAATTATAATTATAATAGAAACAAACTGTAGCCATAACCTAAGAAAGAACAAATTTAATTCAAACTTACAACAAGACCAACAAGAACAAATTATAATTATAATAGAAACAAACTGTAGCCACCGATCAAAAGAAGGTGCAGTGTTAGGCTCTTCTTTAGCTTTGTTAGCCATGAAGGACCATGAAGGAGAACAAATTCAGCAACCTGCTGCAAGCCCATTTGAAACAACAAGTTTCAAGTGAATTAAATTGAATTCATTTCAAAATAAATAAATTAGGTAATTAAAGATTATAATATTATATCCTAATGTCAGGAATATATGAAAAATTAAGAAACACATAATTCAATTATATTGTTAATTTTGGTGCCCTGAAAAGAAAGATCAACCCAATTAGAAGTAACAAACATGTATTAAAAAGATGAGATGAATCAAACGGCAAGCTAATTTACAATTTTACATTAAAAAATATCCCAAAGCATTTTGTGTTTAGCAGTTTATTACTCATATTCAGCTTAAAAGATTCAACACAAGAAGAATAATTAATAGTTGAGAATAGTATGTAAATCTCTATCATCAACAACATTATTAGGCTCACCATCTTGGAAAAGAAATTTTGTTACCTTATATCAATAGCCTCAAGTAACACACTAAGATAATTAGAACCTAACACCTGAAATAAGAATCTTGTTAGTTCAAGATATCTGAAAATGGAATAATATGATGAAATATAATAAAGATCCATACTTGAACTTTTGCTACTGTACAAACATCTAGGAATAAGCTGAAATATTCAAATTCTATAGAGCAACTAATCTAGAAGCAGGAAGAATCATTGCCTACGTCAAAGCAAACCATATATAAGTCATTCACAAATAGTGAAGCACGGGAAAATATTCAAATCATATACTACAAGTTCTAGTTTAACTTGTATTGTCCATCCACCTCAAATTCTATAGAGCATTCGCTACAAGTAGTATATGTTTTCCTAATTGGATCTGTGAGTGTCTACCAAAAAATTAGAAATATAACATATGAAATACTAATAGAACTTTTAAAATTAATAGAAGTAAAAGAATAGATAAAAGGTGATAAGGAAAATCAAGATACCTCATATGGTGCCTTCCTAGTACTAACAGCATCATTTTCATTGAAAATGGGGATAACTCTTAAATCCAATAGTGAGTGCACAGTGTCTGAAAGTTGTTTTTTGAAACCTGCATCCCTAAAGAAGCCATTCACAAGAAGTTGGGATGAAGTCACATCAAGCTGCACCAAGCAAATCATAATATATCAGCATCAATAATCAATAACTAAGGAGGAAATTATATTATATGAGATTAATCAAAGAAACACTAGTTAATACATTCTTGAATATGCATAAGGATATACCAAAGAGTGATGGTTATAGATATAAAGATATTAGGAATCTATATTATAGGTTCAAATGCTTAAGCACCTGGAGGAACATGGTATCATAGAGAGAAATAAGACTACTCTGCTCAATGGCTGCACATGCTTTTCCATCGAATTCACCTTGTGGCTTTTCAAGATCTGAAAAACTGCATAATAATTAATTCAATCGGTTATTTTAGGGTTAAGATTTTCTTGCTTGCTCTCTTAAAATCAACCTCATCTAAATATAAAATCCCTTAAAACTCATTGAGGTACCCTAACTAAACAATTAGAAGCATGCTCAGATTGTGCTAATAAAGAAACTTGAGTAATTTATTGAAACTCAATCTTGCTGGTGCGTTTTCTTCACTGTTATCAATCACTAATGATATGAAAATGAGACCTATAGAAATCATACATCAAGCTATAAGTTAAAATTGTGAAGAGGTTTAAGTTGGTGAAGTAAAAAAAGCTTAGTGTATATCTATCTTCAAAATTCAGGGGAGCGAAGCACAAATTGGTCCAAATTTCAAACAATTCACCAAACACAATCCTCATTGTCCAAATTCACGCAGCAACATATATATAAGGGAGACACAAAATTAAATGTAAGAACAATTAATTCATAATTCTAGCATACCTTGAATTGTTCTTGGTGCTCATGTACAGTGATCTGTCACTCAGAAAAGAGATCAAAGGAAATGACCGGAAGATGTGGCAGGCTTTGATGAGCTTGGTGTGCTCATCACTGATGGCGGATACCACGACTGCGATGAATTCGAAGGAAGTTTGGAAAATCGCAGGGAAAAGTGATAAAGTTGAAAAAAAAAACAAAGTACTGGAATCAGAAACTGATAAAGCATTGTTGAATCATTGAGAGAAGAAAACCCTAAAATTTTGATAACAAATTTCTAAATCACTGAATTACGGGTTTAACCTACAATAAGCGCATGCGATAGGGAACTAAGAAAAGCAGAATCCAATCTGGAAGAACAATTAACTCAGATAAAATCACAAATTGATAAGATATGAAAAAAGATTGTAGTAGAACACAAATTAAGAGCACAAGAACATAATTAAGAGGGAGATTAAGGAACCTGTATCTTATGACTAGAGAGCGATTTAGATTTCAATCGAAATCAGCACAAACTTGTTCGAGAAAAAGATTCAAATCGTGATTAAGACTGAGATGAAAAATGAGAAGAGATTCGAGCGATGAAGAAGATGGAATGATGGAGATGTGAGAGCAAGATCCTGAAAAAAGAACGAGATCAGTGCATGGTTCTCAAAGTCCATAGAGAATGAGGCACTAAGAGAGTAGTTTGAGTGAGGGTAAACAATCAGGCACTGAGAGAGGGAGATGTTTCACAGTTCCAGGGGCAGTTGCTTTTGTTAGTTTTTAAATTTTACTATTTCTTTTAGTGGCAATAGTTTAAATGGCCATTAGAAGTTATAGTATTAATGACAAATGTACAATTGTCACTAAAAATTTATCAGATAAAAGTATACGTATTATTAAGTACATTTGTTATTAAATTGTATTAGTAATATTTAAAAGAAACGTGTATAAAATACGAAAGTTGTGTTTTTCTATTGAAGTTGGTCAATAAATAAAAAATTAGTAATAAAAATGATGTTAAATTGTGTTTTATGGATGGCTTGGGTTTAGATTTCTTTATCCATATGTGCGTGACTATTGTTGGTTTCTATGGAAGAAATATGAAATTAATAATTGAATGTAAATTTTCAAAAATATATGTAAAAATATTTGAATAGATTTGTGTGAATAATTCTTTGGCACAAGCCAAATTATTATTGATTTCAGCAGCTTTACTCCACTAAATGACATATTTCAGCACAAAGTCAATAACAAAAAGAAAGTGTACTTGCTTATTACTCAATGTTAAACATCCATGAATGACGGATAATGCTATTATGTTGAAAGAGAAAATTTTTAGCAGATGCTGAAATTAGGTGACACAGTAGAGAATTTTACGTATGTGTCTATTACTTTTAAGATTCTAACAAATTTTGCAGTGTGTCTGATAAACTCATATTTTATGATATATTTTGTGCTTAGTTTGAGTGATTTATTTAATTCTTCACCCATTTATTCATATTAATTACATGGTTTTACTTTTCTTTCCTTATTATGTGATGTATGTGAAAAACATGTTTCCTATGCTTTAAAATTAATTATTTTAATTACCTTTACTTCCATTCGATGCCGTGATTAGTATATTGAGTAGTTTTAGATCTTCTAAGGCATGAATGACTTAAAGGATGGAAAGGAAACATACAAAAATGGAAGGAAAGCATAAAACGAAGTTTTTGGAGAAACTGGCATCCACGCGATCGCATGGGCGACGCGGCCGCATGCTAGCGCGAAAAGGGCATCGACGCGGCCGCATGATTAACGCGACCGCGCGCCTTAAGCAGAACACATATGACGCGATCGCATGACTGACGCGACCGCGTGACAAGGAAAACTCCGAATGACGCGACCGCGTGACCCACGCGGACGCGTGACAGAGGCCACGCACCAGAAATTGCAGAAAACGCTCCTAGCGAATTCTGAAGCCCTTTTTGGCCCAAATCCAAGTCCAGAAGGCATAGACCAGAGGTTATGAAGCGGGGGAATGCATCCATTCAAGGAGAGTCTCCACTTTAGTTAGTTTTCATGATTTAGATTTAGTTTTGAGAGAGAGGTTCTCTCCTCTCTCTTCTCTCTTTAGGATTAGGATTTAGAATTAAGATTTTATTCGCTTTCAGGATTATCTCTTTATCAGGTTCAATATTCCCTTTTATTTACTTTTGCAATTTAATTTATGAATTCTTCCATGTTACAGATTACTCTTTTGAATTAATGTTATTTGAGGTATTTCAATTTAATATTGCTTTCCTTTATTTAAATTATTGTTATTCCCATCTGAAGACATTTTTATTCCAATAGATTTACTTTTCTCCTTTTGGTCTTGGTTAAGAAATTAGTAACTCAGGAGTTATCAAACTCAAACATGATTAATAATTGTTATCTTTGTTAATTAAATTGAACTTCAATAATCCCAATCTTTTCTTAGGAAATAAATAGGATTCGAAGATCAAACCAATTAATCCCTTGACCTTCCTTTATCTTAGTAAAGGTTAACAAAGTGGAATTAAGATTCCGTTTTCATCATCATTGATAAGGATAGCTAGGATAGGACCTCTAATTTCTCATACCTTGCCAAAAGCTTATTTACAGTTATCTATTTATTTTACTTGCCATTTAAATTGCTTGTTCTTCATTTACTTTAATTGCTAATTAAACCATTCGCTCCTCATTCTCAAAACCCCAATTTACAATCTCCATAACCAATAATAAGAACATACTTCCCTGCAGTTCCTTGAGAAGATGACCCGAGGTTTAAATACTTCGGTTATTAATTTTTAAGGGGTTTGTTACTTGTGACAACCAAAACGTTTGTAAGAAAGGTTGATTACTTGGTTTAGTAACTATACTTACAACGAGTATTTATTATAACTTCTAAACCATCAATCTTCCGCTCTTTCAGTGTCCAAAAATTGATAGAAGAGAACAATTAATTAGATGTCATTTGATTTTATTAATAATGATGATTAGATTGCTAGACTTTTTTTGGGAGTCTAAAAAACATTTGGTATGTAATATATTGTGAGTCCAAAAAAGATTGGGTGTTGTGATAAAAAAAATCATCAGCCCGATAAAATTTTTTTTGGTGACTGAACATAACACAAAGAAAAAAGACCTAAGAAAAAGAGTAGTACTCCTCTCTAATAATAATGTCTAAATTATTAGGAGGCAGTAACCATTCTAGATACACCTGCTTGTTTAAAACAGCAATCTTAGCCATTAAATCAGCCGCTCTATTTGCTTTTTGGTGGATGAGCACTAAAGTAGCAGTCCAATTGCGCTGGAGCATCTCTTTGATTTTGTCAAGCAGATCAGAGTCATTCCTAATCATGCTGGTTGTGCCTCGCGAAACAAGAAGAAACGCATCAAGATTATCAGTTTCACATATGACATCTTTGCACTCGCAATCTCAAGGCATAACAAGCCCTCTCCAAATAGCATGAATCTCACAACAGAGAACACTAGAAAGAGGTATACTGGCAGAACAACCTTTTATCCAAATTTCCATGTTGTCTCTAATAATACATCCAAAGCCAGCTAATTGCTCATTTTCAAAAACGCTTGCATCGCAGTTCACTTTACAGACATTCATTGGAGGTGGTTCCCAGTTATATTTCAAAGAAGAAGGAATAATATGTTTTTGGTTGATAACAACATTAGAGAAATCTCGAGCAGCATGTTTAACTAAGTGAACAATTTTCTCCTTACTCCATGGATCATCTTGGTGGAAGATGTCATTGTTCCTATCCCTCCAAATCCACCAAAAGGCCGCTGCAAAGAGAAACTCATTTTTGTTGAGGTTAGAACGAATCCAAGACACAAAATCCAAATTAGAGTCCTCAGCGGTCATTCCCAAATTTAAGCTAATCTAAATCTGACGAGCTTTTTGGCAAGTCCTAAAGCAGTGGTTAATATCCTCTAGAGCAAGATAACATCTCTGACAAAAATCAGAAGTAGAAATACCTCTTTGAAACCGGTAACTAGCTGTGGGAACTCCGTTGTTGAGGCAAAGCCAGAGCAGACACTTTATCTTCTCCGGTATTCTCAAGCGCCAAAGCCAAAGCCAATTTTCATTATCATTCTATGTTGTGTAAGAAGTTAAAGGTTTTCCATGTTGTTTTATGTTTTGGGGTTTTATTCAAATTTTTGTTTTCTGATTTTTGAATTTGCAGAAGGGCAGTCACTGCAATTACTTTAAGTGGGTTGACGATGATGATTATGAAGTGGTGGGCAAAGGTGGAACAAAGAAAGATTATGGGGCTAAGCTACAGGTTGAAAGTGACTATGATGAATGGAGGTTGAAGGTGGCATGGAGACTGGGCAGCTTGGAAGCTGAAGTAAAAGCATTGAAAATGTTAATAGTTTTCCTGTTTGTGGTAGTAGTCGTTAATGTGATCGTTTGTTGTTTGTTATCTAGTTCCAAGTAAAACAAATTCTGTTGATATGTCATGCTGTAATGAGATGAATCCATTGAATGAGAATAGATGTTGCATTTGGTTTTTTAAGATTAAGACAACACAATCCAATTCAAATGTTCCAAACCAATTCGAATGGTTATTACAGTAAGATGTACTAAGGAATGAACATAATCAGTAGTCAAAGTACTCTTAAACATTGAGTTGCCATAGAAGGCTAGATGTCACATTGTCTTAAGGACCAAAATAAAAAGGTTTTACATGAGGATACAAACCACAGTAAAGTCATAAGGTTTTACATGAGGATACAAACCTAAAAAGTATGCTAGACCAAAATAAAAGGGCAGAACAACTTTCAATTACATAGATAACCAAAATGTTGATAATGGAACTTCAATTGCCCTGTGCCAAAAAACATAAAGTATCCTTACACAAAAACAAATTCAACCAGAATACAGATCAACACCAATCAAAGTCATTTATCAGTCTTTCTTGGGGGCTTGAAGCCTGGAGTAGGAACAAATGTCATAAAGTTGGCCAGCTTTTTAGCAATGGCTGAACTAGTCCCCTTGATTGTCTCAGCAGAGATAGCGACTGGTGCGGCTACAGTAGGTTTAGGAGAGGACTGAAGTCTGGCTTTTCCTTTAATGACCTTTAACTTGGGTGGCCTAGCTGTGACTTGTTCCTACATAATTTAATGGTAGATGTAGATTTAGATTTATATTATAAAAGAAATGACATATGTTTAAAAGAAATCACAAATGTTTAAAAGAAATCACATATGGCAGATTACCTGTTGTGTTTCTTGGGTTGGTGGTATGCTTTCAGATTGGCTAATGTCAATTACTATTGGAGGCTGTGTTGGTGATGGAGCTATATCTGCTGGAGCTGGATTATGTTTAGCTGGGACAGTGCTTACTTCAGGGTCAGCCCCATCTGCAGCAGGGGCAACCACAGCTAGTTGCAGCTGCAGCTGCCTGGCATGCTCCTCAGCTTCCGTAGCTTTCTTCTGTGCACAGCTTCGCTTGTTGTGTCCTATCTCACTACAATACATGCATCTGATAGGGTTATACTTCCTCTTCATCTTTGTCTTTGACCCAGTAGGTTGTTCCTCTTTGTCCCTTCTCATTTTCTTCGTTGGTCTTCTAGGCTTGGCCTTAAATGGTGGTGGGACGGGATCTGGGTGTGGAGTTTTTTTCCCACAGATCCTATCCTTTCACTGGATTGACATTGAAGCAATAAGTCTTCCTGTACGCTTCCATCTTCAACCAGTCATGACAATAGTCTTCAGCGCGTTTGTCATTCTTATCCTGTATGGCCGATATTGAATGCTTACACGGCATCCCTTACAAAGACAAATCAATCATTATTTGAAGATCGTGCATGAAAGTAGATGACAATAAGTAACTGTTGAATTTGTTACCTGTGAGTTGCCAAAAGCGACAGCTGCATGTGTGCTTTCCCAGGTCAACCACCATATTGGTCGGCCAGCCATGAACTTCATAGAGTTATTTTTCATCACCGGACCATTGAGGAGCCCAGTGGCTAGACAACGTTGTCATGGCTTCAAGTCTACTCTGCTGAACAGGGGGGAGAATCCCTTGATAGTTCTGTAGCTTCTTCTGATTGTCAACAATACTCTTCATGATGATTCTTCTAACTTCCTCAGCTAATGTGAGAATGGGCTTGCCCCTGTCATGCTTGATTTTCGCATTGAAAGACTCGCAAGCATTGTTGCAGATGTTATCCACCTTTGGCAGTTCACTAAAGTGCACCTTTGTCCATGCATCCTTAGGCCATTTGTCGAGATATTCCCAGGCTTTTTGATTGATTAGCTTCACTCTATTCATGTTTCGATTGAACTCAACTGTTGTCCTCGACCGAGCACATTCCCAAACCAAATCTT
Source organism: Arachis ipaensis (assembly GCF_000816755.2). Lineage (NCBI taxonomy): Eukaryota > Viridiplantae > Streptophyta > Magnoliopsida > Fabales > Fabaceae > Arachis > Arachis ipaensis. The sequence continues at coordinate 23,035,982 of NC_029788.2, forward strand.
TCAGTGCAGTGCTTGACCATTGTTTTGAGAAATTGCGCCATAAATGCCAAACGTAGAATCGATGGTGTACCCTAGAAAACACTTCCTGAACAGCTAGTATTAAACCCTGCAAGTAAACAAAGACACAAAAAGATGTTGAATCAAATTCGTCCCTCAGATAACTTCATTAAATCAAATTCGTCCTTCAGTGTTATTCATTAAATCAAAAGAGTCCTACTAGTTTCATGTCGTGAGTCAATAACATTTTCACCTTCTGCATGTCTGAAATGAAGCACTATTTGTTCTCCCTGTAGTCTCCCAGGTCGTTGTGCAGTAACTCAAGGAACCACTTCCAGTTGTCTTTGTTTTTGACACTGACAATGGCATAAGCAATCACAAATATGTGAATGTTAGCATCCTGTCAACAAGCTGTTAAAATTTGACCCCCATGTAGTGTCTTCAGAAACGCTCCATCAAGACCAATTAAGGGTCTGCAACCTGCCTTAAACCTCCTCTTGCAGTCATCAAGACAAACATAGAAACGATCAAACAGGGGAGGACTCTCAGGCATGGGGATAACAGATACTTGAATTGTGGAGCCGGGGTTACTAGTCAGCAACTCATTGGCCCACACCAACCCATATTGAGCTATCTCATCACCCTCCACTATTTTTCTAGCAGCTTTCAAAGCTCTTGTAATGCATGTGCTATTGAGATAGACGTTGCACTTTCTAACAAACCAGTCATAAACCTTTCGATGCTTCATGGTAGGGTGTTTTCTAAGCTTAGGTACTAGTTTACTCAGGGTTCTAGTTTGGGTTGCAGCACTGTTTTTCCTCCTTCTTGGACAAGTGTGACTATCTACTAGACATACAGAACGCCACCCCTAAGTCATCAGGCCACAAACTGACTAAAAAAAATGAAAAAAACTTTAATGCTTACCTCTAACCGTCACAATTGCTTCTTCTATAATCAATGTTGCTAACAGAGCCGACGACCTCTGTTCTCAGTAGCAACACCTACTCTGCTTTGATCGTCAACCAACAATGACAAACGTGGATGGCGACATTCGAATGCAAGGTGAAGGGGTTAGGGCATGGCTTGAGGGAGACGAAACATTTTGGAGCCAAACATGGAGATAGTTTTTATGGAATGGGGTGAGAGTCTGCAACGTTTTGAATCTACTCTACCCATAAAATGACGCCGAATCATGACTATCAGGGCATTCACTCAAAACCGCATCGTTTTCCTTCTCTGCCAGCGTGGCAGTTAACGTCACACATCAGCAGATGTTAGCCAAGTCATCAAGCGAATTGATGGAAGGACGAACCTGATTCAGTCGTGTATCTTTCAAGGACTCTTTTGATTAACTTTATCTTTCGGGGACTAATATGGAGATAGAGGTATCTTTCAGGGACGAATTTGAGTATTAACTCAACCAAGTTCAGTTCCATAGATTAATTACGTCAATACATTTGTACAATAATAAACACTTTAGTCATTTCATGATTCACTATAAGACAAAAGTACTCTTAACAACATGATCATTTTCCTTTCCTATATCATTTCATACATGTTGAATACACGCGAACATTTTCTCTCCCTCTCTCTCTCTCACCCTTTGTAACACAGCATGATGCATTGGATAACCCAAACGTCACAAGATAGATGCTTCTAGTTCCGCTCTATAAAACCAAAGCCCAGCCCCATCCCTTGATTTTCATCGAGAATCAGAGATAAGGGGCCGAAAACAAAAATGAAAAGCTACGGTTAGGGATTTTACCTTTTCACAGCGAAAGGGAACGAGAAAGAGAAAAAAGGATCAATCTCTGATATCATTTGAATCATGTCGTCGATGAGGAAGATCACCCTCAAGAGCTCGGACGGTGAGGCGTTCGAGGTGGACGAGGCGGTGGCGCTGGAATCGCAGACGATCAAGCACATGATCGAGGACAATTGCGCTGACAGCGGCATCCCTCTTCCCAACGTCACAAGCAAGATCCTTGCGAAGGTCATCGAGTACTGCAAAAAGCACGTCGAGGCTGCAAACGCCGAAGAGAGGCCCAACGAGGAAGACCTCAAGACCTGGGACGCAGATTTCGTCAAGGTTGACCAAGCCACCCTCTTCGATCTCATCCTGGTCTGTTCTATTTCTATTTCTTTATCTTTTTCGTTGTTTAATTTTTTGCTATGCTGATTTCTTGGTTTTTTTTTCCGTTTTCTCCATTTCTGGACTTGTATCTATTTGTGGTTATGCAATTATTATGGTTATTTACAGCCTATTTGGAATGCATCTGATTTGAAATCATAGATGAATTGAATTCTATTCCTTGCTTTGGAATAGAAAAAAAACATGAAGTTGAATTCCGGTGAGAATTCCAATTCTCATTTTACCCCCATTTACAAATCAGACCTACTTTGGTCCGATTTCAAAATCAATTCTCACCTAAATCTCACTTAAACTGTGCAATATTAAAAATACCCCTGTCTAAATTATAATATTCCATAATCCCTTCACTTTCTTAAACCCTATTTTGCTTATTTGTTGGAGGATTGAAGCTGCACACCGTGAAGCCCTGTTCGTGTTCGTCAGGGTTGTTCGCTACTTTCACCATTCTCTGACAAGGTGCAAGCTCTTTGTTGCAGTGCCGTGAAGCCTTCCTCTTCGAGCAACGCAAACTCTTCACTCTGTCAATTGCTAGGAGCTGGAATTAGAGGTAGGGGAATGTTGATTACTTTGGCAAAAATTTGTTACCTATACTCTAGATTTGTGTATTTGTTTAATGTGCACAATCTGTTTGATGAAATGTCTAATTTGATTTCTAGTTCCATAAATTGTCATGATTTTTTGGCTTGTTGTTGCTGATGGTCATAATCTTCGATCTTTGTTTTTATTTTGAGCACGCGATTCCAATCTATTTGATGACTGATCACTTCTTCATGCTCATACCCACAACAACTTATGATTTTATTTTTATCCCGCGGTTCTCATGTATAATTGGTTTTGTTACTACTGTTTGGTGATTGTTATAGTGTGGTATATTGTTTTATGTAAATCACAGGCTATTTCATTATAGATTATTTTGTTGCTCCCATGTTAAAAGAACCGTTCTCGATGAAAGATATTTTGACACATGGATTACAAATTTGGATGGAATGGCTATTTTGTTTTGAGCCTTTTACTATTAATTAATTTTCAAGGCTTTTGTATGGGTTTGTGATTGTGATGTCATCCCTTTCATGCGATGGTTCTTTTAGGTATAAGAGGAAACTAAGTTTCTTTCTTTAAACATGTATCATTTTCCTATCCAATGCAATGTCATTCCGTTTCTTTATTATCATCAACATACCGTTTCTTTATTACTTTGATATTATGTAGGTATCTAATATGATAGAATCTGAAATAAATGCAATTTTAGCCATAGTCACTTTTGCGGGCTATTTGGCTTGTATGCGATATATGATTCGGCAAATTTCTTGTATTGAAAGATCAATCACCCAATCTCAACATCATAGTAGAGAACAAATACGTCGAGAATTGATTGCTCAATTAGAAACACATTATAACTCACGTTCTATAATACATATGAGTTATGATGCTTTCACTAGATTAGTTGCAATACTTCGTCAACGATGGCTTTTTAGAGATAACCAATATAGTATTGTTGAAGAGCAAGTGGCAAAGTTTTTACATATTTTAAGTGGTCATTCAAGTACTCGGGCAGAAGGTTTTTTCTTTCGTCGGTTTACTGAGACTATTAGTCGACATTTTCACCAAGTCCTTAGAGCTATAATAACCTTAGAGGATCAATTTTTAGTTCAAGTGAACGGCTCAACTGTCCCACCCGAAATATTCAATAGTGGAGGAAGATTTAATTTTATCCTTACTTCAAGGTATATTTTTGTATAAATGTAAACTTTTTAATAAATTTTTGTACTAACACATGGTCGTAACTATTAATTTATGTTGAAACTTTAGAATTCTATTGGTGCTTTGGATGGAACACATATCTGAGTTAAGGTTCCTAAAGAAGATGTGTCAAGGTATAGAGGAAGAAAAGGTTTTCCTACCATGAATGTATTGGCAGCTTGCACATTTGATTTGAAATTTACTTATGTCTTACCTGGGTGGGAGGGCTCCGCTTCAGATTCAAGAATTTTAGAAAATGCAATTATTAATGAAGATAATCTAAATGTTCCTCAAGGTATTTTGTCATTTTTCTAAATATAAATTTGTTGTTATTGTATGTTTTTAAAAAGCTTATAATATTTACATATGTATTTTACAATTTGTTTTAGGTAAATTTTACCTAGCTGATGCTGGTTATATGTTGAGGTCGGGGTTCATCACTCCATATCGAAGTACTCGATATTATTTAAGGGAATATTCTCGACATCCTCCTGAAAATCCAAAAGAGTTGTTTAACTTAAGACATTCTTCATTGCGCAATGCAATTGAAAGAGCTTTTGGTGTCTTGAAGAATAGATTTCCAATCCTGTCAGAGATGTCTAGATATAATGTAGACACAATCATCATAGCTTGTTGTATTTTGCATAATTTCTTAATGGATTTTGATCCTGATGAAGAAATTATTGCACAAGTTGATAGAGATCTAATGAATAATGTACCTGAAGATAGAGCAAGTCGTGAAAACATTGCTAGAGGGGAAGATGGACGAAGGGGAGAGATTTTGAGGGATACTATAGCCGCGGAAATGTGGAATGATTATATTCGTAGACAACATTAATTTCTTATTATTTTGTGTACGTGTGAACATTTGTTTATTCTGGTTGCTTTGAATTGAACATGAGTTTATGTATTAGTTAGATTTACATATATCATATACTCCTGTTATTTGTGAAATAAGTTAAGTACTTCAATTTTATGTAATGTATTTGTTTAATAAATTGTTATTTATTATTTTAATTTAGATTTATTGTGATAATTGTACTTCTACTTTTTTTACTTGTGATATAACAATAGGTTGTGATATGGATTCCGAAAAAGTTAGTGATGTTGAAGGAAAAAATGAGTGTGATACCTACTTTAAATGGACCATGGAAATGGATGGCTTAATGCTTGAAGTTCTTAAGGAGCAAAAGAATAAAGGTCAAAAGGAAGATAGAGCTTTTTCGGCTGAATCTTATAGAAAGGTGGTGGAGGAAATTAATGAGAAATTTTCTGTGGGCATTAATAAGAGTAAAGTTCTAAATCGTTTGAAGACTCTCAAGAAACAAATGGTTTTAGCAAAAGAAATTAATCAAAAGAGCGGGGTAGGATGGAATGATACAACCAAAACATTTGAAGCTACACCTGATGTGTGAAAATCTTTATGCTCGGTATGTATATTTTCTTTATATATATATATATATATATTTGTCTATTTTAATATTAATATTATTTATTTTATTTGATATTTTGATATGAATTATTTTATTGATTTTTGTATAGGCAAATCCTAAGTTTAAAGCTATTAGAGGAAAACATCTTTATCACTTGAAAATTCTTAAAAAGATTTATGATAAAGATATAGCAAATGGAATGCGGGTTGAGACCGGTAAACAAAAAGTGAGAAGATGGGAAAAGGAAGATACACACGTTAATATTGATGACATTGATGAAATGCAAGCAAACAATGAGGTGCATTTGGAGAATTTTAATCCCTTTGATTATGAAAGTATGCCAGCAAGCCCAACCTCACAAGCTCCACCATCATCTATTCCATCGGTGTCTAATACCTCATCTGCTAAAGGTAAAAAAAAGAAAAGTGGCAATAATAGACGAGTATTCCCAAGATATGAAAGACATGACTATGGCAATGAAAGATATTGCAAATGCTATCATAAGTTCGCATCCTGAAGTTTGGAAGACATCTTATATGAGGGAAGCTTTAACTAAATTAGGTTTGCAGGGCCGCTCATTTTGTGAAGCTCTTGAATGGCTTGTTACTTATCCTACTCTTCTTGGAGTATTTTTTGGCTTACCGGAAGAGCTTCGTCTTGAATGGTTGAGGGAAAAAATGGATTTTGAGTTTTAGAAATTTGTGGCAATGTTTTTAGATTTAAACTAATGTTCCTTTTTTATGTTATAGTTAGTATGATGAAATCTCTACTATTTAGACTTTTATGTTATGTTTAGCATGATGAAAACTCAAAACTTTTATGAGGGTCATGTGAGGTTGATTTATTGATATGGATTATGAGTATTTTGTTTTAAATTAAACTTTATTATGTTTATGGCTTATGGGGTTATCTCATTTTTAATTTTATTGTTTTTTAACAAAAACATGATCATATCAAATGAGTGTCATAATCACACACAAATAAGATTATAGCAAAAAAATGAAAAAGTTATGAGATGTTGATTTTTTTTAAAAAAATAATTTAAATTTCTCATTTTAAAAAAAATTTTACCTATCATGATTTCATGGGTGAGATGGATCTAATTGGTGAGGTTGTTTTAGACCAATTTTATTTATAAGTGATTTATATAATTATATTATCTAATTTAATTGATAAATAAAATTATACTTAATATTTATTGAGGGGTAAAATGTCTTAGAAAAATAATGTAATTCATCAACAAGGCATTCCAAACAATGGAATTCAATTCTATCTCATTAAATGAGTTAGTTGTTCCAAACTATGGAATTGAATTCCATTTCTTTAGGAATTCATTTTTTGATAGAATTGAATTCTAATTCCATCATTTAAAGGTGTCCAAACAGGCTATTAGGGTTTCTGGTTTGCAATTGTGGAATTGTCTAGTTTTTTTTTGTTGTGTCGATGTTGCTTTACTTTATTTTCAAATTTTAATTTCTTGTTATGATTATCGATGATATATAGTGTTGAGCATTGTGAACCTTTCTCTGTGGTATGAGTTTCTTGAGATATTGAATGTTCTTTTTTTTTGTGGTCATGGTTGATTCTGATCTGAATAGGGTTCGTTATTTTTCTTATCTTGTAGGGTTAGAAGACATAGCTTGTGTCTATATTTAATTGTCTGTATAAGAGACTGTGATTTCAGTTGTTGATTTTTGCTTCAAAAGCTACAACTATGTTAAAAATTGCATTGATGTATAGGTACTATATATTGTTTTGAACACTGCTTTTCACACTACATGAATTTTTGTGCATAATAGCCACAAATTTTAGTGCATTAATTGTTGTTTCATCAATTCCTATATAGATATAGATATAAATATAGATAGATTCTTGTTAGTATTTGGTGGTTTGTATTCACAAACAGAATTGCTTATTGTTATTGCATTTTTCCCTGCTTCAATGTTTTGATTGGTTTTACTAAGTATGCATATGAGATATGTTTTTCGGTGTTTTAGTTTTTTGCAATTGCATTGTGTTGTAACTTGTAACATTTGTTCTTTTCAGGCTGCGAACTACTTGAACATCAAGAGCGTGCTGGACCTCACATGCCAGACCGTGGCAGACATGATCAAAGGGGAAGACTCCCGAGGAAATTCGTAAGACCTTCAACATCAAGAATGACTTCACTCCGGAGGAAGAGGAGGAAGTTCGTCGGGAAAACCAATGGGCATTTGAATGATTTGTTAAGCTTTTTAACATCGTCTTTCAACATAGATCTATGCCTATGCTTTTGTTTTGCTTGTCAAAGATCTGCCATGTGCATTGATCCTATGCTTATGGTTGTTTGCCTTCTATCTTTCTGACTATTTACGTTGAGGTTCACGGATCAGATGTATCTTCGTTAATGAACCTTAGGGCACGTTTTGAATGTAAGTAAATATTTAAATGGTGAATTCTGGTTGATTCTACTTATTGATAATCCAATCATTGCCAACATCTGGTTTCTAATTTTCAACACAAAGTGGTGACATATGTTTAATGTTCGTTTGCGCTGTTAAATAATCATCGAAGGTAGTCACAAAAAAAAATAATCATCGAAGGCTGTTTGTGTTAGTCATGCCAAATTGCCAATGTGGCAGCTGCATGGTTATAGGGATCGCCTACCAGTAATTTATGTGCTAGCTGCTAAAGGCGGCTCTGACTATGGATTTTGTTTAGGTACTTATATGCGTTACCGACGATTTTGTTACCCACTTCAACTATTCCTACTAATATAAACATTATTGCGTTTCTCTTTTTTTTTTCTTCCCATTTTTTTTTCTTTGCATGTTTATTTTCTATTGTTGTTCTTTTATTGCTATTTTTGTTGCTTTTTTTTTCTCTTCCTCTTTCTAATGATTTTATAGTGTTATGTACTTCTTTTATTTTTGTTAAGATGATAAAACAAGAAGAATCATAAGAAGGTAAAACAAGAAGAAGATGAATAAAAAAAGATGATGATAATGAACAAAGAGTAGAAGTTTATTTGTGTGTTGTCATCATTAAATAATTTCGGTGCATTCTGGATTTAAATAAGGGACACTTGGTCTATACTTGTTTTGAACTGCTTATATGTCGTCATTATTAATAAGTAATTTGATCACAATAACGAAAACGATGTTGATAATAATGATGACGAAAAAGGAGGAAAAAGAAGGAGGAGTTCGAAAAAATTCAAATGAAAAAAGAAAGAGGAGGAGGAGGAGGATGAGCTGAAGGTTGTGGTGATGACAATAATAAAAAAGAAAGATGAAAAAAAAGTAGAAAGAAAAAAAAAGTAGCAGAGGTAGGAGAAGGAAAAGGAAGGAGCGCATGATGTGAAAAACGATTATAACAATTTGGTTAGATTTGATTAATTATTTTGCTTGATTGTAGAGCTTAATTCAAAGAATATTTTAACTATTAAAATCTAATTTTATGATATTAAATAAGTCGATTAAATTATTAATTTTTATTAGTAGATTGAACTTAAATTATGTTGAGGATTCATTCGTATTTTAATGTACTCCCCGGGTTTTATAAAAAGCTCGATCTTAATCACTTATGGTGACTGGAGCTATTAGCGCCGTCTAAGTATTTCAAATAAGTTTGATTTCTCTGTTCCTCTACTTTGTTGGTTGTTCTTTCGTGGTGTTTGGGCACCGCTGTATTCTTATTATACATTTGCAGCATCTTTGGAAGAACAACCGAGTGGCAACTGGCAAGTGATTGTAGAAGTATTATATGTAATAAAAGGGATCCGAATGCTATTGACTATTGAGCTATGAAGCACGGCGTGTCGGACACATTTCAGATATGATACTTATTGAAACTCGTTTGACACCCGTGTCTGCTATGTCCAACCGTGTCTTAATAAAAAATAAAAATTTTTTCTTCGAACACACTTGGACACACTTAAATATCATCACGTGTCAGTGTGTCCAGTCTTATTCTTAACATATATTCTTAAAATAAATTTAGATATAGTATATACTATTATTTATTAAAATAAAAAAATATTTTAAATATTTGATATAATTAAAATAAGACATTAAAAATAATTAAAAAATTTAATTTATATTTAATATCAATAAAATATCAAAAAATCATTACGATTTATTTAAATAATACTTTATATTTTATATATATGCGTGTCCCTGTAAGATTTTAAAATTTGCATGTCGGCGTGTCCAGTGTCGTGTCGTGTCCCGTGTCCGTGTCAATGCCCATGCATCATTGCTATTGAGTATTGACTAATGAAGGGATCCTTTCGTTGTATTCTATCACCTTGTATTCCTCAACGCTAAGGAGTTGAAGAAGGCACGTTTATTCCCCTTCGTTAAATCTTTTGATACGAACTATGTGAGACAAAAAAATCCATATACCAATTGGTCTAATTATAATAGCAGGGCAATCCTGAAACATATTTATATAAACCATGGAACTCTCTCACGTTTTAGAAAATATATACAAACCGTGGTAAGCTACCATAGTTTATAAAGAAATCATCAAATAAGGAAACCGTGTGAACCTACCACAGATTATGGAAGCCACAATGGGGGCATAAATTGTGCTACCCACCCACGGTTTATGAAGAAGGATGTTTGGGCATAAACCGTGGTACCCTCCCACGATTTATGGGCACATGTATATAGGGGTGGCAACACTACCCGAACCCGCGGGTACCCACCCCGTCCCTACCCGCTCGGGGCGGGTTTTAACGGGGCGGGATCTTTGGCGGGGCGGGGCGGGCGGGGCAGGGTCGGGTAGAGCAAAAACCCGCGCCTACCCACCCCGTTGCCACCCCTACATGTATATATAATTATATACGCAATCCGCGGAACCTTTGGGGGATTTCATTGTTGGGAGTTTTAGGGTATTTGGGGTGTGTTTGGGAAATCCGTTGAAAGGGAAGAAGCACGTTTAGACTTCTTGAAAGCTTCAATTTTTGGTTTGGCAAATTTTTTTTCTCATAAACGCAAAAGTAATTCTGCTACCAAAACCACGTTTACAAGAAGTAACAATTTTTAACTTCTGCGTTTTCTTAATGGGCTTTTAGCCATGGATACTAACTATTTATTTGAATAAGAGTACAATGTAAAAAAATATTAAAGTAACATTCTCACGTTAATACTTAAAAAATATAAAATATTTGATTATATATATATATATGTATTATTTAAAAATATATTTTTTGTATGTTATATCGACGAAGAGGTTAGTTATACTATCTTGGTCGTATCAATATTTTTTTATAAACATCCTCCCAAAAGTTTAAATTGATATTGGGGTTCAGCAAGAATCGAACTCTTGACCTTTTGGATCTAGAACTCTAATACCATATCATGATACCACTCATCCCAAAAGCTTCAGCTAATGAAAAAAGGTAACACTAATGGTTATATGTCTAATACTCCTTAAACATCCATTGTACGCATTGTATAAATATTCCATTGGCTCCTCATACTTTCCCATATGTTTAATTTAAAAAATATAGGAATATATGTTTGTTGGCATTATCTTTAAAAATGGAAAATAAAAGTAAATAAGAGAGGGAACCTATTAGCACTTCTATTATACTAAATTGTTTGTCTATATGTGTTATTATTATTGTTATTATTATTATTATTATTATTATTATTAGAGAAAATATAAAACAAAGATGAGAAATAAAAAATGTGAAATTTCAATTACTGATAAAGAATATATATACTCAAGTTGTATGTTTATACTATTTTTTTAAAATTATATTTATTCATATTAATATTACAAGTATGATGAGGAGTACATGTTATATGTGAACCACTCTTCTTCATAAACCCTGGGTAGGTACCACGGTTTATACGTGTATGTCTCTTCTTCATAAACCGTGGGAGGGTACCACGGTTTATGTTTATTATTCTCTCTTCATAAACCGTGGTAGGATACTACGGTTTATGTGTAAACGCTAAAATGTGAGAGGGTTCCACGGTTTATATAAATATGTTTCAGGACATACAAGTAACCAAATATATATTGTTGCAATTGAATAAACATTTTCCTAGTTTATTTCATTTAAGTAATTTGCCCACAATAGCAATATCTAAAATAATTAAAAAGAAAGTTTTGTAGAAATGACTAAACTATTTGTTCAAGATATGCATTAAAAATTAACCAAGACAGTAATTAACGATTGTGAAAAACCAATCGTCTAACTATTTTCAAGTTGTATTAAATGCTTTCTATTTTCAAATTGCATTAAAACCGTTCTCATTAATCAAGTTGAATCAAATATGCATCAATTTATTAATATTTATTTTAAGATTTATTTTATATTTATATTTATTTTATTTTACTTTTATTATTTTAGATCCAACTATGATTTCACCCATTTTATTTTAGTGAACTTATAAATTAGAATTTTAAAACTACTAGATATAAAAACTTTTAAACTTTGTAGCTATTTTTTTCAATTTTGATAAATGAAATTTGTTTGAGCTTGAAAAATTTGAATGTGAACAAAAGAGATAAAATAATTCCCTTAACTGTTGCATAAAACAATTAAATTAAGGTAAAATAAGTCACTTTCTTTAATTTCATCTTGTCCTGGGTTCCATAAAATATAAGGTGAACATCCGTATTATTTTGTCTCTTCCCTTGCCAATTGACATTGCATTTTATAACGAGATATTCTTTTTAAATCAATCTAAAGAATTTCTAAACATAACCATACTTCATCTCTCACTTTGCATCGGTATTGCAATCTCCCAAGTTCAGTCATCTGATGGCTACAGTCTTTAACTAAAGTATCAACGCATTGAATAAATTCGTAATTCTAGCATCATTGGCTAATCCATTTCATTAATTAATCCTACTGTAACAGCTTAGCAGAAAAATCCATATTGGTATGCAGTGCTTGACCATATTACAAGCTCGAGTTATACATATAGTAACTCAATCCAAAACTGGAATCATCTATTAGTATTCAAGTGAATGCCTAAAGAGAAATGCACTGCTGGGAGGGGTATACTACAGTGCACTCGGGAAGAACCAAAACAAGAGAAACTATCACCTAGGCAAAATTTCAAAAAAGAATCAAGGGAGCGGAGCTAAAAGAAAGAAAAAAAAAAGTGAAATAGACCGCTACTTGTTCAAACGGTTTGCTTTATCACTCATCTTCATCCTAGCTAATATTTTCTCTTCGGTCTACTAGTGGCTGGCCTGACTCAAAAATTTCCAACCCTAATCTATGAGCTAGTTCATCCATCATCTTATTGACTGCTTCGAATCCTTCTCTCCATCTATTTGACACCTTGAAATTGTGAACAATATTTTTCAAGTCTACAAGAGTGCTTCCAGGTATTACCCCTAGCCTATCCTTCGCCAGCTTTTTCACCATGGAAACATTTTCCCGTTGATCAGCCACAACATAAATGACAAGGAGGAACTGGTAACAGGCAAGGTTCTTCGGATCCAGGTCAATCACCAGTTTTGCAATTCGCTCACCCAAGTCCACATCTCTTTTGAAATGGCAGAAACCGAGCAAATTTGCCCATAGTAATGACTCATATGACATATCTCCATCAAATTTTATGATGTTCCTCAGGAATTCTTCTGCCTCATCAACTAGCCCTACGTTCGCCAGAAGATTCGCCATGCACCAAAAATGAGCAAAATTGGGCTTCACATTGAACACATCAGTCATTTGCTTGAAGTAAAACCTGCCCGCAGTTAACTTCTCTGCACGAGCGCAGGCACACAAAATGCCAATGAAGGTTACTTCGTCAGGGGATAACCTAGCCAGACTTCTGTCTGCACTTATAATCTTATCAAGTTCAACCTCATGCTTCATCTTCTCCATACCAACCATTAAATCAAATAGGTTTAGTCCATCTTCGGGATTTCCACGAATGCAGTGCCCCAAGATCATCGCATTCCAGGAAACCAAATTCCTGTTTGCCATCCTCTCAAACACTACATGTGCTACATCCACCCTCTTGCATTTGCAGTACATGTCGATCAAAGCCGTATCAATAATCAAGCTCAACCTTGCTAACGTCCTAATGATGCTCGCGTGAACTGATCTTCCTTCCTTGAGTCTAGCTGACCGGCCACAAGCCGTAATCACAGATACCATAGTCCTAGCATTACCCTTCAATCCCAACCTACCCATCTCCCGGAACAACTTCAAGGCAAAGCCAGGGTTCCTAGCCTTCAAATGGCCAGCAATCATAACATTCCAAGTAATCAAATTCCTTTCGGGCATTTCATCAAACAGTGCATATGCAGCATTCAATTCACCAACCGTTACATATCCATCAATGATCGAGTTCCACGAAACCAAATCCCTGCTCAACATTGTGTCAAACACTACCCTAGCAACTCCAATATCACCGCAGCACCCATACATGTGAATCAAAGAGTTCTGAACCGGTAGCACCCCATCAACCCCATTCTTCAGGGATTGACCGTGGCACTTCCTCCCAGATTGAAGGCAACCCATCTTGGCACAGGAACCAATGAGGGGCACAAAGGTGTAGCTGTTGGGAAAGAAACCACTGTGCAAAGAATTAAAGAAAAAAGCAAGAGCTTGATGAGGAACGTGGCTGTTAGAATAAGCCTGGATCATTGTGTTGACGCAAAACGTGTCTAAGGTGTTGTTGAAGTGATGGAAGATTAAAAGGGTGTAAGCGACGTCGCATAGGTGTGAGGCGCGACTCAGAAGGGTGCGTGCAATGTGAGGGTTGCGGAGTAGGGCGGTGGTGGTGAGGAGTGCCTGAATTTGGAGGAGGTGGCGGTTGGTGTGGCACGCACTCTGGAGAATCGCGTGGAAGGCATTGAAGGGGGAGAGAGTTGTTGTGGTTGTGTCCTTGCCATCTTCTTCCTCGAGTATCTTCCCATCTTGTGGAACCAAGCAAGGGATCCCGTTTTTTATCTAAAATTAAACGGAATATGCGGATGATTAGAGAATGAAGTGATGAAAGCTATGATTGAGAAAGGAAAGCGAGGTAGAAGTGAACTGACAGGAAAGGAAACGGGAATGGCATTACTGATTAGGGAATTGGTTTCCTGGTAGTACCTCAAGGTATGCTTCGAGAGAGGACAAACCAAAACCTCCGAGAGCCTCTTCCCCACTGGACCCATCGCCTCTTTGCTTATTCTTGCCATTCTCCTCTCTCTTTCTCTCTCTCTCTTTCTCTCTCTGTCATATCGTTTTCATCAAAGTTGCGAGAACCAGACCGATCAATGAACTGGTAGAGTAATTGGTTCAACGGTTCAGAGGTTAAACCGGTTTAACTAAATATAAAATAAAATTATTAAAAATTTAATATACACTTTTAAATATTTAAATTTAATATTTTTTATAAAATAAAAAATTATTAAATAAATTTAAGTTCTAATAAAGTAATCACTAATCAAGTAATCAACAAAAATTTAGAATAAAAAAAATTAACAATAATTTCTAATAATCAAATAATAAAAAACAATGAAAAACACAAACTTATACATAAACTCAAACCATCAACAACAAAATTCAGAATCACAACAAATTTTAACGACAAACTTTTAATTAAGTATTCAATAGCAAAAACTCAGAATCCAAAAACAGAGAAAACTAAGCATACAACAACAACAACAAAAAATAATCCAAACTCAACATCCAAACTAAATTCAAAATCGTATCAGCAACAACCCTTACTTGAGAATACAAAATTAACAAAATTACAACAACATTCAAATCAACCATAAACCCCAACTCAACTCCATCAACAAAATTAACTCAGCAACAAAATTCAACAGAATATTCAAATCAATTATCAACCATTATTTCAAAAAACCACTTGTAATCTATAGAGTATTTCTGGGTGTGGAACCTTTGAAGCTTCTTCCTCAGTTTCAGAGTTACAATTTTCTATCTTCCAAAAATAATGGCTACACTTTCTCTCAGAAAATCAGCAACAACACAAATTGAAGTAGCAGTGCTTACCGGCATCGAGGGAGGAAGGGAAGTGACGGCGAGGGAGGAAGGATGTGACCTCGGACAGAGAGAGAAGGGGCTCGAAGACAGACTTGACGCAAGGACAGAGACGACAATTTCAGGGCCGACGACGACCACGATGGAGACTACGACGTCAATAGCTCCGAGCACGACTTCTAGCGACGTCGAGGAGAAGACGAGGGCTGAGACAACGGAGACGAGCGGCGACACGAGAAGCGTTGCGACGAGCTTGAGCAGTAGAGACGACGACTGGAGCAGATGCGACGGCGGCGGGGAGACAGTGGTGGACGTGGTTCGCCGATGGAGAAGGCGGCGGGTGAGAAAGGGGGTTAGGATTGGGATGGGTCCTCAGCAAGGTTCTGAAAACCGAACCGGTCATCGAACCGTTCTAGTCACTAGTTCACTGGTTTACTGGTCTAACCGGTTCAACTGTGGTCTAACCGGAAAAACCGTTTTATAATAAAATAATAAATAAATTATAAATGAATACTCTCAAACATAGTTATAGTGTAACATAAATTTTAATGTCTTCCAAATATAAAGTACTACATCAACCAAAATCTAATTTAACATTTGATTTCATAATTATTAACAATATCATTCAATATATCACTATTGAACTCGTTAAGATAGTCACAAAAAACCAAAAAAAAAAAATTCATTGAATTAACCAAATCAATAACAAATATTCAATCATCTACTCATAGCTAAGCTCAGCATCATAGCATGATAAATCAGCAACAGCCAATAATGTAACCAGAAATTCCCAGTCTCAAGGGCAAGATACCAAATTATCATTGAATCAGAAGGCAAAGAACTCTTGTTGTTAATGTTGTTGTTATTGATTTCATCCAATCTTGATCTCATCCATGAAAAGGGACAATGAAGGGTGACAAGCCTCATCAAGCTCCTAAGGCTTGCCATTCTTGGGGTTGCCAACATTCCTCTTTGAGGTAACATGCCATTTTCACTCCCTATAAGCAGCTGGACATAAGAAACATTCTCCACCTTCAAGTTTCAGTTTGGCATATCCCATCTATCTATCTATTTATCTAACTTATAACAAAATTTTCAGCCAAATTTTAACAAAGTTTCAGCACATTCTTAATAAAGAGTAACAAACTCTTTCAAATCTTTCTGATGTTAAGCATATTAGAAAAATAAATCCAACTTTCAGGAGCCAGTAACAAAATCATGAAATTTGAACAACATCATATACAGACCAAAACCATAATCAGAAAAATCAATGTCTAATCTTATTATTTATAAACATATTCAAAACAAATTTAGCATGATTTTGAAGTAGAACAAGAACGAGGGCAGATGAAATCAGTGGTAACAAGATGGCAAGGCACGACAGAAACAGCAACAGAGGTAGCAGCACTGGCAGTTCAACAAGAGACTAAACAGAGACTACACAGCACCAGACCACACTAACAGTACCTCTCAAAGGATAAACCCAATCAAAAACACCATTACCAACAGCACAAGAGACTAAACAGAGCCAAGAATCAAGAACAATCACCATCCAGCAACAAACATTACAAAACAGAGCATAAAGTAACCACACTAAACCAGCATAAAATCAGAAGCAGTTCAACAAAAATTTCAGAAATTAAAAAAACAGCAGCAGCACAAAATTTCAATAATGATTTGGATTCCAACTTTCCATTAATCCATTCGCAATTTCACATTCAGAAATCACTCAACAGAGCATAAAAGGAAGAACCGAAGAAGTGAAAGCAGTGCCACTAACCTTCGACGGAGAGACGGACGGCGAGCGGCGAGCGGCGACACGACGGCGAGCTGCTCCAAGCCTCGAACAGAGAAGCCGGAGGATGGGGACGACGTGCCGAGCTATAGCCTACAAGAGAGGGCTTGGGTTCGGGATAGGGGGAAAGAGGAAGCCACGGACGGCGCCGACAACACGGACGGTGGCGGCACTGCGGCAGAACCGTTGAGGAGGAAGCTAGGGTTTTGGTTCGGTAATTTTGATTTTTGGGCTTCAGATGAGGGGTGAGACTCGCGAATGGGAAGAGAGTGACCGGGAGTGACATTTTTATTTTTTTTTTTTAAAATCCAAAACGGCNCAGCAGATGGGACTATTTTTTTCGTCGGTTTCTGGTTGAATCGGTTCGACCGGTCGATTCGGTCTAATTTTCAGAACCATGGTCTTCAGAGAGTGAGAGAGAGAAATGGGTAGGGGTGGGTTCTGTGGGTTTTTTTCTTTTATATATAAATGCGAACCGATAACCCAAAAAATCTGTCCGATTTTGTCGGTTCACCAGTTAACTATTGGTACATTCGATTTTTTTTCGGTTTTTGCAGGTCGATTTTAAATATCAACCGGATCAATTAGAAGACTAATTTTCGATTAACTCAGTTGAATTGGTCAATCCAGTCTAATTTTCAGAACATTGATTTTCATTTTTCTAGAAATTTTTTGCACTAAATAAACCGGCCGTTTACAAACAAAAAAAAAATGTTATGACTTTTTTGGGTCCAATGACGTTCTCTTTATTGAGTTTTGCTATCAAAGAGAGTTTTCTATCAGACCAAACTATTGTCTAGAACGGATCTACTTGATTTTTACATGTTCGGACAAAAAATAGTCTTTATGCCATGAAAATAAATATTAGAGTTATAACAGAAAAAAGGTAAAGAATTTAGAAAGGAGAGAAAAGGAAGAGAAAAGAAAGAAAGGAGATAATAGTAGATCATTGGAGATGATTTCAATCAAATTATTAGGTTATATATAACATACTTAAGAAATTATTTAGTCTATGATCTAACATTTAGCTGACTGAATTAGGTTGCATCTATAATTATTCTATTAATTTAAATATTAAAATTCAATTTTAATCTAGAATATTCATAATAAAATATTT
>NC_029788.2:23054718-23096023 GCF_000816755.2 Arachis ipaensis
ACGAACATTAAACACTTTTAATTTTTATTAAAAAAATAAATATAGGCAACAAATTAGGCGCAATATTTAAAGAGGTTTGCCCATCTAAATTACATTGCTTGGCTAAGTGGTGACCTGAACACGCCGGGAGAGTGAGGAGAAGAAGTTGAAGTTGTTGAGATGAGACACTGGCTATTCATTTGGAGGTTGGCATAGACAGTTTGACCATTTAATCGCCATTGATGAACATGCCTCTACTCTCTCTTCACTCTCCCAGCGTGTTCAGGTCATCGCTCAGCCAAACAATGCAATTCGAGTGGCCAAACCTCTATAAATGATGCGCCTAATTCATTGTCTATATTCATTTTTTAAATAAAAATTAAAAATATTTAATATCCGCTATTAATATTTTTTCCTAATTTCTATTATTATTATTATAAAAAATGACTCTAATAAAATTCTCTCTTAAAATTTTTTTGATATTAAAGTAATCTATTTGCTACTAATAAAGCAAATAAAATAGAATAATTACATTTAATTTAAAAGCAAAGACTTACGCGCAATTATCTTCATGTGAAGTTGATAGTTGAGAATTGTTAGATGATAATTTAGTCAAAATTTTCAAATCATCTAATAATTTTTAACTATTAACTTCATATAAAGACAAACTACATGGCCTAATTTGACATTAAACTTTAATAGAACATAAATAGAAATAGAACAATAACAATGTGTAAAGAGTTATAAATATTTTATTATAAATATTTTAGATTAAAATTGAATTTTAATATTTAAATTAATAAAATAATTATAGATGTAACCTAATTCAATCAGCATTGACTAAATAATTTTTTAAAGTATTTTATATATAACATAATAATTTGATTGAAACCATCTCAAGTGATCTACTATTATCTCCTTTCTTTCTTTTCTCTTTCTTTTCTCTCCTCTCTAAATTCTTTCCTTTTTTTCTGTTATGACTCTAATATTTATTTTCATAGCATAAAGACTATTTTTTTTGTCAGAACATGTAAAAATCAAATAGATCCATTTTGGGTAATAATTTAGTCGGATAAAAAGTTCTCTTTGATAGCAAAGCCCAATAAAGAGAATGTCATTGGACCCACAAAAAATGTTATGAATAGTCATAACATTTTTTTTGTTCATAAACAACCGGTTTATTTGACGCAAAAAATATCTACAAAGAAAGTCCTTAAGTATTTATAAGGCACCAAAAAATACATGCTCACTTACAAAAAATCAAATGGCTTTAAAATGGTTGGCTATTCAGATTCAGATTTTGTTGGATGTATAGATTCGAGAAGGTTAATTTTTGGCTATGTCTTTATATTGGCTAGAGGAGTTATTTCATGAAAAAGTGCAAAAAAATCTATTATTGCTACTTCTACTATAAAGGCAAAATTTGTGGCATGCTTTGAAGCCATGTTCAAGTATTGTGGTTGCGGAATTTTATCTTAAGGCTTAGTATCATTGAAAGTATAGCTAAGCTACTAAGGCTTTATTGAGATAATTCTGCAGCTGTTTTCTTTTCTAAGAATGACAAGTACTCTAAGGGTGCAAAACACATGGATTTAAAGTACTTGACAGTTAAGGAAGAAGTACAGAAACAAAAAATATCTATTGAGCATATTGGTACTGATATGATGATAGTTGATCCATTAACTAAGGAATTATCATCCAAAATTTTTTCTGGTCATGTAATGCGGATATGCATAATTGATAAGTCCTTGTTACCGTAAAAGTATAATCTATCAAACAATAGATAGCCGTGGTTTTATCTCTGACATGGCCATCTCTCCGTGTTTCATGCCGGTTCTACTCCCAGGTGGCGCCTCTCCTCCACGGTGGCATCCCCTCCAGCGTGGCTTCTGATCTTCAGGGGGTGCATGTGCTCCTCTGTCAAATCGCTGTCAGTCATCCGTTTCATCTCCTCGCTCACGCAACCTACCTTCCCTTTCAGCGAGTGTTTCACGCAACCTACCTTCTCTATTGATTTGTTTGAACAAGTAATGATTACTTGAAACCCTACGAGCTTTGCTTTCTTCTCCTTACTCTGCCGTAGGAAGCTCTGTTCAGGAGCCCTGTTTTCCTGGGACTTTGGTTCGTCGCCGTTCATCCAGCTTAGCCATTTTCCAGTGGAGGCTCAAATGGAAGATCTCCGATCAATCAATCAGGTGCCTTCAAACCTATTTTCCTCTTCATCCTGTTTCTTTCCCTTCATTGTGTACTTTCTTCTGATCAATCTTGGTTACTGTTGCAGGGTTAACCCAGATTCAATTGTCTAGGGTTTGAGAAATTCCAAATTGTGCAAAATGTGATCATTTTTTGTATCTGTTCCATGGTTAACCGAGATTCTATTGTCTAGGGTTTCTGAAATTTCTAATTGTGCAAATTCTGATCATGTTTGCTATCTGTTCGATGGTTAGGCGAGATATTATTTTGTAGGGTTTGTGAATTCCTAATTTTGCAAATTCTGATCCTTTTTGGTATCTGTTTCACTGTTATTCCAGATCTTATTGTGTAGGGTTTCTGAAAATTGTAATTTGAAAGTTGTGTATGTGACTTGGTTTGTGTGTGGGTTCATGTTGTTGGTTACATTCTTTCCCAGTTGTTGTTAACGTTGAGTATGGTCTATGAATCTGTTTCATCTTCTTTGTTTCCTTGTTTAGAATTTCATGTGATTATCAATTCTCCTATTCCTAATCCCTTTGAATTGTTTGCACTGAATGTAGCAATTTATAAGTTTTTCTGCATTCAGAATCAAAATTCTCTTACTTATGTTTGATGTAAAATTTTATGAAGAACTTAAATAATTATATTGATGAAACCTTTTGTTAGTCAAGTCACTTGCATTTCAATTCTTTATTTGTTATGCAAAAAAGTGTTGTATATTTCACCTCTTTCATACAAGTAGAGCTAATTGTCATGCATTTGTGTGCTTTATTTAATTATATCCAAAGTAGACCCATTAAATCCTATATTGAAAACTGATGAATCTATTTTTTTTACTTTGTGTATAATCAACAAATCCATTGAGTTTTATACTGTTTTCTCTATTCAGAATCATGTTCTGTTATTTATCTTTGATTTCAAATTTTATGAAGCACTCTCATAATTATATTGAGAGTAGACCCATTGAATGGGATATTAAAATTTCATGAATCTATTTTTATTCTTTAATTTTGTGTATATTCAAGGAATCTATTAAGTTTAGATCAAGTGATTTGGTGGTTACATGTGGGCTGTGTGAATCATGACGAGGGAATGGATTTTCTACCTAATCTGTTCTATTGGTAGTGATGTGATTGACAAGAATTGATGTATAGCTTGCTGGTTGTTCCTTTATATAGTTTGATTTGATTTTAGGTCAATTCATTCCTAATTTCATTCTCTCCTATTCAACTTTTGCATTCCAATTTCCATTTTGATTCACTAATCTATTTGGATTTTTTGGGCTAAATCTAGCAATTTCTAATTTTATTTTGTATTCATAATCAAAATTTATACACCCAGCTTCTCCTTTTCAACTTTTGGATTCCCAATTTGATGTTACTATGGAATTCTCTTCTAGGTAGTCTATTTGATGAGTGGTGATGTGATTGATAGGAATTGATTGATAGGTTCTTTGTGATTTATTTGCATTTTGATTATATAGAACTAGAGCTGATTGTCATGATTTTTTTTGTTTCTTTGATAAAGGAAGATACTTTTTCCACTGCCATTCAATTTTTTTGCACTCCTAATTCCATTCTCTGCTGTTCAAGTTTTGCATTCCGATTTCAATTCTGATTCAATAATCCCATTGATGGATCTTTCCTTTTTTTGCATAGAAGTAGAGCTGATTGTCATGAATTTTTGTGCTTCTTTGATAAAGGAATATGATTTTTCCACTCCCATTCAATTTTTTTTGCACTCCGAATTGCATCCTCTACTGTTCAAGTCTTGCATTCCCATTTCAATTCTGATTAAATAATCCCATTGATGGATCTTTCTTTTTTTTTTTAGGTATGTCCATCAAATCCATTAAGTTTACCTATTATGAATTGCTGGTTGCATGTGGGTTGTGAGAATCATTATCAAGGAATTGGTTTTGTAGCTAATGTATTCTATTGGTGGTTATGTGATTGACAGATTTTTATTCATGTTTGTGTATATTTTTTTCCAGTTTATCTATATACTTTTTTTTCCAATTCATTTGCTGTTTCCAATGTATGCCTAACTAAGACATTTACCAACTCTCAATGCCATGAGTACAATGATTGTTTGGGGTAGTTGATGACTGCCTTCCCTATGGTGAAATGACATGTAGGTGCACTGTAGCAGGTATGGGGTGATTTGGTCCCTATTTCGTGATTTCTTGAAAGTTTCACTTGTTCTTGCTGTTTTTGTGTTTATTCAGGTTTTGCGTCTCTCATTAGTTGTCTCTATGGCATTGAATGGAGATGGATATGGACTCATATTTTGTTTTCCCTGCATTTTCATATTCAATTTGAATTAAAAAAGGTGAGCCTCTGTCATACAAGTAGAACTAATTGTGATGCATTTGTGTGCTTCATTTAATTATATCCAAAGTAGACCCATTAAATTCTATATATCAACTGATGAATCTATTTTTAATCTTTTACTTTGTATATATTCAACAAATCCATTTAGTTTTTATACTGTTTTCTGTATTTAGGATCATGTTCTTTCATTTTATGTTTGATTTCAAATTTTATGAAGCACTCTCATAATTATATTGAGAGTAGACCCATTGAATGCAATATTAAAATTTCATGAATCTATTTTTATTTTCTTATTTTCTGTATATTCAACAAATCCATCAAGTTTACATCAAGTGAATTGGTGGTTGCATGTGGGTTGTGTGAATCATGATGAGGGAATGGGTTTTGTACCTAATATGTTCTATTGGTAGTCATGTCATTCACAGAAATTGATGTATAGCTTGCTGGTTGTTCCTTTATATAGTTTGATTTGATTTTAGGTCAATTTCATTCCATTTTTTCTTGTTTGTATAAAAGAACTTTTTGACTAACAAGGAATTCCCTCCTCCAAATACCTATACGTTGATTAGGTTATCTTCCCTTGAAGATCTGTTCTGCACGGAAAATGATGTTCTGCCATACATTGTTCACTGAAAATGTTTGTATCCGTATCAAGGTATGGGGTTTCTATCTATTTGGTCAGTGGTGATGTGATTGATAAGAAGAAAGTGGCTTTCTCACAATCAGATGGCATCGCTCCATTGTTTGTGTTACTAGGGAATTCTCTTCTAGGTAGTGTATTTGATGAGTGGTGATGTGATTGATACCAATTGATTGATAGCTTCTTAGTGATTTATTTGCATTTTGAAGAAACCTTTTGTTAGTCACGTCACTTGCATTTGAATTCTTTATTGGTTATGCAAAGACTGCTGTATATTTCCCCTGTTGCATAGAAGTAGAGCTGATTGTTATGAATTCTTGTGCTTCTTTGATAAAGGAATATGCTTTTGCCACTCCCATTCAAGTTTTACATTCCGAATTCCATTCTGTTCTGTTCAGGTGTTGACAGAAATTGATGTATAACCTACTGGTCATTTATTTATTTTTTAAGTTCAACTGAATTGCATTACATTTTTTTGGTGTTTGTGAAAAAAAAATTTTAGATATCAGCTGGTTTTCCCATGAAAATGTTTACTGCACACATAATAAGGTTGTGCTATATATTCTTCATTGGAAATTTTGGAATCAGTATCAAGGTATGAGGTTTCAATCTCATCCATTTCCTGAATGTTGATGTGATTGACAGATTTTTATTGATGTTTGTCTATACTTTCTTTTCCCATTGATTTGCTGTTTCCAATCTATCCCTACCTAAAACATTTACCAACTCTCATTGCCTTGAGTAGAATCATTGTTTGGGGTAGTTGATGATTGTCTTCCCTATGGTGTAATGACATGTAGGTACACTGTAGTAGGTATGGTGTGATATCTAATTTTTTGCTCCTTATTTCTTGATTTCTTGAAAGTTTCACTTGTTTTTCCTTTTTTTTGTATTGGTTCAGGTTTTGCTCCTATGATTAGTTGTCTTTATGCCATTGAATGGAGATGCATATGGACTCAGATTTCGTTTTCTCTCCATTTCCATCCTCAATTTGAATTAAAAAAGGTGAGTTTGTGTGTTGGTTTTTTTCTATAAAAGGATTGTTGGTGGACCACATTCAATGCACAAACATTCTGCTCTCTTCTATTTCCTCCTAAGCTCTATCTATTTCAGAATTTTTCTGTTTTCATTTTGATCTATTTCATCAACTCTGTTTATCTCCTTTTTTTTTTTACTGCAATGCCTCCTCCATTTGATATGATTTCTAAGATGCATCCTTCTAGAGAGGCTTAGAGGCTGAAAGTTAGGGTTCTAAGGCTTTGGGTTGTACCCTCTTTTGGTAACCATGAGGTTCCTAACTCAATGGAGATGATTCTCATTGATGAGCATGTTAGCCCCTATTAGCTTCTCTTTTAAATATGGTGTTACTTGTTTTTTAAATTTTCAATTTTAAATTATGTGTTTCACTAATCTGATTTTGTTCTTTTGTTAGATTTCTAGTGTGGAAAAATTCAAGCTACAGTTAAGAAACCACTCCTTAATAGGTTTAAGGATCTTATAGTTGAGGGTCAAGTTTATAGAATGGCATACTTTACTGTTGTGTCAAATCATGGTAGTTATAGAGCAACTTCTCATGAATTCAAATTGGTTTTCCTTCACCGAACCACTGTTGTAGCTGTTGATGAAGATGTTATCCCTAAGACTTGTTTCAACATGTTTCCTTTTTCTGAGCTGCTGAACATGACCGAAGATTATGATTTTTTAGTTGGTGTGTCTATCTTCTTTGTCTGTTGTTATTTAAGTTTTTTTAACAAATGCTTTGAATATTTAATAGGTTGTGTTTATTTGGAATATATGTTATTGGTCTTTTAACTTCAGTTGGAGAAGAGAAAGAATATGCAAAAGAGGGCAAAATTGTGAAAATGATTGTGCTGGAATTAACTTCAAAAGAGTATGTTGATTGAGTCATTTCTCCTGGTTTTTCTTTATGTTTTAATCACTTCTTCTCCTTATTTTCTGTTTCATTCTTTGTTATGTTTTGAGTTTCAGTCTTACGTTGCGATGTGAATTGTTTGGGGACTATGTTAATCAAGTAAATCATTTCCTTGCCTCCGGTTATGTGGGGCAGCCTGTTGTAGTCATTCAACTTGCAAAAGTCAAGTTCTTTAGGGGTACATTGTTTGTTTTCTGTAAATCTCATTGCTGCTCTAGGTGTTGTCTCCAATAAACTTTTGCTTGACTCTTTCTGTGTTCCTGTGTAGGTCAAGTAGGCCTTCAAAATGTGATGTATGCCACTCAAATGTTATTTAATCCTGATCTTCCTGAAGTTGTTGAGTTCAGGCAGAGGTTAGGATGGTTTATTTTGTTGATTTTTATTGTATTCTTTATTTACAGCCAATCTGGGGTAACAAGTACAAGTATTTGCATAATTTTTTTTCTTTTAGTATGATTGAGCAAGGTGTGAATGGTACCCAGCCACTGTTTATTGCAAATGAGGGTAAAGTTGTGTCCTTGGAAGATGATTTCATGCGTTTAACTAGAAAATGCACCATTGAAGAGCTTCAAGATAACAATCAGGTTGTCTTCTTTTGAGTTAGTTGTGTTTATGTTTATTTTATGCACAAATGAACTGAAAAAGAAAATCAAACAACAATTTTCAGATCTGATTTTTCATTCATATTGTTAACAAATTCTGAAATGCCGTTTAGATAGGAGGGTTCTTTTATCATTTTTGGTACAATCCAAGGTATTGTTGAGGATGGAGGCTGGTGGTATTCTGCTTGTGTGTGTGGAAAGGGTATCTATCCTCAGAATGGTGCATATTACTATGATTTCTGTTTGAAGCATATAACTAATGTCACTCCAAGGTCAGAAATTTTGTTCAAAATGTATTTTTATTTTGTCTTGTGGATTGTTTGTAAAAATAATGTTTCTTGGTATTATTTTTTCTGAATCATTGTGTTCATTTTTTTTCCTCTCTTCAGATTTAAATTTAAAATAACAGTTGAAGATCATAGTGGGGGAGGGTATTTTCCTTTTCTTTGATCGTGAGGCATCTTATTTGCTTAAGAAATCATGTGCTGACTTGTTTACTGAGGTTCAAAGAGATGCCAGTGTATGTACTTAGTTTGTCTTTTTTGTGTTGTTCACTTTATGGGATGTGATATGTGTTATTTAAACTCTGTATTTCCTATGTATTACTTTCAAAATAGCTTACATGTGGGGATACTTATCCTCCCATTTTCCAAGGGCTCATTGGAAAGAAGTTACTGCTGAAGGTTGATATCAAAGGTGTCCTACATGATACATTTTATGGCACTTTCTGAGTTAGGAGAATATGTGATGATCCCACCATTATTACCATGTTTGAACTTCCCAATTATGATGCTGATGACAAGTCTACTCCAAAAAAGGTTACATATACTTATAATTATCCTTAGATTGTGTAAATTCATGTTTTGTTCTTTCTTTTTTTTTATATTCTGCTTTGGTGAATTTTTCTTATGGTGTAATGTATCTTTAAACTCTTATGCCATGTGAATAGGAGCCTGATTTACACAAATCTGTCCCGTGTGGAAAAGGGGATATTGGTATTAAGGAGGAGTCATCAAAGACTTGTATCAAAAGTGAAAAAGTTGCTGGTGAGTGTTGTAGGATTTTATCTAAATCCCCAGTTCTTATAGATTTTCTGGCTGAAAAATAGCCTGCTGTTTCTGGAGGGACTGAGTTTGCTGCCTTAATTAATGGTGAAGATGGGAAAGATGAGAAAACACCCACCAATGATACTGTTAGTGATGATCTTTTTGCTGAACTGGATATATTGCTTAGCTCACCAGAAAAGGAAACTCAGGTTCTGTTATATAAATTTTTTTCTCCTTCCTATGTGTGCTGTTTCTAAATAGATTTTGCAATCTTGAGTGACTTTCATAGGTTTGTTATTTTGTTTCTCACAGGAGGTGCTGTCCCACGTTCTCCATGCACATTGCCAATACGGAGAAAAGCTTACTCATGAAAATGATGTTGTCACCCAATGGCAAGAGGAATTTGAATCCCCAATTTGAAGAAGCGGCTACTGTTGCAGATGGGCATGGGTCCAAGGTTGCCAAGGTTAATGGGGGTGTGATTGAAGGTGTGGAATTGAGCTGCTATGTGTAGGTGTAGGTCTTTTATATAGTATATTTATAAGTGTTTAAGAAGGCTTGTGATTCCAAATAGATCGAAATGTAATCATGCTGGCTGGATGCTATTTTGGTTTGACTTTTTTGGATTGTGTCCAACAAATAGGATTGTCAGATATAGGGGTTTTCCTTTTGTGTTGGGTCCGGTTATGTGTCAAGTATGTCTATTCTCAACCCCCTTTTTTTGTAATAGTGACTTTGCTAGGGATTGGACACATTTTCAATGTTGTAGCCTGTTTAGGTTACATACTAGGATAGGTAGTCAGATGTTGGAATCCTCCTTATCATAGGAGAGATAGCCATATGTAATTGTTCATATCACTATCAATATTTTCATGAAATGCAGCAGTTTTTAATTTTTATTTGTTCATTGTTGTACAACTTTATCTTTTCATGTCAATTAGTTATTGGTGTTGATTAGAATACTTTTTTTTTTTTTTTGCTTTTCTCCCTTATCAAAGCTATGTATGGTTATGTAAGTTCTTTCTTGGTGTGTTTAGCTTTGATAAAGTTAACTTCAACACTTACTCCCCCAAGAAAAGAAAAAAAATTTGTCAGTGAATAGATTGACAATTTCTTTTCCTAGCGACCCCCCTTTTTTTTAATACTTGTTTTTTCATGGGTACTTAACAATGTTGATGCCTTTTTGGCAATGAATTAGGGGTAGTTTTTGTGGCTTGTGTTTCAAACTCTTGTTTTGTTTAGTACGCGTAACAAAGATGTCTCATAATTCTGTTCGTGCTAGAGAATATAGGAGAAATTCTTTGAAAAGAAAGCGAACACAAAGTCACAATCGAAATGCAAGAGGTCGGTATTGATTTTACTTTTGTGATATTTTTAGTATTTTGGTCGAATTTTCAATGATTTTATATCCATCGGAGTCTTTGTAATTTTGTTCCTTTTCTAATCTTTTAGAGGTGCTCCATTCCTCGACGCCTGTTGTGTATTTGAATGATTATTCGGGTAATTTTTTTTGCTCTACCTATATT
The DNA here is from genome assembly GCF_000816755.2 of Arachis ipaensis. NCBI lineage: Eukaryota > Viridiplantae > Streptophyta > Magnoliopsida > Fabales > Fabaceae > Arachis > Arachis ipaensis. The sequence continues at coordinate 23,064,971 of NC_029788.2, forward strand.
TTTGTAGTTAATCATTATGTTTCTAATAATTTATCTATTTATTTTATATGTTTCCAATGTTTCTGTTCATTTTTATCTTTTAAAAAATTTAGTTGACGTATCCCAGAATGTTTATCAGAGTTCAACTTTTATTTTGTCAGATATAATAATATCTTTAAGTATTTTATCCCTGTCCAATTTTGTTTTTGTTAAATTATATTTTAAGTTCTTTTGGTTTATATGTAATAACACATTCGTTTGTTGATTTACTAACATTTTTTTGCAGTTTTATACCTAAAAGGTTTACTTTAACTATTAGTAACTCATACAATTCCTAATTAAACATGTCAGGAGACTTCTGTACTTGATCTTTTTTTAATTTGACATCTTAATTAATATTTGTAAAATTAAAAATTATATAATTATTCTAAATATCATTCAAAATAATTATAATCATCCTAAATTATGATAACTTGTTATTAAATTACATAACATGATCGTGAACTTGTTTAGCTCCTGTTTTTTCACATGGCTGAAAGTGATTAAAATAGTTAATACTTGATTCAAAGCGAACAATTACTTAAGGTAGTTAAATTATCTAGCGTAACCCTTACCAGTTGCCGCATATGGTTGAAATAATTAATCCGATCATAAATTTGCTTATAAAATCATTTGGATCACCAGATAGGCTTAATTTATATAGTTATTTGAAAGATACATAAGTACTAGAGGTTATTAAACTGTTTGATTAGGGTGTATTCTTGCCTTGGACAGTATGAAAAGTTTTTTGGTTATGTGGTTAGATTCACGTAATTAGTTAATGAATTAACTTTTGTAGCTATATAATACACGACGGGTATTGTTGAAACTTTTTTAATTTGGTGTCATAATCAATAATTGCATATTAAAAAAAAAATTACTCTCTTGGTCCTCTAATTTTTTGAAATTTTCTATTAGGTGCATATAATATCTTTTTTGTTTCAATTATGTCCCTCAGACAAAATTCCTTTTTTTTTTAATTAGGCCAGTCTTGATATTGATTCGCTCAATTGTATCAGGATGTATTTACAACAAAAAAATATGGTTCATGGATTCAATTAAAAGAAAAACAAAGCCTTTGCAGCCAATTAAGAAAAAAAAATGGTGTAATGACTCAATTAAAATAAAAAAGAAAAAAGGGAGTTCCTTAAAAATTTTGGAAAATGCTATGCACCAATAGAGTCATTAAAGTCTAAAAAAACACAAGATGATTCTAATTGTGATTTAGATTATTTAATTCGAACTTACACAATTAGTATGAGTGATTAAAATAATGAAACAAAGTCTATTCTAACGTAAAAAAAAAACAAACTCTTCTTGAATATGCATTAGGCTTTATCTACATTTTCTTTTTTAATAAATCAATGTTAATTCAGATTGGTTTTTGTAGTTTATTACATTTTTAATGTTCAATTTTTATGCTGATTATTAAATAATTAATTCATTTCTTATTTCATCATGAATTTTTTTTTTATATTTGGTTGTTAAATATATATTTACACAAATTTCTATTAATTTAAATTAAAATGAATAATATAGACCAATCAGAAATATATGATCATTCGATAAATTCATTCAGTCAAGTTGGTTCTGTTATTGATCATCCTCTGTTCTTGCAAAGTAAGATACAAGGTACGCTCTCTTTCTTAAATCATCTATTATTCAAGAATACTCAAATAAAAATCTTATTTACTTAGTTTTAAAAGATTCCATTGTGCTTCCGTGATGAGATATTATTCAGGCAGTGTAAAATATAAATAGTGTTTTGTGATATATTCTTTTGACAAAATTTAAACGAGTCAATTATTTATTATATATTATATCAGTAAGCTAATGGTTTATTCATTTTATGTTCAATCTATTTCATGGCATCTAATTGAGATAAAAAAAATTTTATTGTTATGCATGTTTTTTTCTGCTTTATCTTTACCAGGTTGTTTTGATGTTGGTGATCCTAACTATGAATGTTCAATCTGTGGGGCGTGTTTCTGGTTATCGGAACATGTTGAAAGAGACTCTACAATTAATCGTCCTGTTTTTACTGTTTGTTGCTCAAAAGAAAAAATTCAGTTACCTTATCTTCGAAAGCCCCCAGATCTGCTATATAATTTGATTAATGGACATGATAGGAAGAGTTTGTATTTCCAAAAAAATATTCGATCTTATAACAGTATGTTTGCCTTCACGTCTCTTGGTGGTAAGGTACCGGATTCAGTGAATGATGGGAGTGGTCCACCACAGTTTATAATAACTGGTCAAAATTATCATCGGATTAGAAGTTTGCTCCCAGATCCTGGTCAGAAGCCTAAATTTGTGCAATTATATATATACGACACTCAGCATGAGATAATGCATAGGCAGGGAATCTTTCGGTATGTGTGTTTGAAATGTTGTCGTTTATTTTTTTTATTTTATTTCCCTGATGTTTTAATGTTATTTACATTGAAAATAGGTTAATACCTGTCATTGCATAGTTATATTGTGTTTTATTCCCGTTATAATGCGTTATTAATCATTTCTGACTGATAATCATGTATGAAAACATATCGAAATTGTGTTCTGTGTGGTTTTTAAATATAATTTTGTGGTTAATGTATATTTGTTTTAGGCAAACATCTGAGATAGATCAAGAATTGATAACTGAGTTGTTGAAAATGATCGATACTCATAACGTCATAGCACAGTCATTTCGAAGAGTCAGAGAATTCTATCAGTGTCATCCATCCGAGATCTTCTCTTTGAAGTTGTATTCGCATAGGAAGGTTGATCGAAGAACTTACAATACTCCCTCTTGTGACGAAGTTGCTGCTCTGATTGTTGGAGATTTTGATTCGTCGGATCATGGTCGCGACATTATTGTTCGATCTACTGTTGGTCAGTTGCAACGTATCTATGAAACTCATGCTCTGTATTGGCCCTTACAGTATCCGTTGTTGTTTCCATATGGCGAGGATAGTTACCAGTTGAATATTCCTTATCGTGGTCAAGTTGGTGGATATGTCCCTGGAAGGAGAACAAGGGTTTCTCTCAGGGAATTCATATGTTTTCGTCTGCAGATTAGGGAGCAAGAAGATGGAATTATTCACAAGTGTAGGCGATTATTTCAACAATTTGTTGTTGACTGTTTCACCATGATTGAATCCCAGAGGTTGTATGAGATTAGAATGAAGCAGAGTACAATTAGAGGAGAAGTGCTTCAAGGAATAGAGGAGGCTATGCATCGTGGTGATGAAGAAGCTTCTTCAATTGGGATGCGAGTCATCTTGCCTTCTTCCTTCACTGGTGGTAGACGTTATATGTTTAATCGTTGTCAGGATGCGATGGCAATCTGTTAACATTTTGGCTATCCAGATTTATTCCTTACTATTACGTGTAATCCAAATTGGCCTGAATTTCAGCGATTCATAGAGCGAGAGCGAATTTCCATCACTAATCGTCCTGATATCTGATAAACCCCCTTCGTAGGGTTTATCTTGTGTTGCATTTAGAGCATTTTGATAACCTTTCCTCACATTTATCCAATGAAATAGCATGGTTTTGTGATTGTCTCCATACTTGTGCTTAGATGTGAAAATATGCTTTTTAGACCTTTAATTTGATAATTTTGATTTGCCTTTGATTCTACTAGATGCCTTGATGTGTTTGCTAGTGATTTCAGGTTGAAAAGGGCTAGGAAGAGATCAAAGGAGTGAAAGGAAAGCATACAACATGGAGAAATCATGAAAAGCCAAAAGTTTGGAAAACCCCATGGGCGCGCACGCGCACTATGCGCTTACGCGCAGATCGCGAAATTCCCCAGGGGCGCGCGCGCGCACTGTGCGCGCACGCGCCGATGACCACACATGATTTTTAAAGAGGAAAACGTGCCTGGCAATTTTGGAGGGTTTCCAACCCCATTTGGAGCTGAGCTTTTGGCGGGAAAGAGACTAAAAAAAAGACCAAAGAATGAAGGGGGAGGGGGATTAACAAACATAAGACACATTAGGCTAGTGGAGTTCTTTAGTTTTTAGAGAGAGGAGCTCTCACTTCTCTCTAGTATTAGAATTAGGATTAGGTTTAGTTCAATAATTTAGATCTAGGGTTTCAATTCATGCTTTCCTCTTCTTCTACCTTTCAATTCTATGTTGTTACATTCATCATTCTTCTATTGTTGTTATTTCTTTCTTCTATTGTGTTTGTAGATCTACTCTTGTTCATTCTATTTTCTTTTAATGCAATTTGAGGTAATTCATGTAGATCTTGTTTTCTTTGATTGTTGTTATTAATTCCTTGCAATAATTAGTTGTTAGATTTAATTGTTGTTATCAATTTACTTTGCTTTACTTTTATGCCTTCCAAGTATTTGATAAAATACTTGGTTGGATTTTAGAGTAGATTTTGTTCCTCTTGGCCTAGGTAGAGTAATTAGTGATGCTTGAGTTATCTAATTCCCTTGTTGATTGATAATTAGAAGTTGCTAATTGATTTAGATACCACTAAAGCTAGTCTTTCCCTTGGGAGTTGGCTAGGACTTGTGGAATCAAGTTGATTCATCCACTTGACTTTCTTACATAGTTAGAGGTTAACTAAGTGGTAGCAATGGATAATTATGGTCACAATTGAGGAGGATAACTAGGATAGGACTTCTAATTCTCATAACCTTGCCAAGAGCTTTCTAGTTGTTAGTTTACTTTCATTGCTATTTACTTTTCATGTTTAAAACCTCAAAACCCCAAACATAGCTCCATAACCAATAACAAGACACTCTATTGCAATTCCAAGGGAGAACGACCCGAGGTTCAATACTTCGGTTTATAAATTTAGGGGTTTGTTACTTGTGACAAACAATCTTTTGTATGAAAGGATTATTGTTGGTTTAGAAACTATACTTACAACGAGAATTCATTTGTAAATTCTAGATCACACAAAACTCCTCTCATCAAAATGGCACCGTTGCCGGGGACGAGTTGCAATGGTGTTGTGTTATTGGTTATTGTATATATGTGAATATTATGAATATGTTTGCCTTTTGCCTCTTTGTTAGTTCTTGCTAGTTTTAGGATTTAATTTCCTCTCTTCTTATTTGATTTTGTTTTTATTTTCTCTTGCTATCATGAATTCTCACTTTGGCTATGAGTTTGGTTCTAATTGTGTTGTAGAAAATGTGGACTTTAATGATAACATGTACCAAGGATGGAACACTTCAAGATGGGAGGAGCCTCAAGGAATTGATCACTCCTATTGGCAACCACCTCCGGATACTTATAGGTACAACCACCATCCTAATACATGTCAATTTGATGGCTATGGTGACTCTTTTTGTGATAATCAATTACCACCATCATATGCCTATAACTCTTATCCTCAACATGAACCTCAACCATCCTCACAAGCCTCTCATTACCAAACACCTTCCTATGATCCATATCCATCATATAACCAATCACCCATACCATATTCTTATGACCATTATGAGCAAAAACCTCAAGCACCACCACAATCAAATCATGATTATTATCAAGAACTACCTCAATGCACACCATCTCCATACCCTTACCAAGAAGAACCACCTTCCTACTATGAACCCTCTCCCCAAAATGATGAATCCTTCTATCCACCCCAAGCCCCAATAGATGACTCTCTCATCTTTCTACTTCAAGGACAAGCGGATATGCAGAGGAACACCTTAGAGTTTGTAACTAACTTGACCAAGGTAGTGCATACTTTAGCCTACCAATGCTTGAACACTCAAGGTGCTTCCATAGCTACATGTGAAGAATCAATTGAAGAGCATAGCATGAAGGAGAGATTGGAAACTCCGGTGGGAAATGAGGGATGTTATTTTGTATTAGAGCAATTGGAGAATCCTATGATCATTGAAGAAAAGGAAGAAGTGGTTGAAGATTTAGGAGATGTTGAAAGTCCATGGGAATGTAGCATCATGGAGCACCTTTCCAAGAAGCTTGATATCGACGTTGAGGAGGATGCTCAACCTTTAAGGCATATCGTCGTTGGAGACTTGGAAGAGGTTTATCAAGAGATGGATTCAATCATGGATGAATTTCTATCTACAAGTGAATCCTCTCCCATTGGACATGGAGTTGAAACTATAGAAGAATGTGCACAACCTCCCATACCCTTGGTGAGCTACCAAGAGGAAAAAGTTGGCATGGTGTATATCAAAATTGAAGAATATGAAGAGGTTGATCAAGAGATGAATTCATTCATCAATGAATTCTTATCCAAAATTGAATCACCTCTCATTGGGCGAGAAATTGAAGCTCTTGAAGGCAACACCAAGCCAAGTGATAAAGGGGAAAAGGGTGAAATTGAAAAAGCTTGCGAAAAGGTGGAAACAACTAAAGAAGAGCCTAAAGAAGTAGACCTCGCATTGTCTAAGTGTGGGGAGGTCTCCCTCCCCAAGTCACCATCCAACACAACATTCAAGTGGGTAAAATTCTTATCCCTAAGCCTTACTTTCTCACTTGAATATGGTTTAATTGAAAAAGATTGTCAACTTAGAGCTCTTTGTGGAATTAAGAGTAAAAGAGAGTTGTGTAGTGGTTGGAGGTTTGGAATTAGGCTCATCAAGGTCAAAACCTCAAAGTATAGGGACTATGATTGGATGAATGCTACTTTACATGGGTATAGGAAGAGAACTTGGTATGCTCAAGAGAATTCTACTTGTTCTACTTGTCAACCGCTCGAACTGAGAATTCATGGAAATCAACTTGAAGACGGGGCGAAAACAAGATATGGGATCCCGGAGCGAACCATGTAGACCAACTATGGGAACTCATATCTTGGGTAGAACTTTGCCCAAGCATGGTGAATTTGGTTGGAATTTCTGTCAACCATTTGAAGAACAATGATCCTTGGAGATTCAAGGATGAGTACAAGCATAAGCCACCATGACAAAGAGCTTCCTAAATGTCCAACTTAAGGACTTAAACCAAAAGTGCTAGGTGGGAGACACCCCACCATGATAAACTCTTTCCATTCTCTTGTATATATACTTAATAAGTGATTTGAGTTACCACTATAGGTAGTTTCCTTCTTTTCCATACTCTTCTACATTTTATTTTGATTAATAGGTTGTTGTAGTGTGTTTTCATTAGTTTAGATTGTTGTTAAAGAAGGTTACTTGAAGTGCAAGTTGTGTTTGTTTTGTTTTTGTAAATTTTTCAAAAACTTAAAGATTTTGTTAAATTTGAATTTTGGTTGCTTTAGGATGTTTATAGCTTAGGAGAGTGTTAAATTCTGTGCTTAGGCTTCTAAAAAAAAAAGAGAAGAAAAGGGGGTGAAGGGCGCGCGCGCTCGCCGTACGCGCACGCGTCCATAAGCGGATGCAGCCCCTATAGATTTTCCAGAGAGTTGGGCCTCTCTTGTGCAAATGTTGAGCTTTTAGCCCAACTCGTCCCTGCAACGTTAAGGGGAAACACGCGAGCGCGTACATCGCGCCCGCGCACACCTACACCAGATGGCCAAGCACACGGATGCATGCATTGCGCGGACGCGTCCTTCAGCGGCTGGCCCCAGCCCATACTTCGTCCAGAGAGTTATGCTGGTGCTGGGCTAGCACTGAGCCCTCAGCCCAACTCTTCGTACGCGCGCGCACACATTACGCGTGCGCGTCCTTGCTAGTTCCACAAGTCACGCCTGAGTGCACATTACGCTCCCACGTCCATCCCCAAAAATCTTCAATGCACGCGGACGCGCACGGTGCGCGCCCGCGTCGATAATAAAATAGGATAACCCTAAGGCGCGATGAACAATCGCGCAGACGCACCATCAACCCACCTTTCTTCTCCTTCCACCCCTTTCACCCCCATCCCACCTCTGACCACCGCGTCGGCGCGCCTCCGCCGCCATCGCCTCCTACCCTTCTTCCTCCTCCCTCACCCCGTTTTCTCTCTCTCTCTCTCATTCCTCTTTTCTCACTCCCTCGCTCTCTCTGTCTTCTCTCAACCGCCACCGCACCGGCCCCTGCTGCGCCGCCGTGGGGTCGCTGCCGCCACCACCTGAGGTGGGAACTGCATTTCCGTCCTCCCAGCCTCACTACTGCCTACCCCCCCATTCCATTCCTGCATATTCCTGGTCTGCTCCCAGGTAGCTCCCCTGTGCCCCCTTATTTCACTCTTTCTTCGTTCTTAGTTTACTGTTGATTTATTGTTAATTAGAATTTAATTTTCTTTTCGTTACATGTTAGGATAGCTAGAGATATCTGCTGTTAGGTAGTTAGGTTCTGGATAGAGGATTCTAGGCCTGATTTTTTGTGCCATATTTGTTTACCTATCTGAGCTTATTTTGCTTGATTGCTGCGTGATATTGATTGCTTTGCTGAGTGATAATTGCGCCTGTTGCATTTCATATTCTGTAATCCTTTTGCTGCTGCCTGGCTTTGCGACTTCCATTGGGCGCACGACCATTATTTTTTCTGCTACTATTTGGTTATGCCTCTTGCTTCTTAGATTCATGTGACTCTCCTACTGATTAGTTGTTGTCCGGAAACGTCCTCATTACTGCCGAAATGCTGCCCAATTTTCTAGAATTGCTTTGCTTTCAAACATCTTGCTTATGATTGAACTTGTTGGCTTTGAAATTGCTTATTCACCAAGCTACATCAAGTTCAATTCTTAGGTATCCTTGGGTCAGTTTTTCCATATTTCATACATTTTCTATGACTTACTTTCAACCATCCCTTGTTTACACTTTTCAAGTTAGTTGAATGTCTTATTCTTGTGCTTCACTCCCTATTCAATCTAACTTGTAATTTTGTGCACATGGTTCTTGCATTGCAATTAGTTGATGAATTCTACTTGTGTAACTTTTTAACCTTGCCATATCAACTATTGCAAAGAATTGATTGATGACTTGTTTTCAATTAATTGCATCATTCGCAATTTCATATTTCATCATCAATGACTGCACTTCCCTCATGAGTGTGAACGTGCTTGTGTACACATTTTGCTATTCTCTTTCAATTAAGCCGTTTTCCATCATATCACTAACTACGAATCTCATTTTTTTAACTCACTAACTAGTTTAACTTCCTAACTTCAATTTTCATTTTATTTAACTGTTTAACCATTCTTTTGAGTTATGATGGTGAATGTGCCTAATAGACTCACTTCATGACTATCCCATTGCTTGCTTGTTATCTCTCTACTTGGTTAAGTGCTTATATATCCTATTTGATTTTCAGGATGGCCAATAGAGGAATAGAAAAGTCCACCACCTCCAAAAAGAGAAAGAAATCTCAAGCTCTTACACTTTCCCCTTATGTCAATTATGCCAAGAATCCGATTAATAAGGTGGATAAGGAGAATCAGCTGAAACCACCCACCGATACATACATGTTCCCAAATCTCTACTGTGAGCTCCGTCTTCCCACCTATCGGAAGACGGGCCTGAATATTGAGAATAAATTGGCCTTACCCGATGACCTGAAGGAACCCATTGAGGCCCGCATTCAGGGATTGGGCCTTGGCTTTATTGATAGGGATTTGGGCCGGATCAACACTTCCTGGGTCAAGGAGTTTTATTGTAACTTCTTTCAAGAGACCCTGGAGTCAGTGCACCTGCGGGGTGGGCAGATTTTGATCCTTGAGGCAGACATTGAGAGTGTTTTACAGTGCTTACCTCGAACTGGTGATATTTGTGCATATCAGGAGGCAGAGACTGCCATAAACACTATGACTTTTGATTATGAAGCGCTGAAGAGCGGTCAATTATGCCAAGAATCCGATTAATAAGGTGGATAAGAAGAATCAGCTAAAACCACCCACCGATACATACATGTTCCCAAATCTCTACTGTGAGCTCCGTTTTCCCGCCTATCGGAAGACGGGCCTGAATATTGAGAAGAAATTGGCCTTACCCGATGACCTGAAGGAACCCATTGAGGCCCGTATTCAGGGATTGGGCCTTGGCTTTATTGATAGGGATTTGGGCCGGATCAACGCCTCTTGGGTCATGGAGTCCACCAACACCAGGCCCAAGGGGATGCTATTCACCTATCTGACTAAGGAGGCTAGGACCTAGCAGCAGATATTCGCGCACTATGTCCTACCTACTACACACTTTTCTGAGATCCCGATGGATATGCTTCTTCTGATTGGCTGTGTCATGGAAGGGAAGGAAGTATATTTCTCCCGGCTGATCAGGAGAAGCATGTGGCGCGCTCACATCCGTGGCCTTTTGCCATTTCTCACCATGATCATTAGGATGATTGAGTTAGCTGGCGCCCCATGGAGGGATGATGATGCGATTCCACCGCCCCAGACGAAGATGAGAAGGAAGTTACTATCCCATGGGGCGGGTGAGTGCACGAGAAGCCCCCTTCTAGGCGCCGCTCTCGAGCTCGAGTAGTAGTCGAGGCAGCTAGACCCTCATCTTCCACAGCAGCAGCAGGACCATTGATGAGCGGATAATTTATACGCTTTTTGGCACTGTTTTTAGTATATTTTTAGTATATTTTAGTTACTTTTTATTATATTTTTATTAGTTTTTATTTAAAATTCACTTTTCTGGACTTTACTATGAGTTTGTGTGTTTTTCTGTGATTTCAGGTATTTTCTGGCTGAAATTGAGGGACCTGAGCAAAAATCTGATTCAGAGGCTGAAAAAGGACTGCAGATGCTGTTGGATTCTGACCTTCCTGCACTCGAAGTGGATTTTCTGGAGCTACAGAAGCCCAATTGGCACGCTCTTAATTGCGTTGGAAAGTAGATATCTTGGGCTTTCCAGCAATATATAATAGTCCATACTTTACTCAAGATTTGATGGCCCAAACCGGCGTTCCAAGTCAGCTTAAGAATTCTGGCGTTTAACGCCAGAACTGGCATAAAAGCTGGAGTTAAACGCCCAAACTGGCACAAAAGCTAGCGTTTAACTCCAAGAAAAGTCTCTACACATGAAAACTTCAATGCTCAGCCCAAGCACACACAAAGTGGGCCCCGAAAGTGGATTTTTACACTAAACACCCTAGCTTACTCATTTTCTGTAACCCTAGGTCACTAGTTTACTATAAAAACTACTTTTAGTGATTCATCTTGTACCTTGTGATATTCTACACGTTTCATATTGTATCTTCTATGGTATAAGTATCTAAACCCCATTGTTGGGGGTGAGGAGCTCTGCTGTTCTTCATGAATTAATGCAATTACTACTGTTTTCCATTCTATCATGCTTGCTTCTATTCTAAGATATTCATTCACACTTCAACCTGATGAATGTGATGATCCATGACACTCATCATCATTCTCACCTATGAACGCGTGCTTGACAACCACCTCCGTTCTATCTTAGATTGAATGCATATCTCTTAGCCTTATGATTCAGATCAGAGTCTTCGTGGTATAAGCTAGAATTATTGGCGGCCATTCCTGAGATCCGGAACGTCTAAACCTTGTCTGTGGTATTCTGAGTAGAATCTAGGAAGGGATGACTGTGACGAGCTTCAAACTCGCGAGTGTTGGGCGTAGTTACAGACGCAAAAGGATCAATGGATTCTATTCCGACATGATCGTGAACCGACAGATGATTAGCCGTGCGGTGACAGCGCATTTGGAACATTTTCACTGAGAGGACGGGAAGTAGCTATTGACAACGGTGATGGCCAACTTAAAGCTTGCCATGGAAGGAGCCTTGCGTGCATGAAGAAGAAGATAGTAGGAAAGCAGAGATTCAGAAGACAAAGCATCTCCAAAGCCTCAACCTGTTCTTCATTACTGCATAACAAGTATTTATTTCATGTTCTTTTACTTTTTACAATTAAATCTGAGAATTGTTAATATCCTAACTAAGAGTTACAAGATAACCATAGCTTGCTTCAAGCCGACAATCTCCGTGGGATCGACCCTTACTCACGTAAGGTATTACTTGGACGACCCAGTGCACTTTCTGGTTAGTTGTGCGGAGTTGCAAAAGTGTGATTGTAATTTTGTGCACCAAGCTTTTGGCGCCGTTGCCGGGGATTGTTCGAGTTTGGACAACTGACGGTTATTCTTGTTGCTTAGATTAGGAATATTTTATTTTTGTTGGTTTAGAGTCTTTTATTTGAGTTTAGTTTTATATTTTAAGTTTGGTGTCAATTGCATGATTTTATTTTCTTTTAATTTTTTGAAATTGCATGTCCTTAGTTCGTTCTTGATCTTTAAAAATTCTAAGTTTGGTGTCTTCTTTGTGTTTTCCTTTAAATTTTCGAAAAGTTGTGTTTGATTTTCTAAAAATTTTAAGTTTGGTGTGTTTTGTGCTTTTATTTACTAAAAATTTTTCAAAAATTTGTTCTTGGTGTTCATCTTGATCTTCAAAGTGTTCTTGCTATTCATCTTGACATTCAAAGTTTCTTGTTGTTCCCTTTGTTTTTATCTAAAATTTCTACGTTTAGTGTCATTTTGTTGTTTTTCTCTTTCCTCATTAAAATTCAAAAATCAAAAAAATATCTTTTCCTTATTTTACTCATAATTTTCAAAATTTGGCATTAAAGTAGTCAAAGATTTTCAAAATCATATCTTTTCTTTTTAGTCAAGTCAAAATTCCAATTTCAAAAATTGATCTTTTCAAATCTTTTTCAAAAATCAAATCTTTTTAATTTCTTCAATCATATCTTTTCAATCACATCTTTATTTTTTTTTAAATTGCAATCATATCTTCTCAATCATATCTTTTTCAACATAATTTTCAATCATATCTTTTTTATTGCTAATTTCAAAATCTTTTTAATTAAATTAATTAATTTAGTTTTCAATTTGCTTTTATTTTCTTTTCTTTTTTTTCGAAATTTTATTTTATTTTCCATTTATTTTATTCTATTTTAATTTTGGTCACTTTAATTAAATAAATAAAAATAAAAATATAATTTATTTGCAATTCATATCAATTCCCTTTTCTCCCTCATGGACATAAGTGGAAATGAACAGTCCAGAAGGACTTTGGGGTCATATGCTAACCCCATTACAGCTGCATATGGGAGTAGCATTCGTATACCTCCCATCAAAGCAAGCAGCTTTGAGCTAAATCCTCAGCTCATTATCATGGTACAGCAAAATTGCCAGTATTCCGGTCTTCCACAAGAAGAACCTACTGAGTTTCTAGCACAATTCTTACAAATTGCTGACACAGTTCGTGATAAAGAAGTGGATCAGGATGTCTACAGATTATTATTATTTCCATTTGCTGTAAAAGATCAAGCTAAGAGGTGGTTAAATAACTAACCTACAGCAAGCATAAAAACATGGAGACAGTTGACAGACAAGTTCCTGAATCAATTTTACCCTTCAAAAAGGATGACACAGCTAAGGCTAGACATCCAAGGCTTTAAACAAGAGGATCATGAATCCCTTTATAATGCCTGGAAAAGGTACATAGGGATGCTAAGGAAATGGCCATCTGAAATGTTTTCAGAGTGGGTACAGTTAGACATCTTCTACTATGGGCTTACAGAAAGAGCTCAAATGTCCCTAGACCACTTTGCTGGTGGATCTATACACATGAGAAAGACAATTGAAGAAGCTCAAGAACTCATAGATACAGTTGCTAGAAATCAACATCTGTACTCAAGCAGTGAGCCCTCCATAAAAGAAGAAGTTATGACAGTAACTACTGATCATAATCCTCAAGAACATATTGTTGAACTTAATCAGCAATTACTCCATATGACAAAACAATTAGCAGAATTTAAAGAGATACTCCAAGACACTAAAAATTCTAACAAAAATATAGAAGCACAATTGAATCAGACAAGACAACAGCTATCTAAACAGATAACAGAAGAATGCCAAGCTGTCCAACTAAGGAGCGGGAAGACATTGAATAATTCAGTTCAAGGTAGCAAAAAGTCAAACAAGGAACAAATGACAGAGGATGATCAAACCACTGCCCAAAATCCCTCTGAGGACAGCAAGAGCCCATAGAGGAATAATTATGGCGTTCAAACGCCAGAAAAGGGAGAAAAGTTGGCGTTAAACGCCCATTCCTTGCCCAGTGCTGGCGTTCAAACGCCAATGAGGGATCAGACACCTGCAAGTGCTGATGGCAATCCCTCTAAAAAGGCTTCTCCAACCACCTCTGTAGGAAATAAACCTGCAGCAACCAAGGTTGAGGAATACAAAGCAACTTCAACTTGCTGATGGCTCCATTAAATATCCATCAGGCATAATTGAGGATATGATTGTCAAGGTTGGGCCATTTACCTTTTCCACTGACTTTGTAGTGCTGGAAATGGAAGAGCACAAGAGTGCATCTCTCATTCTAGGAAGACCTTTCCTAGCAACTGGACGAACTCTTATTGATGTACAAAAAGGGGAAGCGACCCTGAGAGTCAATGAGGATGAGTTCAAGTTGAATGCTGTCAAAGCTATGCAGCATCCAGACACATCAAATGACTGCATGAGCACTGATATTATTGACTCTTTAGTGGAAGAGATCAATATGACTGAGAATCTTGAATCAGAGCTAGAGGACATCTTTAAAGATGTTCAGCCTGATCTGGAGGAACCAGAGGAAATAAAAGAACCTCTAAAAATCCCTCAGGAAGAGGAGAAACCTCCTAAACCCGAGCTCAAACCACTACTACCATCCCTGAAATATGCATTTTTGGGAGAGGGTGACACTTTTCCAGTGATCATAAGCTCTGCTTTAGATCCACAGGAAGAGAAAGCACTAATTCAAGTGCTAAGGACACATAAGATAGCTCTTGGGTAGTCCATAAGTGATCTTAAGGGCATTAGCCCAGCAAGATGCATGCACAAGATCCTATTGGAGGATGATGCTAAGCCAGTGGTTCAACCACAGAGGCGGCTAAATCCAGCCATGAAGGAGGTGGTGCAGAAAGAGGTCACTAAGTTACTAGAGGCGGGGATTATTTATCCTATTTCTGATAGTCCCTGGGTGAGCCCTGTCCAAGTTGTCCCCAAGAAGGGAGGCATGACAGTGGTTCATAATAAAAAATGAACTGGTTCCCACAAGGACAGTTACAGGGTAGCGCATGTGTATTGATTACAGAAGGCTCAATACAGCCACCAGAAAGGATCATTTTCCTTTACCATTCATAAACCAAATGCTAGAGAGACTAGCAGGTCATGACTATTACTGCTTTTTGGATGGCTATTTAGGTTACAACCAAATTGCAGTAGATCCTCAGGACCAAGAGAAAACAGCATTCACATGTCCATCTGGAGTATTTGCCTACAGAAGAATGCCTTTTGGTCTGTGCAATGCACCTACAACCTTTCAGAGGTGCATGCTCTCTATCTTCTCTGATATGGTAGAGAAGTTCCTGGAAGTCTTCAGGGATGACTTCTCAGTATTTGGAGACTCATTCAGCTCCTGTCTTGATCATCTAGCACTTGTCCTGAAAAGGTGCCAAGAGAGTAACCTGGTCTTAAACTGGGAAAAATGTCACTTTATGGTGACTGAAGGAATTGTCCTTGGGCACAAAATTTCAAGCAAGGGAATAGAGGTGGATCAAGCCAAGGTAGAAGTAATTGAAAAATTACCACCACCTGCCAATGTTAAGGCAATCAGAAGCTTTCTGGGGCATGCAGGATTCTATAGGAGGTTCATAAAGGATTTTTCAAAAATTGCAAAACCTCTGAGCAACCTGCTAGCTGCTGACACGCCATTTGTGTTTGACACAGAGTGTCTGCAGGCGTTTGAGACCCTGAAAGCTAAGCTGGTCACAGCACCAGTCATCTCTGCACCAGACTGGACATTACCATTCGAACTAATGTGTGATGCCAGTGACCATGCCATTGGTGCAGTGTTGGGACACAGGCATAACAAGCTTCTGCACGTCATTTACTATGCCAGTCATGTTCTAAATGACGCACAGAAGAATTACACAACCACAGGAAAAGAACTGCTTGCAGTGGTGTATGCCATTGACAAATTTAGATCCTATTTAGTAGGATCAAAAGTGATTGTGTACACTGACCATGTTGCTCTTAAATATCTACTTACAAAGCAGGATTCAAAACCCAGGCTCATAAGATGGGTGTTGCTTCTGCAAGAGTTTGATATAGAAATAAGAGACAGAAAAGGGACAGAGAACCAGGTAGCTGATCACCTGTCCCGGATAGAACCAGTAGCTGGGGCGTCCCTCCCTTCTACTGAGATCTCTGAAACCTTTCTGGATGAGCAACTCTTTGCCATTCAGGAAGCACCATGGTTTACAGACAATGCAAATTATAAAGCTGTGAGGTTCATACACCAGGAGTACAGTAGGGTGCAAAAAAAAAAACTAATTTCTAATGCAAAGTACTACTTATGGGATGAACCATATCTCTTTAAGAGATGTGCAGACGGGATGATCCGCAGATGCGTCCCTAGAGAGGAGGCACAGAAGATCCTGTGGCATTGCCATGGATCACAGTATGGAGGACATTTCGGAAGTGAGCGCACAGCCACTAAAGTCCTCCAATGTGGCTTCGACTGGCCTACTCTCTATAGAGATGCCTGAGAGTTTATGCGTAACTGTGACAGTTGCCAAGGAGCTGGTAACTTGCCTCATGGTTACGCAATGCCTCAACAAGGAATCTTAGAGATTGAGTTGTTTGATGTATGGGTTATTGACTTCATGGGTCCTTTCCCACCATCATACTCAAACACTTACATTCTGGTGGCAGTAGACTACGTATCTAAATGGGTAGAAGCAATTGCCACACCCACTAATGATACTAAGACTGTGCTGAAGTTCCTCCAGAAACATATTTTTAGCAGATTCGGTGTTCCCAGAGTACTAATCAGTGATGGAGGCACTCATTTCTGCAATAAACAGCTTTACTCTGCTGTGGTGAGATATGGAATTAGCCACAAAGTGGCAACTCCGTATCATCCACAGACAAATGGGCAGGCTGAAGTCTCTAACAGAGAGCTAAAAAGAATCCTGGAATGGACTGTAATTGCCCGTAGAAAGGATTGGGCAAAGAGCTTGGATGATGCTCTGTGGGCATATAGAACAACATTCAAGACTCCTATAGGAACCTCTCCATACCAGCTTGTGTATGGTAAGGCCTGTCATCTGCCCGTGGAACTGGAACATAAAGCCTACTGGGCAACCAGATTCCTAAACATGGATGCTAAGTTAGCTGGTGAGAAAAGATTGCTCCAGCTAAATGAGCTAGAGGAGTTCAGACTCAATGCTTTTGAAAATGCAAAAATTTATAAGGAAAAAGCAAAAAAGTGGCATGACAAGAAATTGTCATCCAGAGTCTTTGAGCCAGGACAAAAAGTTCTGCTGCTCAACTCTAGGCTCAGATTATTCCCCGGGAAATTAAAATCCCGGTGGAGGGGACCATATGTGATTACAGGAGTGTCACCATATGGTTATGTTGAGCTTCAAGATATTGATTCTGACAAAAAGTTTATTGTTAATGGACAGAGAATCAAACATTATCTTGAAAGCAATTTTGAGCAAGAATGCTCAAAACTGAGGCTTGAATGAAGCTCAGTAAAGGTCCAACTAAAGACAATAAAGAAGCGCTTGCTGGGAGGCAACCCAGCCATTAGCAAGTTATTTGTTTTAATTAATACTTGTAGAAGTTTGACATACATTTTTTTCAAAGGTTAATCATCAAAATTGAAGGAATTCACAGAGTTACAGAAGGATTCAGTGCAAAAAGCAGAGAAAAGGAGTTTGCTGACAAGAAAACGCCAGTAAAAGGCATTTTGGGCGTTAAACGCCAGAATGGGTACCATTCTGGGCGTTTAACGCCAGAATTGCAGCATCCTGGGCATTCAGAAAAACGCCCAATGATAAAGGGGTTTCTGGCGTTTAACGCTAGCCAGGGTACCTGGCAGGGCATTAAACGCCCACAATGGCCAACAATTAGGCGTTAAACGCCAGAATGGATACCATTCTGGGCGTTTAACGCCAGAAAGGCAGGGGGAGGAGATTTTGTTTCCAACTTCAAATTTTTTCAAATTTTCATGTTTTGACCCATAATTTTCTGCATAAACATGTTTCAAACTTTCATCATTCACCCTCAATTTTCAAAAATTCAACAATTTTCTAAATCTCTTTTCAATTTTCTTTCAAATCCTTCTCAAATCTTCTTAAAAAACTCAATTATCTTCTTAATTTCTTTCCAAATCTTTTTCAACTCATCACACTTTAACCTCTTTATATCTTTTTCAATTGAAAATCTCATCTTTTTCATATCATGATTTTATTTTCTTCCACCAATCATATCTCTATGGAATATCTCTTTCAAAATTTTCGAAATCCCTCCGCTCCTCTTATAAATACACATTCGGCCATCCCCTCCTCTCCACCATTCGAATTTGCCTCTTCTCCTCTCTCTCCCCTTTCCCTTCTTTTGCTTGAGGACAAGCAAAACTCTAAGTTTGGTGTGTTTTTCCGTGATCACTGAGCTAAGACTCATCAAGATCATGGCACCTAAGGGAAAACAAACCAAATCAAGAGGCAAGAAAGAGAATACTCCAAAGAGTCTTTGGAATCAAGAGAGGTTCCTAACCAAAGAACATGCAGACCATTACCACAAAATAATGGGTCTGAGGTCAGTGATCCCGGAAGTTAAATTCAATCTGAAAGAAGATGAATATCCGGAGATCCAAGAGCAAATTCGAAATAGAGGATGGGAAATTCTAGCTAATCTTGAAACAAAGGTTGGAAGAAACATGGTTCAGGAATTCTACTCAAATCTGTGGCTAACAGATAAGCAGAGAATAACTGGAACCGCCTTTCACACCTACTGAAACATGGTCAGAGGAAGGCTTATTTACTTCCATCTGGACAAAATAAGAGAAGTCTTCAAACTGTCTCAACTACAAGATGATCCAGAATCCTTTAATAAGAGAATGGTGAGAGTAGATAAGGGGTTGGATCAAGTTCTAGAGGACATATGCCTCCCTGGAACTAAGTGGATAACCAATTCAAAAGGTGTCCCAAACCAACTCAAGAGGGGAGATCTCAAACCAGTTGCAAGAGGCTGGCTGGACTTCATTGGGTGTTCTATATTGCCCACTAGCAACCGCTCGGAGGTCACTGTCAAAAGAGCAGTGATGATTCATTGTATTATGCTTGGAAAAGAAGTGGAGATTCATCATCTGATTTCCTGTGAGATTTACACAATTGCAAACAAGAACTCCACTGAAGCCAAACTGGCCTACCCAAGCTTAATTTCTCTGCTATGTAAAGATGCTGGGGTGAGGATGGGAGTAGATGAATTCATCCCAATCGAACACCCAATCACCAAGAAGTCAATGGAAGGACAAGTGCAAGACAACTCCATCAAAAGGAGGGCGCAGGAGTTCCTCCCAGAAATTCCTGAAATTGACTACTGGACCCGCCTAGAAGCATCTGTTACCAAGATGCAAGAAGCTATGGAACAACTTAAGGAAGAACAGCAGAATCAGAACTGCATGCTTTGCAAACTGCTGAAGGAATAGGAGAAGCAGGGGCGTGAGCTACAGGAGCTGAAGCGCCAGAAGCTCTCCCTTGAAGGAGCAAGCACCCCACAGATTGAGGGAGCATCCACTTCTCAAAATCAAGGTTGTTGAGTCCTAACTCTGTGATAACCTTTATTATTAAGAGTCTATTTTAAGAGTCATTTATTTTTCTGCTTTTAATTTTCTGTCTTCTATTATTATGGGTCTGCTCTTATATTTATTTTTTAGTCTTATTTTTATTCCATAATCAATAAAAATTTAAAGTTTGTGTCTTAAAGCTATGAATGTCATATGAATCCATCACCTTTCTTAAATAAAAAGTGTTTTTAATTGAAAAAGAAAAAGAAGTACACGAATTTCGAATTTTAAAACAGTTTAATTATTTTGATGTGGTGGCAATACTCTTGTTTTCTGAATGAATGCTTGAACAGTGCATATTTTTTAATTTGTTGTTTATGAATGTTAAAATTGTTGGCTCTTGAAAGAATGATGGAAAAGGAGAAATGTTATTGATAATCTGAAAAATCATAAAATTGATTCTTGAAGCAAGAAAAAGCAGTGAATAGAAAAAAAAAAAGAGATGATGATATGCGAAAAAAAAGCAAAAAAAAAAAAATTAAAAGCAAGCAGAAAAAGCCAATAGCCCTTTAAACCAAAAGGCAATGGTAATAAAAAGGATCCAAGGCTTTGAGCATCAGTGGATAGGAGGGCCCACAAGAATGAAATCCTGGCCTAAGCGGCTAAACCAAGCTGTCCCTAACTATGTGCTTGTGGCGTGAAGGTGTCAAGTGAAGACTTGAGACTGAGCGGTTAAAGTCGTGGTCCAAGGTAAAAAGAGTGTGCTTAAGAGCTCTGGACACCTCTAATTGGGGACTCTAGCAAAGCTGAGTCACAATCTGAAAAGGTTCACCCAGTTATGTGTCTGTGGCATTTATGTATCCGGTGGTAATACTGGAAAACAAAATGCTTAGGGTCACGGCCAAGACTCATAAAGTAGCTGTGTTCAAGAATCAACATACTTAACTAGGAGAATCAATAACACTATCTGGATTCTGAGTTCCTATAGAAGCCAATCATTCTGAACTTCAAAGGATAAAGTGAGATGCCAAAATTGTTCAGAGGCAAAAAGCTAAAAGCCCCGCTCATCTAATTAATATTGATCTTCATAGACGTTTTTGGAATTCATTGTATATTCTCTTCTTTTTATCCTATTTGATTTTCAGTTGCTTGGGAACAAGCAACAATTTAAGTTTGGTGTTGTGATGAGCGGATAATTTATACGCTTTTTGGCACTGTTTTTAGTATGTTTTTAGTATATTTTAGTTAGTTTTTATTATATTTTATTAGTTTTTATTTAAAATTCACTTTTCTGGACTTTACTATGAGTTTGTGTATTTTTCTGTAATTTCAGGTATTTTCTGGCTGAAATTGAGGGAATTGAGCAAAAATCTGATTCAGAGGCTGAAAAAGGACTGCAGATGCTGTTGGATTCTGACCTCCCTGCACTCGAAGTGAATTTTTTGGAGCTACAGAAGCCCAATTGGTGCGCTCTTAATTGCGTTGAAAAGTAGATATCCTGGGCTTTCCAGCAATATATAATAGTCCATACTTTGCTCAAGATTTGATGGCCCAAACCGGCGTTCCAAGTCAGCTTAAGAATTCTGGCGTTTAATGCCAGAACTGGCATAAAAGCTGGAGTTAAACACCCAAACTGGCACAAAAGCTGGCGTTTAACTCCAAGAAAAGTCTCTACACATAAAAACTTCAATTCTCAGCCCAAGCACACACAAAGTGGGCCCCGAAAGTGGATTTTTACACTAAACACCCTAGCTTACTCATTTTTTGTAACCCTAGGTCACTAGTTTACTATAAAAACTACTTTTAGTGATTCATCTTGTACCTCGTGATATTCTACACGTTTCATATTGTATCTTCTACGGCATGAGTCTCTAAACCCCATTGTTGGGGGTGAGGAGCTCTGCTGTTCTTCATGAATTAATGCAATTACTACTATTTTCCATTCTATCACGCTTGCTTCTATTCTAAGATATTCATTCGTACTTCAACCTGATGAATGTGATGATCCGTGACACTCATCATCATTCTCACCTATGAACGCGTGCCTGACAACCACCTCCGTTCTACCTTAGATTGAATGCATATCTCTTAGCCTCATGATTCATATCAGAGTCTTCGTGGTATAAGCTAGAATTATTGGCGGCCATTCCTGAGATTCGGAACGTCTAAACCTTGTCTGTGGTATTCTAAGTAGGATCTGGGAAGGGATGACTGTGACGAGCTTCAAACTCGCGAGTGTTGGGCGTAGTGACAGACGTAAAAGGATCAATAGATCCTATTCCGACATGATCGAGAACCGACAGATGATTAGCCGTGCGGTGACAGCGCATTTGGAACATTTTCACTGTGAGGACGGGAAGTAGCCATTGACAACGGTGATGCCCAACTTAAAGCTTGCCATGGAAGGAGCCTTGCGTGCATGAAGAAGAAGATAGTAGGAAAGCAGAGATTCAGAAGACAAAGCATCTCCAAAGCCTCAACCTGTTCTTCATTACTGCATAACAAGTATTTATTTCATGTTCTTTTACTTTTTACAATTAAATCTGAGAATTGTTAATATCCTAACTAAGAGTTACAAAATAACCATAGCTTGCTTCAAGCCGACAATCTCCGTGGGATCGACCCTTACTCACGTAAGGTATTACTTGGACGACCCAGTGTACTTGCTGGTTAGTTGTGTGGAGTTGCAAAAGTGTGATTGTAATTTCGTGCACCTCAGCCAACCTACTTACTGGTTCAGCGTCTTTTTCGGTTCATGGAGCGCAGCCAGCGTCAGATCATGCGTCGCCTGGATCGGATTGACCAGATGTTTGTGGCCTAGGGCCTTGAGCTGCCCCCTCTCCCGGAGTCCCCCGGTTCAGATGTGGTGACCCACGAGGAGGAGCATGCGGATTTACATGATGAGGATACTCATGAGGAGGAGCCGGTTCATGTGGAGGCACCATCCCAGACCCAGGCTACTCAGGAGACACCTCAGCCACAGCCCCAGCCAGAGCCGGCCGGCGTACCTCTCCCTGAGCCTGAGGATTAGCATCGGGGACAATGCTTAATCTTAAGTGTGGGGAGGTTGCCGTTGGCACCATTAGTGGATCGGTGAACATTTTGGCATATTTCCTAGTTATATTCTCCTAGTTATCTTGTTTTTCACACTGTTGTATATATTGGCTGTTTTGGATACTTTTGCCTTAGTTGTTGCATACTTTGTCATTTTGGATGATGGATTTTATACTTTAGTTGGATTTTTCTTATATAGTTATCTTTTAGCTTATGGTTGTGATTAGAAATTGTTTTAGAATTGTTAAGACCTAGTTAACCCTTTTCATATAAAACCTGTTTTGATTGAAAAGAAAAGGGTGAACTAAGGAATTTTGATAAACTCTTAATCATAACATTGCATTAATAAGCTTAGTCAAAATGATGAAAATGAAATTTTCAAAAGAATCTATCTATAGAGCACACCCCAATTGATTGAAAATTTTTGTAACTTGCTTGAATTCATACTTTGTGAAGCATGTAGTGAGCCAAGAACACAAGCATGTGAGATTTGAGCCTATTGATGTGGTTACATTTTATAACCACCCATTTTCCATTCTTATGTGTGATTATCTCTTCCTATAATTGTGATCCTTGGTTTGCTTGATTCTATATGTCCATTTATTCCCTGTATTCATGCATTTATATGATTGAGGCCATTATTTCAATTAGCTCACTTACCCAAATAGTCTACCTTCTAGCATCCATTGTTAGCCAACTTTGAGCCTACGTTTGACCCACTTGTTCTTAATTTAGCACATTACAAGCTTAAAGCGAAAAACAATAAATATCCTAATTTGGGTCTTTGATTAGCTTAGGCTAGAGTGTGTGTATCATTCAAGTGTGGGAACCTTGGGACATTGATTGAATAAAAAGGGTAGTTTTGTATTTTGTTGTAAATATTGGGAATTGGGTACATGCTCATGTATTGATTAAATATATAGACCTTATGCATTGATGTTCTTGTTTATAGAAAA
This sequence comes from Arachis ipaensis, assembly GCF_000816755.2. Lineage (NCBI taxonomy): Eukaryota > Viridiplantae > Streptophyta > Magnoliopsida > Fabales > Fabaceae > Arachis > Arachis ipaensis. The sequence goes on from NC_029788.2 coordinate 23,088,469, forward strand.
ACAAAATGAGAAAAAAAACAAAAGAAAAAGAAAAGAAAAAGAAAAATAGCATGAAAAAGAAAAGAAAAGAAAAAAAAGTATATAAAAAAAAAGAAAGAAAAAGAAAAAGAAAAGGAATAAAAAGGGGACAAAATGCCCAAAAAACAAAGTAAAGCTCAATAAAATTAATACACAAGTGTTGCGAAATGAAAAGGAATACATGAGTATGTGAAAAAGTGAAAAAAATGGGTAGTTAGGTTAGATTAGAATTTCTATAGGTCATTGTATAGATTAGGTGGGAAGGTCTAGGTAATCAAAGATTCAAATCTCTAGCCCACTTAACCATATATGATCCTACCTTGACCCTAACCCCATTACAACCTATGAGAAAGACCTCACGATGAATGAATGCATATATTGAATGATTGTTGATTGTTAGATGAAGAACAAACTTTGGAAAACATGATTAGGGGAGAATTGAGTAAATCAACCCCTAAACACTTGAGTGAATAGAGCGGATACACACCCGGTGAGGGTTCGACTGCTCAAGTTACATGTATTCACCACTATCATCTATGTTCATGCAAGTTTGTAAATTCCTATGGTAATTCAATACAATTGTGGGTTGGATTCAACTTCCATTGTTTGAGCCCTTTGTGCTTACATGTATTCTTTTGGAATTTGATTTCTTTTGACCAAGCATTAGCATTCATATAGTTAGTTGCATTCATTTGGATCATTGCATATAGGTAGTTTAATTGCATTGAATAAATGTCATACCCCTTGCTTCATTCTTGGTTAAGCATGAGGACATGCTTGGTTTAAGTGTGGGGAGGTTGATAAACCCGCTTCGTAGGGTTTATCTTGTGTTGCATTTAGAGCATTTTGATAACCTTTCCTCACATTTATCCAATGAAATAGCATGGTTTTGTGATTGTCTCCATACTTGTGCTTAGATGTGAAAATATGCTTTTTAGACCTTTAATTTGATAATTTTGATTTGCCTTTTATTCCACTAGATGCCTTGATGTGTTTGCTAGTGATTTCAGGTTGAAAAGGGCTAGGAAGAGATCAAAGGAGTGAAAGGAAAGCATACAACATGGAGAAATCATGAAAAGCCAAAAGTTTGGAAAACCCCATGGGCGCGCACGCGCACTATGCGCTTACGCGCAGATGGCGAAATTCCCCAGGGGCGCGCGTGCACTGTGCGCGCACGCGCCGATGACCACACGTGATTTTTAAAGAGGAAAACGTGCCTGGCGATTTTGGAGGGTTTCCAACCCCATTTGGAGCTGAGCTTTTGGCAGGAAAGAGACTAAAAAAAAGACCAAAGAATGAAGGGGGAGGGGGATTATCAAACACAAGACACATTAGGCTAGTGGAGTTCTTTAGTTTTTAAAGAGAGGAGCTCTCACTTCTCTCTAGGATTAGAATTAGGATTAGGTTTAGTTCAATAATTTAGAGCTAGGGTTTCAATTCATACTTTCCTCTTCTTCTACCTTTCAATTCTATGTTGTTACATTCATCATTCTTCTATTGTTGTTATTTCTTTCTTCTATTTTGTTTGTAGATCTACTCTTGTTCATTCTATTTTCTTTTAATGCAATTTGAGGTAATTCATGTAGATCTTGTTTTCTTTGATTGTTGTTATTAATTCCTTGCAATAATTAGTTGTTAGATTTCATTGTTGTTATCAATTTACTTTGCTTTACTTTTATGCCTTCCAAGTATTTGATAAAATATTTGGTTGGATTTTAGAGTAGATTTTGTTCCTCTTGGCCTAGGTAGAGTAATTAGTGACGCTTGAGTTATCTAATTCCCTTGTTGATTGATAATTAGAAGTTGCTAATTGATTTGGATACCACTAAAGCTAGTCTTTCCCTTGGGAGTTGGCTAGGACTTGTGGAATCAAGTTGATTCATCCACTTGACTTTTCTACATATTTAGAGGTTAACTAAGTGGTAGCAATGGATAATTGTGGTCACAATTGAGGAGGATAACTAGGATAGGACTTCTAATTCTCATAACCTTGCTAAGAGCTTTCTAGTTGTTAGTTTACTTTCATTGCCATTTACTTTTCATGTTTAAAACCTCAAAACCCCAAACATAGCTCCATAACCAATAACAAGACACTCTATTGCAATTCCAAGGGAGAACGACCCGAGGTTCAATACTTCGGTTTATAAATTTAGGGGTTTGTTACTTGTGACAAACAATCTTTTGTATGAAAGGATTATTGTTGGTTTAGAAACTATACTTACAACGAGAATTCATTTATGAATTCTAGATCACACAAAAGTCCTTTCATCAATATCTCTTGCCGTTTTTTTCATGCTAAGTTGAAATGCCTGCTAAGTGATCTCAAGGAAGGTGTGTTTTTTGGTCCACTTAGTACAGGTATGTTATTTCTATCTTGGCATTTCAATTTTTGTTTGTTGTGCTCGGACATGTTGTTGTCTGGGTTCTTAATGATGCTTTTGTATTTTTTAGGTATGTATACTATTGAGTTCCAAAAAAGAGGTCTACCACATGCACACATGTTACTATGGCTTAACGGGAAAAGCAACTTACAAAGTGTTGAAATTGTTGATGAATTCATCTGTGCCGAGCTACCCAATCCCCTTAAATTTCCAGCTCTTTATAATGTCGTCACCAAGTACATGATCCATGGTCCCTGCGGTCGATTTAGACCGAGTTCTCCTTGCAAGAAAGATGATAAGTGCTCAAAATTTTATCCGAAAAGATTCGTTGATCAAATGAGCTTTGATGAAGATGGCTATCCGATATATAGACGTCGTAATATGGGTGTGACAGTGAAGATCAACGACGTTGATATTGACAACAGATTTGTTGTGCCTTAAAATCAACTGCTGTTAATGAAATATCAAGCTCACATAAATCTTGAGTTCTGTAACAAGTCAAACGTCATCAAGTATCTTTTTAAGTATATCAATAAGGGTTCGGATCGGGTGACTGCAACTGTTGGAGAAACATATCATGTTGGTGAATCTTCTCAGGTGGTTGATGAGATCAAGCAGTATTACGATTGTCGTTATTTATCACCGTCTGAATCCATGTGGAGAATTTTTGCTTATGATATTCATCATAGATGGCCGTCAGTACAGAGGTTGACTTTTCATTTGCCGAACCAGCAACATGTTGTATTCGATGATGCTGATATCATTACTCATGTTTATTTGCGCAACAAAGATTTACTGACAATGTTTACGAGTTGGATGATGGCTAAAAGGCGGTTCCCGGATGGGTGGTCTTTAACATATGTTGAATATCCGGGAAAATTTGTGTATTGTTCAAACAGTAGGGAGTGGAAGCCGAGACAGAGGGGATTCTCAATTGCAAGATTGAGTTTTGCTCATCCGTCATCTGGTGAACTTTTCTATATGCGGATGCTTTTGAATGTGCATAGAGGTTGTACCAGTTTTCGAAGTATAAGAACCGTGAATGGTGTTACTTATGATACATTTCAGGAGGCATGTTCTGCCATGGGATTCTTGATAGATGATAAGGAGTATATTTTTGCTATTAAGGAAGTCGCCGAGGTAGCGTCTGCTGCACAACTAAGGCGGCTTTTTGTGATGTTGTTGCTATCTGGTTCCATGGGAAGGCCTCTGTCAGTTTGGAAACAAACTTGGGCTTATTTGTCTGATGATATTCTTTATCGCAGAAGGCATGAGCTGCAATATCCTGGTAAGAATTTTGTTCATTGTGATTTTATTATATGACAAGCAGGCACACACGGACACAGACAGTGCAGACATTATATTATCGTGCTAATATTTATTAATTATCGTTAAACGTAGATCTAACAATGAGTCAGGATGAGTTGCAAACATTTTGTTTATTGGAGATTGAGAAACTATTGCAGAGTAATGGAAAATCATTGAGAAATTATGCTGGCATGCCAGTTCCTAATAAATCTTTAGTGTCTCAATTTAGCAACTTGATGTTGCTGCGTGAGTTGTAGTATGACAATGTTTCTTTGACTCGTGAGCATGATGCAAATGTCTTAAAGTTAAATGAAGAACAGAGGGTGGTCTACAATAAAATTATTGATTGCGTCGGCATGGATTCTTTTTTGTGTATGGGTTTGGTGGCACTAGAAAAACTTTTTTATACAGGGTTTTGTCGGCTAGATTGCGATCTGAGAAAAGGATTGTTATAAACGTTGCTTCTAGTGGTATTGCTTCTCTGTTGTTACCTGGTGGTAAGACGGCGCATTCTATGTTCAATATTCCTGTTGAGCTGACTGAAGATACTGTTTGTCGGATTAAGAAGGATAGTGCAAAAGCTGAGGTAGTCCGATTGGCCGATTTGATTATTTGGGATGAGGCACCGATGACTAATAAGTTGGCATTTGAAGCACTCGATAGGACGTTACGTGATATAATGGTTTCGGTCTCTGATAGGAATAAAGATTTACCTTTTGGTGGGAAGGTGGTCATTCTCGGTGGTGATTTCAGGCAGGTCTTACCAGTTATTCCGAAAGGTTCTCGTGTTGAGATTGTGATGGCTTCAATAAATTCTTCTGTCCTTTGGAAATATTGCAAAGTTTTGTGTCTGACGAAAAATATGAGGTTAACAATGGGATTGGAACAATCAACTCCTCAGGAGTTAAGGTCATTTTCAGATTGGATACTTCAAGTCGTAGAAGGTCGATGTAGAACAGTGGTCAGTGATAAACTTTTTGTTGATATTCCTTCTGATCTAATAATTCCTGTCTTGGAGAATCCAGTGGAAGATATTGTAAATACAATCTATCCGAATTTGGTTCAGAATTTTCGTGATCCAAGTTTTTTCCAGGATAGGGCAATTTTGGCTCCGACTGTCGACAATGTTTAAGAGATAAACAATTATATAGTTGACTTGTTGCCCGGGGAGGAGAAAAATTATCTCATTGCTGATTCGATATATGGTAGTGATGTCTATTCTGATGTTGATGTTGATTGGATAAATGTTGAATTCTTGAATCAGATTAGGTGTTCTAGTCTACCTAATCATTCGTTGAAGTTGAAAATAGGCATGCCTATTATTTTGTTGAGGAATATTGATCCAGCTGGGGGTTTGTGTAATGGGACTCGACTTGTTGTGCGAGATTTAGGGAGAAATGTGATCGGTGCGGATATTGTTTCTGGTAGCAATGTTGGGGATAAAGTTTTTATTAGTAGAATGAATATGATTCCCAGTGATACGGTTATACCGTTTAAATTCCAACACCGTCAGTTCCCGGTTTCTCTATCATTTGCGATGACAATAAACAAGAGCCAGGGTCAGACATTATTAACAGTCGGTTTATTCTTGCGTCGTCCTGTGTTTTGTCACGGTCAACTTTATGTAGCTGTTTCCCAAGTTAGGAATAGAAATGGTCTTAAGATTTTACTTTGTGATGATGGATTAGTTGATCCTATCAGGACTGAGAACGTTGTATTTACGGAAGTTTTTGATAAGATATAATGTAGTTTCTTCTTATACATTCCAATCTTATCTGTGTAATTTATAGTTTTGTTTTGGTGTATGTTTTCTTTAAAGAGGGACAGTTTCTTTGGGATATGTGTAAAATCGTCTCAACCATTTTGTGTGCACTAGATGCACCAATTTTTATGAACGTTAGATTCTATTAAATGAAAATCAAAGGATGTTATGAAAGAAGAGTATTCATACGATTTATAAATATAGAATATATTACTATATATTAGCATATGCGTGGTTTCATCTTCGATGTGGAGAGCTATCGGCGTTTCAGGCCCGTAGACATCCAAGCTGGACGTTCTTCTCCAGCGTGGATTCTCCTCATGAAGGGTGCATGTGATCCTCTTTGCTTTCGTCGTCAGTTGTCTTTTCTCGCGATTCCTTCACGCAAGCCCCTTTTTTCGCGGATTTAGTTGATTAGGTAATCATCAAATTGGACCCAAGCCCCTTTGTTTTCATCTCCTGATCTGCTTTCCTCTGCCCTACCAAACGTTGTCTACAGGCTCTGTTTCTTCGGTCTTTGGTTCCTTGTCATTCATTGCAGGTTAAGGATTTTCCCATAGAGTCTCAAATAGAAGATTTGCAACCAATCAATCAGGTACACTCTTCTGGCCCTTTTACTTCCAAACCTATTTTCGTCTTCATCTTTTTCCTTTTTGTTCATTGTCTATATCCTTGTGATGAAATTTTGTATCTCTTAGACTGTTAATCCAGGTTTTACTGTCTAGGGTTTGTGAATCTGCTAATTTGCGAATTGTCTATCTGGCTTCGTATGTTTCTGGGTTCATGTTCTTTTTTACATCCTTTGGAAGTTGATGTTAATTTGAATATGGTCTATCAATTGGATTCATCTTCTTCATCTTCATTGTTTGCAATTTCGTGTTAATTTGATTATCATTTCTCCTTTTGTTAGTTGTTGAGTTTTTTTTTTGTATGTGGTTTGTCTATTTTATCAATGTTTTGGTTTTTATAATGATTAGAAAGATGAAATTTCTACTTATGTTTTCTTATATTTATGGATCATGGTTTGCTTTTGTCAATCATTGTCTAGGTATCGGGTTTCTACCTAATCTACTTCCTCAGCAGTAATGTGATTGGCAGAGTTTTTCCAACAAAGTGAGTTTATGGATCCACCCTTTCCTATTCGAGTTTTGCATTTCGATTTTCCTTCTTAGTAGTAACTTTTTTATAATGTATGTATCAATTATTCTTGCTGCCTTTTGTCTTTTTTTTTTATTATTATTTTGGTTTTAATATTTAGTAAAAATTTTAATTTGATGTCTAAAGTTTTAAATGTTTTGTTTTAGTTCAAAATAATTTTGTACGAATTTAAGTATTGTTATAGTATTGTTACTTAAAGTACTTAATTATGCACTAAGATATTATGTATCTATTACAGTCTATCAATGTTCTTCTTTTATATTAACATTTGATCTCTATGTAATATAATCTAATGGTCTATACAAATATGGCATACTCTATAAGTACATAATTGTTGTTCTGATTTAAGATATACCCTCTTGTTTAATGAATACAATTGATGGTTCATATTTTACTTTGATTTTTTTCGTTTAAAAAAGTCAGTTTTTAAATACAGCTATTTTATCGACTATCAAAAAGTTAATTGGCTATGACCCAGTTTGGGTAAGCAACTTTTTCTTTTGATAAAATAACTTAAATAATAAATGACTATATTAAAAGTAACTTATAAATAGGTTATTTTGTGTTTGGATTTTTAACTCTAAAAGTGCTTATTTTATAGAAATGTGATGAAAAGTAAATGTATTATTAGAGAAGTCACTTTTTTTAACTTCTCTATAAGTTCCTAAATTGCTTTTTAGAAAGTTGCAATTTGGTTTTGAAAATTGCATCAGACATTAATATTACTGCTTTTCATAAGTTAAAAGCTAAAAAAAGTTGCTTCTAAAGTTTTGCAAACGGGCCCTATATCTTTATGAAAATATTAAATTTTATTCAAAAACTTGATTATTTACTTTTTAAATCTGATATTGTTTTTTCCAAATAAAATATATTGTTACTATTTTATATTTTATTCTTCTGAATTTATCCAAATCTCAATTTATTTTAT
>NC_029788.2:23098731-23127866 GCF_000816755.2 Arachis ipaensis
TTGCTGCCTTTTGTCTTTTTTTTTTATTATTATTTTGGTTTTAATATTTAGTAAAAATTTTAATTTGATGTCTAAAATTTTAAATGTTTTGTTTTAGTTCAAAATAATTTTGTACGAATTTAAGTATTGTTATAGTATTGTTACTTAAAGTACTTAATTATGCACTAAGATATTATGTATCTATTACAGTCTATCAATGTTCTTCTTTTATATTAACATTTGATCTCTATGTAATATAATCTAATGGTCTATACAAATATGGCATACTCTATAAGTACATAATTGTTGTTCTGATTTAAGATATACCCTCTTGTTTAATGAATACAATTGATGGTTCATATTTTACTTTGATTTTTTTCGTTTAAAAAAGTCAGTTTTTAAATACAACTATTTTATCGACTATCAAAAAGTTAATTGGCTATGGCCCAGTTTGGGTAAGCAACTTTTCCTTTTGATAAAATAACTTAGATAATAAATGACTCTATTAAAAGTAACTTATAAATATGTTATTTTGTGTTTGAATTTTTAATTCTAAAAGTGCTTATTTTATAGAAATGTGATGAAAAGTAAATGTATTATTAGAGAAGTCACTTTTTTTAACTTCTCTATAAGTTCCTAAATTGCTTTTTAGAAAGTTGCAATTTGGTTTTGAAAATTGCATCAGACATTAATATTACTGCTTTTCATAAGTTAAAAGCTAAAAAAAGTTGCTTCTAAAGTTTTGCAAACGGGCCCTATATCTTTATGAAAATATTAAATTTTATTCAAAAACTTGATTATTTACTTTTTTGAATCTGATATTGTTTTTTCTAAATAAAATATATTGTTACTATTTTATATTTTATTTTTCTGAATTTATCCAAATCTCAATTGATTTTGTTTTGTTCTTTCTTAGTTAAAATGTATCTGTTTTAATAGATGAACCAGATTTTTATTTTTAAAAAAATTCAATTTAAACTATCTTTTTTAATACATTGAATTTGCATAAAATAAAAAAGTTAAATATATAAAATTATTGATTTTCTTTTTTTTTTTACAGTCTAAAAAATACTTCGTTGCAGTTATTTGTTTTGATTAATATAATCATCTCAGTTAAATGATAAACTTAATTAAAGTGAGGTTATTCTAATTTATTTTCAGCAAAATCTTCACTTTTGGTTGATTAGGGATCCTAAAAGACGTTTCTACCTCACCCCATCTCCTCTATCCCTAACCCAATCTCCATCCGTTGCATGATGTCCGCACCCCCATCCTCGACTGGGATTTTGGCTTCCGTCGTCGGTTCTGGCCACATGCAGAGAAGCTATGGCTATCTCTGCGATTCGATTCGATCCCACCATGAGGGTGTTGTTCTCTTTGTTGTGTCTGTTCCCTCTCCCCAGGGTTGCTCTGTCTCTCTCTGTCGAGCATACCTCATTCTCCATCTCGATTTCTCGGTTTTCGATAGCAGATGTTGCCACTGCGGTTCAAGAGGTATATGTGGGCTATGGTTCCATTCTCCCCCTGTTCAATCTCTTTCTTGATTCCTTCTCCAGTTTCAATTTCTTTTTTGTGTTAATTGTTGCTGTTTTCTGGATCTATCATTTAATTTTGAGTTGTTTGATTTCTGATTTAATCATGGTGATTGTTACTTGTTTTTGTAAATCAATGGTTCTCTCCTATGTTTGTGCTGTTGGTGTTTCTGTGAAATAATTTACTTCTTGGGGGGTTTGCTCATTATAAATTATATAATTTTCTTTCTGCTATTGGACTGAAGTTAACTGTAGTGTTTGGTATAGTTGACTAATGAAATTCTGTTTTTGCTTTATTGTGAATTGTCAAATCAACTATATCGGGTAGGTATTTGGTAATTTGCAACAGGCCTCTTCCCATATTGTTTTTGCTCTTTTCCCATGAGTATTTGCTTACTTGTGATATCTTCCTAAATGATGTGTGTAGCCATATCAATCTATATATGCCTATTAGTCTATCTCTGCCCTATATGTGAAGCTTACATTGTAAGCTTTAGTGTTTCTTAAATTTGGGAGTTTATAACTCCAACTCATTTGTTTATCTTCTCATCTTAGTTCTGAGTTCTTCTCTGTATATTTTTTACTTTTGGTGTTCTTATCCTACATATTTTTGGAATGAATAACCGTGTTGATCTGGTGGAGAAAATCACTCCATGGAGAGAATCATGGAAAGTGCATGTTAAAGTTGTGAAGTTGTGGTACCACAAGAATCCTGCTTTGGATCCTTCTCAAAATCTGTTGCATATGGTCTTAATGGATGAGAAAGTGAGTTTTATTTTATGTTAGCATTTCCTTAGGTTGTTGCGAGTTTTCTTTTTTTTTTTTGTTTTTTTAATATGCAGAAGGGAAGGTTGGAAACTGATATGTTTTTGTTGTTTTATTTTCTTAATCAAGTGTTGTTATGCTGTTTGGATAGCTAAATAAGTTAATAAATTCAAAATATGAAGCATTTTTTTCAACTGCAGTTACACAAGATCCAGGCCACCATTAGAGATCAGCTTATATTAAAATTTTCCGTGTCTCTAAATGAAGGAGATGTGTACTTGATGACCCATTTTACAGTTGTACCAAACACTGCTTTGAACAGAGTGACGAAACATCGGTTTAGACTTTTGTTCCAATACAACACCTCTGTTGTTTCTGTGGTATCTCCAAGGATACCTCATTCCGGTCTGTGTTTTGCATCAATAGATGAAATTGATCAAATGACAAAGGAACATAATTTCCTTATTGGTTCGTACAACTTTCTTGCTCTTCCCTTTTACTATCATAGTATTATGTTTTAAAAAGTGTGGTTTCTGATTCAAATTTGTATTAATCTAATTATTAGACTTTGTTGGGATCATTACTGGTGTTCGAAAAGAAAGAGATGTGGCATCATATGGGAAGCTGGTCAAAGCAGTGGTGGTAGAAGTCTTTGCTGATGGATAATATCTCTCTAACTGTCTCCTATATCAGTAGTTATCTTCTATTAATTCTATTTTTTTCTTCCAGTCTTTATGTTTATAAGAATAAATATATAATTAGATCCTTCTGATCTTTTGAAACTTATCTGTTCAACAAAAGGGTACAATGCAATGTGTTTGGAAATGCTTGTGATCTGTTAGAATATGATAAATTACAAAAATATCCAAGATCTCCGCTGGTTGTCCTCGAGTCTTTTAAAATCAAAGTAATTAAAGGTTAGTTTCACCCATATTCAGCGAATTTTTACTCAAATATTTAGTGTTCTATTTTTTGACCTTTTAATCTAAATATGGTTTGAGGCTAATAGAATAGGATTCTTTCATGCAGGTGGGGTAATCCTACAGAATGTGATAAATGTCTCTAGGTTATTCATTAATTCTGACATTCCTGAGTCTGTTGAGTTCCTAAGCAGGTTAGTTGTGATCAAAATATTGAAAACCTAGAAGCTTCCATGCTTATTTTGTTGGTATTCATGTATATGTTTTGTGTTATGAAGATTAGTTATTGTATCTTGTGTGTAGATTTAGTGTAGCCAGTTATGGATTCTCAAGACTTGTGACCAATGACCTTGGATACTTAGTTTCTAAAGTTGATGGTGATTATTTCAATCCCAAAGAGATCACTAATATTCAAGATCTTCATTCAGATAATGGGGTACTATTTTAGATTGGAAAAGTCTTCATTTAATACTTAAACTTGAATTTCTTAAACATGTGTCTTGGGTTTTGTAATCTGGTTTGTTAATGATTATTGTATAGTATATCATTGTTTTTAAAATTTTACAGGATTCTCATTACTTTGTTATTGGGACAATTAAGGAAGTTATGGATGAACCAGATTGGTGGTACTACACATGTATGTGTGGTCATGCTGTTGTTGAGCATGAGGATCTCTACCTTTGTGATGCTTGTGGTTCATGTGTTGAACATATTATGGTCAAGTGAGCTTCATATGTAACTTTATTTTGGAATAGATTAATTAATAATCTTATGGATTTTTTGTTAGTTCTTTGTTATGCTCCACTCTATGTGTTGTTAAGCAGATTTCTTGGTTTTAGTTATCATTCTTGGTTGTTAATTGTGTTAGATATGGGATTCAGGTAAAGATTCAGGATGGTGGGTGTACTGGTTTGTTTGTTCTGCTTGATAATGCGGCAACAAAACTATTTGAAAGAACCTGTTCTGAAGCATTTCTCAGGATAGAAGAAGAATTTCCTGTTGATCCTAGTGTGCTTGCAGTATGAGCTCTTTCATACCAAACCTCATTTAATCTTTATTATTTATATTTTGTGTTCAAGTTTATTGATTCTTTTATATTAAACTCCTAAGGTCTGTCGGTCATATTCTCCACAAATGTTTGATGATGCTGTTGGAGAGGAGAAAGTTTTCAAGGTTGAAATTGATTCTGCAGTTGATCCAGATTACTCCAGCTGCTTTAAAATTGTAAATGTCTTTAGTCATAATCCGAAATCAGTTGTAGCCGATGATTATATCAATGTATGATTCCTCACCTTATGTTACAACATGTTCATGCAATTGTTTTTTTCTCAATCAATGCATTTGATACTTATTCTAACCAACTTATCCCAGGCAATGCTTTATGGTCCCATTTTTCCACCAATCTATGACAGCTACTTGCAGTATGCAACTTATCATCTGTCTTGAAGAATCATAAGTGGTGGTTCTCAACTTGTTTATGTGGTTCTCTTGTGTCAACTAATAAAAATATTTTATCATGTGATCTATGTCAGCTTCAATGCATTGATGCTGTCCGAAGGTGTTTTGTTCTTTCATTTTATTCTATTTTGGTAACTAATTATTATTTCAATGTTAACTCAAATTTTCATTGTTTTCTCATGCTTTGGAAGGTTCTGCTTAAAGGTTGTGATGTCTCATTCAAATGGAAACAATATATTTGTTCTTAAAGATCATGAAGTTGTCCAAATAATAAAGACAAGATGCTCGAGCTTTTTGGATAATCACCCAGAGTTGAATCAGGTTGTCATCCAATTGTGGTTTTAATTAGTATATAAATATAGATATAGTAAATTTGTTTCTTTTGAAATTCCTAGAGAAAACATAAATTATTATTGATGTATTTGTTAAGTATTTTGTTTTGTTTTTTTGTTTTTTATTTTTTTTTTTGGCTTTTTAGGGATCTTATTGCAAAGTTGTTCCATTGAAACTCATTTCAAGTCTTTTGCACAAAAAAGTTGTCTTCATGGTTGATGCTAGGCCTGTAGGTTATGAGATGAATCGATCTGTGTATATTGTTCAACAAATCTGGGATGATGCCTCTGTTATTAATGTTTTTGAGGCTGCTACTGAGATGAATGAGCATAAGATTTGTTGTATATTTTTTATAATTTGTTCAATTATTAGTGTTTAAAAATATCAATAACTAAGAGGATTTCAATTTTCTTCAGATTCATGTTCTGGTTGATTCTATGCATGAAGTTGAAGATGCTTTTAGCCAATGTAGAAGCGATCATGAGGCTGTGGAGGATCTGCATGCTTTTTAGTTTAATGTGTTCACATACTACTTGAAATTGTTGTTTGATTTGTGATCTTTAGTGTCTGTTGAATTCTAATATGGATATAATTGTGATATTTATGTATTTAATGAAAGTTCTTTTTAATTACAAGAAAAGAAAATATTCGTTTATTTGATCAATTTCAAATGAACTGGCTCAATAATTAATTAATTATTACTCTGTTTATAAAAACAAGAAAAAATTATAATCGGCCAAAAAGATATAGATGCTGGTTAATAAAATGCTTTATAGTTACATTTTTAAATGTATTCAAGCTAAAGTTAAATTTAATTGTTATTAAAAAATATATATCTTGTTGTCATTTAAAAATTTATAAGATTTCAAATTGAAATATAAATATTTAAGCCAGTGCTGGTTGGCTAACTCCAAATACAGAATTGATGCTGTAGAAGAACTCTGGTGTTCATGAAAGGATTTTTTTTATGAGAATGCAGTCAAAAGACAAAATATATCGTAGTTACAACAAGTCTATTATCTTTTATTTAAATTATCCTCAACGTGTACGTAATAACATGGAAAATTAAAATACAAGTATATTTAAAGAATTATTTGTATTTATTTTTTAAACACCAGTAATTTCTTTTGTTGTACAGATATGTTGATTTTAATATTTTTATACTATTTTATTTTTGTTTTGGACTTCAAGCTAATATTTGAAACTTATAAAAGAATTTAAAACATAAAAAAAATGCTTCATCTAATTAAGAGGTTAGGTTTTTAACCCAGATCATTCAAATAAGATATAGTAAATAAATAGTTCAGATTTAACCAATTAACAAAATGTACAGCACTCCATACTTAATAAGGAGTATTTAACGATGAGCTTTCATTGTTGTTGATTTTATTTGATTTTAATTACAATAGTATTGGATTAATAAAATATAATTATAATAATCTTCGAATGTTTAATATTGGTTTATTTTGGTTTCATTACTTTGTTCGTTGCTCAATGGGTGTTATGGAACATCAATAGTCATCTTCCTCATAACTTTCTCCTTCCTTACCGAGACCTCAGCCCTATCTTTCTCTTTTCTCCTTTTGCTAGCTGTTGCCACTCTCGCGTTCCTGCCTCTTTCTTCTCTGTGGTTGTTGTGACCCCGATTGGTCGCTCAGCATCCTCAACCCGTTTTCTTTATCCCCATGCAGTTCGTGTTTCTGGATCGTTTCTTGGATTATCTGAGTTTTCTCTCCGTCGGAAAACTGTGCATCAAGGTTACCCACTTCGGTCGACATTTTCGGTCCCAAACGTCTCCTCGGAACAGTATTCCTATCATCATCATGCTCTTTGTGATTTGTTTCCTTTTGTTTAAAATAGAATTCTAATTTACTAATTTTTATACTGTAATCTGTTGATAGATGAAGATGTATAAGAGATCAATTGAGAATGGAGGTGGTTTTGGATCTGAAATTGCAACCGGGTTCCACTGAAAATTGACATGGGGTCTGAAAATTTACAACAAATTTAAGTAAATAATTTTTCTTCTGAGCTATTTGTGTAGAAACTATGTTCAATTGTGATCGGTTTTTTTTTTATTTTTCTTACCAGCTGTTTTAGGTCATTTGTTTTCTTTGTGAGTGTAGGAGAGAAGGGATTCAAGTGGGAAGCATGCAAGGGACTATACCATTTATACAGGGGCTCTTGGGACAATATACTTCTTTTCATTTGTACAGTTTTTTCCGTGTTTGGTCTCAGGAAAATGGTGTCCTTAAAATCTATGGTGATAAGAATCAAACTAGGATGTCAACATTTCTTCAATTGAAATATCTCCAAAGCCTTTTGTTATTGGGAGCTCTACTATATTTAAAAGATAACAATTTGAAAAAGGGATATCATTTTTTAAGTTCATTTCTGTTTCAGGTTAAAAACAAAATTATGGACCACAAAACAAGTGATTTGTTGATTTTGAATTAGTCTGGGTTGGTTTGAAATTTATCTTTTTTTTTGGATGTAGTTTTTACTTTCTTTTTCAGCTCTCTTGGAGTTTCAGCTGAGCTCTTGGGGATGATTGATAAAAGTTTGTAGCTTTTATTTTATTTTTATTTGGGTGAATCTTGATCATGTGTTCTATCTCACCACTCATATTGGTGGGGAACAGTATAATTATATAGTCAAAGATATCATGAATCAATAGGTATGGTTGGTTTATAGATAGATAGATAGATAGATGTATATAGATTCATAGATAGGTTGATATGACATAGCTATATATAGAGGTATGAGTATATGTAATTTAATTAAGTATGGACACATTGAAAGTCATATGTCAATTAATCAATCAATCTATGCGAGGACTTCAACAGAAACGTATTCTACAAGCTTTGCGTTACAGGGTTGCTCATTTCTCTGCTATAAGTAGTGATGAGGTGATGGAGTATTGTGCTGATCTCTCAGAAGGTATCACTTGTTCCTTACTTGGTTCTCTTCTCTTGCATTCCCTTCCATTGAGATAAGACTCAGATCCGACACTTTTCTCTTGCCAACATTTTGCTTTCTGTTTTTTTCATCTACATTCTTTCATCTCTACTATTTATAAGATGAGTCTTGCTATTGATGCTCTTGGAAAAATCTCTCCATGGAAGGAAGCTTGGAGTATTGAGGCTAAGATCTTGACCATTTGGGAAGATGCTATGATTGTTGATGAAAATATGCAGAAACTCTTACACATGGTCTTGATGGATAAGCAGGTGAATATGTGTGTGTGTGTCTGTGTGTGTATGTGCGCGTATGTTCTATCAAAAACTCATTTTTTAGTTAACTAAATTCTGTTTTTTAAAATTCTATATGTGATCATTTTTAGCATGTAATGTCTGATGGTATAATATTTATAAAGGCTGAGGTGTTTTTTTTCCTGTTTTTTTTTCTTTCAGCACCACAAAATCCAAGCAACTTTTGAGGATGATTTTATTGCAACTTTTTTTTATCAGTTAAAAGAAGGAGAAGTGTTCATTATTTCCGATTTCAAAGTGATACCTAATCGTGGATTGGTCAGGGTTACAAGACATCGATTTCGCATCATTTTCAAGTGTAGTACTTCTGTTGTTGCTGCTATAAGTACAGTCATACCCAACCCTGGTTTAAGTGTAACTTATATGGACCAGATTCTTCAGAAGTGCGTTGATTATGAGTACTTAATAGGTAAGTTTTACTTTTTGAAATATGAACCATTATAAAGGTGTTTTAAATTGAAATTAATAAAAGTTCAAACAAATGTCTCATGGTATTCTATCTGAGGGTTTAATCTTGTCTTCTATAATTTTACTAAACAGATTTCGTTAGGGTCCTTTGTGGATTGAAAAAGAGAAGGGATGTTGAGTGTAATGGAAAGATATTGAAAGTTCTGACCCTTGAAGTTTTTGCTGATGGGTATCCATTATGTTTCTGTTTCTCATCCTTTTTTTAAATTACCTTGTGTTTGTTTTTCTTGTTTTTTTACTGCTCTTGAATTATTCTATTCTTGTCCATCCTTTCTTATAATCATTACCCAGGAAGAAAATCTCCTGCAATTTTGTTGGTGCTTGTCCTGCTCTTATAGACATGAATACTTTGAAAAGGTACCAGAGACCACCTGTTGTAATTCTGCAATCTTTCAAGATCAAAGTTAATGGAGGTGAAGAGTTGTCCATGTTGCACATGTCTCAGTTTGATTTGTTTAAATATTTTTTTATACCAACGAATACTTTCTTTATGAATTAATTTCTTCTTATTGTCTTTTCTAATTTGTAGATAAATTCAGTCTCCAAAATGTCATCAATATTTCCCGAGTTTTGATCAACCCTGATATGTAGGAAACTGTGAATTTTCTGACTCAGTTAGTTTTATTCAGTTTTCTTTAAGTTTTGCCTCTCTAAACTCGAAATTTGTGCCTCCCTCTCTATCACTCACTCACTCTCTATCTCTTTCTGTTTCTCTCTTTCTCTTTGTGTCCCTCTAAAACTCTCTTCCTGAAATTCTTTTATCCTAATATTAATTTTTTTTTTTGTTTTAAATAGATATGGTATTGCGAGCCACCATTTCAGTAGACTCCGTAGTAATGAGGTTGGGGATTTAGTATGTGTAATTGATGATGAATCTTTTGATTGAAAGCTAATACGCACTATTGATAATCTTAAGGCAAACAATGAGGTGCACACTATTAGTTTTTTAACATGTTTTAGTGCTATGTAAGAAGTACTCATGTTAATTGATTTTTGAAAATTGTAGACATCCCTTGCCGATTCAATTCATAATTTTTTTTCTAATAGGATGGACAATTCTTTGTGGTTGGAAAAATTAAGGAGATTGTTGAAGATCCGGAGTGGTATTTTTTTTCTTGTGTTTGCGGTCATCCTATTGTAGGTGATGATAATGTGTTCCATTGTCAGCTATGCAGCAGAGAGGTTCAGCATTTTATGATAAGGTAAATCCAGGTTATGATTTACAAATTTTCTTTCGTGTGTTCTGATTCAATAATATAAATAGCCTTCATGTATCAGCCTCTTCTTGGACTCAGAAATAGGTGAATCTCATATTTACTTTCTTTGTTATAGTTACAGGATTAAGATACTTGTTGAAGACGGTACTTCTTGTGGAATGTTTGTCTTGTTAGACAGCCCAGCCACTAAGCTATTAGGGAGAACCTGTTCTGATGTGTTTTTGTTGTTAGAAGATGAAATCGATGTATGGTTTATCCATTTATATTTTATTGCTGTATACTCTATGAATAAGTATTTCTTATATTTTATTTTTGTCCAATAATTAGTGATCACTTTTCAATATCTATGGCAGAGAATTGAGCACCGATACTGTCCATAATTTTTTTCATAAACTCCTTGGAAAAGAAATTATTTTCAAAGTTCAAGCAAAGAGGATTAGCACTCAGGGTTATTGTGGTACCTTTAAAGTCATCAATGTCATTAGTGATGCATGATTTTTCAACAAACTTCAGGTTGATCAGTGCATCAAGGTTAGTGCTCTTTCTTTATATTAGATATGGATGAATTGGAGGAATCATTTTTATATATAGTTTGTCGATCCCCATTTTCTAATTATTTGGCTGTTGTTTTGAATGGTTTCCTTTACATGCCAAGATGATTTTGCCTCATACTTTATAAAATTAGTTGCGTTTAATAATTCATGTTTTCTTTCCAAATTTTAAGGATGTTAGTTCTGATTCGGCCTTTAGCCCAATATTTGAAGACTTCTCTCGGTATGGACAACTTAGAAGTTATGATAACCAAGTCATATCTGGTGTTCCAATACAACTGCATGGCATTAAAGAGATGCTTGCTGGCATTCTTTGTGCTATGATATATTCTTCTGCATCAAGAAATGTTAGTATTTATGTTTTTGTTTTCAACCATCTGAACTGTGTTTCAAAATGTGTAGTATGATAAAAAAATGTATCATAATATACCAATTATTGTTTCTCTACAGGATCAAATTTGTTTTTTGATCGGTGAGATTATTGATGTGCTGAAACATCAGAAGTGGTGGTACTACTATTGTTTGTGTAATGCACATGTTTCTCATATTGGGAATGTATTTTATTGTTATCTGTGTAGAGTTGAGTGTGTTGATGCCATAAGAAGGTATCTATTTTATCTCTCGGAGTTGTTGGTACCAGTTTTCTTTTTGCTTTATGGCATCTTCTGCACATGTTTCTCATCGTATATTTTTTTTTCTTTACATTATTTAGGTATCGGATCAAAATTATTGTTTCCCATTCAAATGGCAGCAATATTTTCATACTTGAGGATGATGAGGTGATGCAAGTACTCAAAAAGAGTTATTCAGACTTTTTGATAGACGAAAGAAAATCCTCCCAAGTAATCATTTTGGTTTTAATTTAATTTAGTTGTCCTTCTTTTCGGTTTAATATTTATGGTTCAGGTATGTCAATTTTGCTAATGTACCTTCTCTTTTTTTTTTGTTTTTTCTTAGTCAACCGATGATTACACTGTTCCGAATGGGATGATTTCTCAGTTGATGAACAAGAAAATTGTGTTCATAGTGGATCCTAGACCTGTTGGGTATGAATTGAATACATCTCTTCACGTTGTTCGTGCAGTATGTGATGATGTTGAAATTGTGAAGTTTTTGGAGGACTCCAGCCATGATAATCAACAGCAGGTGATAAGATTATTAAGTGAATCTGATGTTGAGTTAGTCAAGTTTGTTTCTAATCAGGTCAACCTGAATTGGCTATATTGTTCTGTGTTTTCCATGTGTCATGTGTTAATGGTTACTGATGTTATTCCTTTTTTGTTCAATTTAGAAATTTGATCTGGATCCCTTTGTTCCTCGTTTTCCTTTTGAATTTAAGAATCCAGTTCAGTTTCACTCCAATGCAAGCATTCAGTGTTCATCGAGCTCAAGTCCTACAGTGGGTCAGGCTTCACCCATTTCTGTTCTCAACTGGAATTGTTGGGTATTTGTTGACCTAATTCACTTTGATTCTTTATCTCTTTTTAAACTATGTGAACAGTGATAGATATATTCCTACATATGTATCGCTTAAATTTTTTTACTTTATTTGTTTAATATTTGTTTTATTACTCTTCAAAGTTTCATCATACCTGGTTTCTTTCTCATCTTTTTTTATTTATTTTTTTTTTTGTGGCTTCTTCATTCGTTGTTCTTATATTTTGATGTGTTATCTGTAGACTGTTAACCATGATTTTCATGCAAGAATCTCATCCTCACAAGGTTCGAATTTATTTGGGAGTCATCAGCCTCTCACTATTAGGGAAGTGCTTCGGAGTGCTTTTGGATAATGTGAAAATACTGTCAAGGCTGTTGAAAGGATGGATGAGTGTAGTGGCTAATGAATTTGTTACATTACAATATATATAGATATCTATAATATAATTCCAACTATGTAAAGAATTGTCAGAACTTTGCTTAGTTGTGTTAAGTAGTTGGAAAATTGGTAAAATCTGTTGTCAATATATCTATTTTGGTATGTAATATCAAGTCATTTCTGGAGTTGTGATGTTTATGAAACTTATTGTACTCTTTCATATATTTAAATTTCTATGTGTGGGTATGTTTCTCTGTGTTATTGAATAAACCATGGTTATTATATATAGATGAAGAACTGAAGATTGATGGTTTAGAAGTTATAGTAAACACTCGTTGCAAGTATAGTTACTAAACCAAGTAATCAACCTTTCTTACAAACGTTTTGGTTGTCACAAGTAACAAACTCCTAAATAAATTGTAACCGAAGTATTTAAACCTCAGGTCGTCTTCTCAAGGAATTGCAGGGAGGTATGTTCTTATTATTGGCTATGAGTTTTGTAAATTGGGGGTTTTGAAGTAAGGAACAAGTAATTTAAATAACAAATAAAATAAATAAATAACTGTAAAATAAACTCTTGGCAAGGTATGAAAATTAGAAGTCCTATCCTAGTTATCCTTATCAATTGTGATGAGAATTGAATTTTTCTCCCACTTTGTTAACCTCTAACTATGAAGGTAAGTTAAGTGGATGAATTAATTTTGATTCCTCAGGTCCTAGTCTTTCCTTGGGAAATGCTAGAGTTATTGGAATTCAAATTAATTCTTAAAGAATTCTAATTTTTAGTCAACAATGAGTTTGATAACTCAAGTGTCTCCAATGACTCAACCAAAGCCAAAAGGAAAAAATTCAAATTATTTATATCATAAATAAAAGAGAGCGATCATAAATCTGAATTACCTCAAATTGCATTAAGTAAAGAAAATCAATCTAAATATAAAGAGTTCATAAACTAAATTGATAAAATAAATAAAAGGAACATTGAACCTGAGAAGAAGTTGAAATCCTAAATCCTTTAAGAGGAATCCTAATCCTAAATCCTAAGAGAGAGGAGAGAACCTCTCTCTCTAAACACTACATCTAAATCCTAAAATTGTGTATTGTGAGCTTATTCGATGAATGGATGCATTCCCCCACTTTATAGCCTCTAATCTGTGTGTTCTGGGCTGAAAACTGGGTCAAAAATAGCCCAGACATCACTCCCAGTAAATTCTGTTATGTTCAGGTCGCGGGAAAGCGACGCGGAGGCGTCGTCCATGTGTTCGCGCGATTGTAATTCGCAGATGCGACACGGGCGCGTCATTCACACGTTCGCGTCGCCTAACTTCGGGGCAGCTATGACAAATTATATATTGTTGTGAAGCCCCTAACGTTAGCTTTCCAACGCAACTGGAACTGCATCATTTGGACCTTTGTAGCTCAAGTTATGACCGTTTGAGTGCAGAGAGGTCAGGCTGGACAGCTTTAGCAGTTCCTTCAACTTCTTGTATTCCTTTCACTTTTGCATGCTTCCTTTCCATCCTCTGAGCCATTCCTGCCCTGTAATCCCTGAAATCACTTAACACACATATCAAGGCATCTAATGGTAATAAGAGAGGATTTAAACATAGGGAACTTAAGGTCAAAGAAGCATATTTTCAATCAAAGCACATAATTAGGAAGGCAAATGTAAAACCATGCAAATAGTATGAATAAGTGGGTAAAGAGTTGATAAAAACTACTCAATTGAGCACAAGATAAACCATAAAATAGTGGTTTATCAACCTCCCACACTTAAACATTAGCATGTCCTCATGCTAAGCTCAAGAGAAGCTATAAAAGAGTGAAGAGGAATGATAGAATGTATGAAATGCAACCTATCTATATGAATGCAACTACATGCAAAATGTTTCTACCTACTTGGTTAAAAATAAATAAGCTCTTCAAGACAAACATAAATCAGATTTCACTAATTCAAATCATACAATAAAAAGCAAATAAACTTGTAAGAAGATAGCTCATGAAAGCAGGGAACATAGAATTAAGCACTGAACCCTTACTGGTAGTGTATATGCACTCTAATCTCTCAAGTGTATAGGGTAATCACTCTACTCTTCTCTAATCATGCTTTCTAAACTTTGTTCTTCATCTAACCAATCAACAATATTTAATGTACCAATACAAACATCATGAGATCTTTTCAGGGTTGTAATGGGGCTGAGGTAAAGGTAAGGATGCATGTATGGCCAAGTGAGCTAAAATATGAATCTTTGACTAACCTAAGCTCTTACCTAACACACACATTATGTAACTTTAAAATCATACCTAGCTACCCATAATTCCCACTTTTGTATTACATGCTCATGTATCAACTTTTCTTTTTTTTATTTATCACATATGCATTGATCTTTCATTAACTTAACACTGGGGTAATTTTGTCCCCTTATTTATTTATTTATTTATTGAATATTTTTTTCTCTTTTTTTATTTTTTTTATTTTTTATTTTTTTATTTTTTTATTTTTATAGAAAAATAAACATAACTTATCAATGCACATGAATTTTTTATTTTTCTAGTCTCACATGAGTAGGTACCCAAATTTCCAATATTTTATCAGAGTAAAAACATAACACATTCCCTTATTAACCCATGTTCCCACAGTTTCCCCACACTTAGTTGATGCACAATCCCTATCTTAAGCTAACCAAAGATTCAATTGGGATATTTAATTGTTTTTCTGCTTAAGGCTAGTGATGTGGTAAAATATAGAATAAATGGGGGTTTACAAGGCTCAAAGTGGCTGACAAGGATGATTTAAAGGGTAGGCTTATTTGGGATAAGTGAGCTAAACAAGTAATGGCCTTAATCATATGCAAGCATATAAATACACTAAATATTGGACATATAGAATGGAACAAAGCAAAGATTGCAATCATAAAGAAGAAAACACACAAGAATAAAAATTTATGGTTAAATAATGTAACCATATAAATAAGCTCAAAATCTCACAGGTTGTGTGTTCTTAGCTTTTTTAACTATGTTCCAAATACAACTTCAAACAAATTTAACACAAAAATTTTGATTTTAAATTAGTGAAATTTTTTCAAAAAATAGGATCTTGAAAAGAAACTTATTATTTCTAAACCAAGCAGTAGCTAAATGCATAAAATCATGCAATGAAACATGCAAATGTAACAATGTACTAAATAAAATATTGGTGTTGAGAAGAAAATAACTAACCCATGGAGATCGGTATCAACCTCCCCACACTTAAAGATTGCACCGTCCTCGGTGCATGCTGAGATGTGCAGGTGGACGGGTTGTTCCAATTGATGCTTTTCTTCAAGGATTGTGCAGATGGACTTGTTTGTCTCCCCTTTTAGAAGTTTCTCCCTTTTTTCGTCTTCGGTGGCCAGCCTAAAAGAAGAGAAAAAGAAGAAAAGTAACCCAAAAGATAGAAAATAAATAAAATATGGGTATTAATGCCAGATGATAAGGGTCTCATTTACATGGAAGCTTTAACATGTTCGTGAGAAAACAATAGAAGCACATGGCATATCAGTGGTGCAGAAATTGCAACAAAGGGGAGGAGTGTGGGTAATAAAAATATCAATATAAGTTAATGTCAATGCAAATGAAGTGCAAGTATCATAAAAGATTGGCATTGGCAGATAATTAATATCATCCCACAGTGTAAAACAAGTCACTAAGCACCAAAGTAATTCAAGAAAAGATGCAACAGTTGAATAAGAACATTTAACACCAATGGTAAAATAATAAATTTAGAAAAGAAAAATAAAAATATGCACAAAATTAAAATGCAATGAAAGAAATATGCAAATAAATTAAGTAAAATAGAATGAAGGTGAAAAAGGATGAGAAGTTAAAAAGATGAAGAGAAAGAAAGTAAGAAAGGAGAGAGAAAGACATTTGGATTTGGGGAAGAAAAGATAAGATATTTTGGCTGATCTGAATATTCTGTGCGCCGCATGCGACGCGGACGCGTGAGTGACGCGGTCGCGTGGTGCGCGATAAGGTCAGGTGACGCAGACGCGTGGGTCACGCGATCACGTGGCATGATTTGTGCGATTGGCGCGAAGGCAGCCTCGCGGTCGCGCAACTCTCTGTTTAAATCTCATTTTGCCAAAAATTTGGGTGACGCGGTCGCGTGGTTGACGCGATCGCGTGGATGGCCATATTTTGAAAATGACGCGGACGCGTGGGGCACGCGTTCGCGTGGTAAGGCTTGTGCTTCTAGCACCGTTCCAGTCCCATTCCGGCCCAACTTACTGCCTTACACTCTTTTACATCGATTTCACAGAGTCACGCGTTCGCATGGGTGACGCGGACGCGTGGGAGGCATTTTTCCCACATGACGCGGACGCGTCAGCGACGCGGTCGCGTGGATCAATTTGTGCCAAAGGCACGCCTCCAGCCACGCTCTCGCATGACTCTCTGTTCACTTTTCTTTTCTTCCAAACGCACTGGTGACGCGGACGCGTCAGCGACGCTGCCGCGTCGCGTGCGTGTTTTTTTTTTATAATGCAGTATGCAGAATGCAATGCTAATATGAATGTTATGCAAAACTCCAGGTTCAATATAATAAAATAAAATAAAACTCGAAAACAAATAAAACTAAATAAAAAAATGAAAAAAGAGCGATCATACCATGGTGGGTTGTATCCCACCTAGCACTTTTAGTTAAAGTCCTTAAGTTGGACATTGGGTGAGCTCCCTGTTATGGTGGCTTATGCTTGTATTCATCCAGGAATCCCCACCAGTGTTTGTGCTTCTAGTAACTTCCGGGGTCCCAAACTAGGCGCAGAAAGCCTTCAAGCAAGTTGAAGCAAGTGATAAGGCCCCAAGAGTGTTGATTTCTAGACTGAATTCCGGGGTCCCAGACCTTGCTTTTGCACCCGTCTTCTTGTTGATCATTATGATTCCATCCGGGTGGCACGCAATTTGAATTCTCACTAAAGCGGCCAAACAACTTCCTAGACCCATTCAGTTGAGCTTTACACCAACCTTTGCGTTTAAATTTAAAGCTTCCAACCATAATGAACCTTGCAGGACAATTCTTACCACTGACCATCTTCCTCTTACTCTTTATGCCACAAAGAGCTCTAAGTTGACCATCTGTCTCCAGTAGCCCATATTCAAGTGGAATTAGAAAGCTAAGGGATATGAATTTTACCCACTTGAATGTTGTGAAGGATGATGGCAACTTAGGGGGAGGGGTCTCCAATAACTTCGGCAAGGTGATTTCAAGCTCCATTCCCCAGGGCTCTTCTTTAACAGCTTCCACCTCTTTGCAAGCTTCTTCAATTTCAACCTCTTCCTCTTGGTAGCTATCTTCCAATTCAATCTCTTCTTCATTGTTCACCAAGAGTGTGGGAGGTTGTGCTTTTTCTTCTTCCATCTCCATGTCAAGTTCAATGGGAGAGGATTCAATTGCGGATAAGAATTCATCAATGATTGAATCCATCTCTTGATCAACCTCTTCAAAGTCTTCAACCATGATATGTCTTGGAGGTTGTACACCCTCTTCAACATCAATTTTAAACGTCTTTGAAGGAGGCTCTATGTCTTGACTTTCCCAAGGAGGTTCAGCATCTCCTAAGTCTTCAACCACTTCTTCTTCTTCAATAATTCCGGCTTCTTCCACTTGTTCCAGTACAAATTCATGCTCCTTGTTGTCCACCGGAGTTTCTAATGTTTCCTTCATGCTACGTTCTTCATTAGATTGTCCACATGAAGCCATGGGGGTTCCTTGAATGTCCGACGTCGGGAAGCTAATTGATTTATCGCTTGATTCAATTGGTGAAGGGTTGCATGAAATCTTTCCACTGTTTCCTTGTGACGATCCTTTGATTCTTGTTGTGCTCGGCTATCATAAGTAGGATCATAGTGCTCTTGGATTGATGGATATGGAGATGGTGAATATTGAGGTGGTGGTTTTGGGCGTGGTTCATATGGTGGTTGGTGTGGTGGATAAGGATTAGGGTTATATGGTGGTGTTTGGTGGTAAGGGGCTTGTGAGTATGGTGGTTCAAAGTTGTGTTGAGGAGATGATTTATTGGCATATGATGGAGCTTGCTGGTAACTACAAGGGGGTCCACCATATCTATTGTCTTGGTATGCATTGTAGGATGGTCGTTGTCCATGGTATTTTGGAAGGTGATGTTGCCGAAAGGGTTGATCAGATCCTCGTGGCTCCTTCCATCTCTGATTGTTTTGACCTCAATGCATGTCCCTGTTATAATTTCCATTCCTTGCAACAACATTGGAACCAAACTCAAAGCGAGAGGGGTGAGAACTCATAATAGTAAATAAAAATTAAAAACGAAAATAAAAACAAATTTTAAATTAAAAGGTTATTTAAATTTTGAATTTGAAAATTAAATTTTTGAAATTTGAATTTTGAAATTTGAAATTTGAACATTTTTAAATTGAATTTTGAAAATTTTTAAATTTGAATTTTGAAATTTGATTTTTGAAATAAGATAAGATAACTAAATTTTTTAAAATTTTTTGAAAAAAAATTTTTTTTTTAATAACTAAATAAAAACCAATAACCTCTTAATTTATGAAAAAAAAAGCAAAAAAATAAAAACAAAAATAAAAACAAATAAACAAGCAAAAAGCAAATATTTACAATAACCAACAACGTTTGCAATTCCCCGGCAATGGCGCCATTTTGAAGAACTGAAGATCGATGGTTTAGAAGTTATAGTAAACACTCGTTGCAAGTATAGTTACTAAACCAAGCAATCAACCTTTCTTACAAATGTTTTGGTTGTCACAAGTAACAAACCCCTAAATAAATTGTAACTGAAGTATTTAAATCTCGAGTCGTCTTTTCAAGGAATTGCAGGGAGGTATGTTCTTATTATTGGCTATGAGTTTTGTAAATTGGGGGTTTTGAAGTAAGGAACAAGTAATTTAAATGACAAGTAAAATAAATAAATAACTGTAAAATAAACTCTTGGCAAGGTATGAAAATTAGAAGTCCTATCCTAGTTATCCTTATCAATTGTGATGAGAATTGGATTTTTCTCCCACTTTGTTAACCTCTAACTATGAAGGTAAGTTAAGTGGATGAATTAATTTTGATTCCTCAGGTCCTAGTCTTTCCTTGGGAACTGCTAGAGTTATTGAAATTCAAATTAATTCTTGAAGAATTCCAATTTTCAGTCAACAATGAGTTTGATAACTCAAGTGTCTCCAATGACTCAACCAAAGCCAAAAGGGAAAAATTCAAATTATTTATATCATAAATAAAAGAGAGCGATCATAAATCTGAATTACCTCAAATTGCATTAAGTAAAGAAAATCAATCTAAACATAAAGAGTTCATAAACTAAATTGATAAAATAAATAAAAGGAACATTGAACCTGAGAAGAAATTGAAATCCTAAATCCTTTAAGAGGAATCCTAATCCTAAATCCTAAGAGAGAGGAGAGAATATCTCTCTCTAAAAACTACATCTAAATCCTAAAATTGTGTATTGTGAGCTTATTCGATAAATGGATGCATTCTCCCACTTTATAGCCTCTAATCTGTGTGTTCTGGGTTGAAAACTGGGTCAAAAACAGCCCAGAAATCGCTCCCAGTAATTTCTGTTATGTTCAGGTCACGGGAAAGCGACGCGGAGGCGTCGTCCATGCGTTCGCACGGATTGCAATTCGCAGATGCGACGCAGGCGCGTCATTCACGCGTTCGCATCACCTAACTTCGGGGCAGCTATGGAAAATTATATATCGTTGTGAAGCCCCAAGTGTTAGCTTTCCAACGCAACTGGAACTGCATCATTTGGACCTCTGTAGCTCAAGTTATGACTGTTTGAGTGCAGAGAGGTCAGGCTGGACAGCTTTAGCAGTTCCTTCAACTTCTTGTATTCCTTCCACTTTTGCATGCTTCCTTTCCATCCTCTGAGCCATTCCTGCCCTATAATCCCTGAAATCACTTAACACACATATCAATGCATCTAATGGTAATAAGAGAGGATTTAAACATAGGGAACTTAAGGCCAAAGAAGCATGTTTTCAATCAAAGCACATAATTAGGAAGGCAAATGTAAAACCATGCAAATAATATGAATAAGTGGGTAAAGAGTTGATAAAAACCACTCAATTGAGCACAAGATAAACCATAAAATAGTGGTTTATCAATAGACATGTGCTTTGTTTGGTATATATATATATATATGATATCTTTTTTTTTTCCTTACAAGTTATTTAAATGTATGCAATAATATAAATAATGAACCCCAAAATCATTGAAAAAATGTATTTCTTTTCAATTGTGTTATAATTTGTACTTATTTCTACTTCCCTTTTTTATACAAAGAAAATTTTTTTTTCTATTAATAGAATGAAAATTGAAACATTCTAAATAACTATCACTCTTACATAAATTATTTTACTGAGTTTTAAAAAATAAAAAATATGTCTGTGTGTGTTTTCTTGTATTGTGACATTCTTTTTATGATTTCTTTCTTCCCTTTTTATCGAAAAAAATATATTTCCGCTTAATACATTTATAAATAATTAGTAAAAAAAATATTACTTTATGCATTTATAAATAACAATATATATATATATATATTAAAAAAATAATGAGTCAAATATATGTTAAACAAAATAGAGACAGAATAAAAAAATAAAAAATTAAAAGAAAGAAGAAGAAGAAAAAAGAGAAAAAAGATTTATAAGAAAAATAAAAAAAAAGGATTTGAAACAGTAAAATGTAAATTTAGTAGTATACATTCCATTAATTTTTTTCATAAATTAAAAAATCATTTAACTTTTTTAATTTGGTCAAATTTAAAAAATGTGAAAAGTTTATATGTGAACAATTTGTTTCTATTCCATTATGCAAACTTTTTCGGTCACATATAATCTTTTCATGCTCACATTAATGGATTACATGCTCATATATAATCTTTTCACACTTTTTAAATTTGACCAAGTTAAAAAGGTTAAATGATTTTTGAATTTTTTATCATATTTTTTTAATTTTTTTTAAATCTTTTTTCTCTTTTTTCTTCTTCTTCTTTCTTTTAATTTTTTGTTTTTTTATTCTATCTCTATTTTGTTTAACATATATTTGACTCATTATTTTTTTAATATGTATGCATTTTGTTATATATTTTTTTTGTTATTTATAAATGCATAAAGTAATATTAGATGCATATTCCCTTTTTTTTTTTTGTTTAACATATTCCCTTTTTGAAACCATAACGCTTTGGCTCCTCGACACTCTTTGGCCCGGGGGGATCAGTCACAAGCTTCAATGGAGCCACCTCAATGTCACTATGAGTTCATGCTCTTTCTCTCTCTGTATCAAAAGCCTAGACTTTCTCTCTCTAGGAATCTTTTATTATCCCCCTTCTTTCATGTCTGGTTTTTTATTTTCTTTGCAAATCTATGGTTGATTTTCTCGCGTTCTGCGTTGGGCTCGATTTTGGCAGCTTGTGCAATCGTTTGTGTATGGTGTGGTGAATTTGGATACTGATTTTTAGGTGGAATTGTGCCGCGTTTTCGATCTTCTGCGTTTTGGGGATAAATTTGAGATTTACGAGTGATTTTAGGTTTTTGGGATGAGGTTAGTTGAGGGGTAAGTTGGGGGAAGGAGGTAGTAATTGGGGAATTTTTGTCTGTTCTATTTCGTCTCATTTCGATTAGAAGTGGGATATTTTTTAAGAGTTAAGTGAAATTGTGCATAATATTAGATTCTTGGGTTTCGTTGTGGTTTCCTCTTCTCTGTCTCTTAGTGCTTCATTAGGTGTCTCTTAGGTATAACTGTGTGCTTTTTGGGTTTCTGATGTACATGGATGAGAGTTTGAATTATTGCCATCCCGGTTGAAGTTAAGCTTGAGCACTTTCATATAACTATAACTTCGATATGCACTGTAAAGGAAATCCAGGAGAAAGCTTTTTTAGTGCAGATGTTTTAAAGTTAGTAGATTATAACGTTATGTGTAATGAGTAGATATTTTCTTCTCTTTAAATTTTATTTCCTGTGGATATGGATCCCTTGGAACAAATGGTGGGTTTTGATTATTATGTGTTTACAATCTTTGATGCTTTTATCTTCTGATTGTTAGTTAATCATGTGTTTTCAGAATAAATTTTATGCTTATTAGTTTGTAGGAATTCATCATTAACATTAATTAAACCTATGTTAGTATGTTTTCTAACTTATTTTTCTAATTATAGTAAAGTTTTAAAGTAAGACTTTAATGAACCTCCTTAATGATTTTCTAATCTAGGTTCAGGTTGAAAGAAAATTATCGATGAGAAAAAAGTTATTAGTTGATTTGAATTGTTGTGGGTTGGTCTCAAATTTGTCCTTTTTTTGGGTGTAGGATTTATTTTGTTTTTCAAATGTCTTGAAGTTTCAGCTAACCTCTTTTGCGTGATTGATAAAAGTTTGTGTTTTTTATTTGATTTTTATCTGGGTCAATCTTCATAATTGATGGGTTTAAATGAATTTTCTAGAGAAAACTTTCTTATTTATTTTTGAATTGGCTTCTCGAAAATTATGCTCTTGTTGGATCCATTACCTATTAGTGTCATTTTGCCATTTGTGGGCCTTCGTTCGGTTTGCAGCATCATATATTTTGAAGTGTGGTCCTTACTGTTTTCATTTTCCATTATTTGCAGATTGCATTATATAAAATTCATTTTTCATAGGTATTAAAGTTTCATTCTGGTTTTACTTATGTGGTGGAGAAAGATTCCTAGGATTTTACCTTTGCTTTGATACTCTGGTTACAAGTTGATAACATGGTACTGACATAGACATCTCTCGAGAAAGATTCCTAGGATGTTACCTTTGCTTTGATAAGGTCTGTTCAAAAGTAAAGAAAAATCTAATTGTTGGTAATTTGGGTAATAATTTTTAACTAAAATACTTTTCATTGTGGTCTATAGATTTTATTTGAATCATTAAGAAGTAAGTGTTGATTTTTTCAAGCTATAATTATGGTGAATATTAGTTGGTTCTAATTATCTTTGAGGTGATTAAAATTTTATAAAAATCTGTTAATCTTATTCCGTTCAAGATTATATCAAAACAATATCTAATTAAAAAGAGAGAAGTTGAGAATAGAAAAGGTCAGTTTTTTATTACTTGAACTCAAGATTATTAATTAAGTCTTATTAAAAAGAATTTGAATACCAAAATTAGTAACAATAATCAAAATTTTTTTTAACATGTATCGTATATTCTTACAGAGTAGTTTGCTATTGGTTCAAGGTTGAGGCACGTTTAACCTTTTTAGAAAATTTTTACATGAACACAATAATATCTGTTCAAAAGTGAAGAAAGAACTGATTGTTGGTGATTTTAGTCATAATTTTTAAGTAAAATATTTTTCATTCTGGTTTATAAATTTCATTTGAATCATTAAAAAGTAAATATTAATTTTTCAAACTATAATTATGGTGAATATTAGTTGGTTCTAATTTTCTTTGAGTTGATTAGAATTTTATAAAAATGTCTTATTGTTATTCTACTATAAGATTATATAAAAAAAATATCTAATTAAAAAGAGATTACAAGTTGAGAATAGAAAAGGTCAGTTTTTTATTACTTGAACTCAAGATCATTAATTAAGTCCTATTAAAAACACTTTTAGTACCAAATTTGTTAAGAATAATCAGCTTTTTGTTTTAACATCTATCATATTTATGAAGGAGCAAATATTTTAAAAAAAAAATAAATATATCCGTAATTATTTTTTATCTAATTTTCATAATTTGTATCTTAATGATTTTTGTGTCACGTAAAATTTTTATTAATAATTTAGTTTTTTATTGTTTTTTTTTTTTAGCATTTTGTGATTTTTCGTCATTTTTATGCGCATTAACAATAGAAAAACAATTGAAAAAAATGTGAACATTACTTAAAGTTTAGGATACATCAAATTTATTAATATAAAAAACTCAGAAATAAATAAAGAAAATAATTCATGATATATTTTTTCAAGATTTAACCCTTCTTTTTAATTGTGATAAATACTAAAAAAAATTAAGTGCTTCTTAAGAATTCGAATACTAAAAGTTTTTATCATCATTAGTAATTAATTCTTCATAATGGTCCAGTATAATCTTTTTTTAAAAAAAAATTAACTATCTTTTATTTTTGTGTTCTTTTAATTTTTTTTAGGTAATAAGAAGAACAACAGTGTTATCAGCAGCAAAGAGTAAAAATCCAAAGGCCACACCAGCGAAAAAAAAAGAGAAAGAAACGCGACAACAACATACTTACTGAACCTCCTTCGTCTTTCTCTGTATCCTTTCACCTCGCTCAACCCGAAAAGTCTACCACCGGACTTTCTCATATTCAAAAGCCCATATCCTCCTACAAGGTACCAACCTGTCCTCATCTGCGGTGGCTCCCAGTGCTTCCAATCCGTGCGACAGACCAGTGTTGCTCGGTGACTCGGCGGATACTTCATTATCTTCAGGTTTTGACAGATCGAGACACTAAACTTCAGCCAAGTAACAACGGAGGTGCTGTTAAGGTAAATCCTTTAAAAACTAAAAATCAAGCATCAATTTCAGCTTTTGCTCTAATGGTTGCACTGGTAACTAAGTTTTCTGTTTTGTATTTTTTCTTTTCATTTTCTTTTCAGTTTTGCTAGCTTTCTTTGCCTTTAAACTTTTATTTTTTTTGGACATGCATGTATTATTCAGTGAAAGTTTAGCTGCAAATTTAAAGGGAAAGAAAGAAACAGTTGATTTTCAACACATGACATGTCTCATGCTTCCTTGAGCGCAACATCTGATTCTTATCAAGTTGTTTTTGTTCATGCTTTCTGTTAGCATGATTTTAATTTTACATTGAATTTTTTTTTTTTGTGTTCTCTACAAGGATCAGTTATTTTGGAAAGTACCCCAACTATTAATCCCAATTTCATATTCTCAGGTATGGCTTTATTCTTTTAGGTTTTGTAAACTCTTCCTCAGCTTAAAAAATATAATCATTGTTTACATATTTTATCGATTATTTTAAAATATAAAAAAGATTTTTTTGAAACCAGTTTTATCATATTTATTGATTTTTGAATATTCATTCTGGTCTTTTATATTTTAATATTGATCTAATTTTTGTATATTTTCTTTTTTTCATATCGTTTGTAATGCATATTCTAATTAACAAATTCACAATTCATGATTGTTTGTTTAAATTATTATTAGTAGTAGTGGTTAGCTTTCTGAAACTTCTCAACATTATAATTAGCATTAGTAGAAATTTAGTTTACTAGAATAAATAACCATATTTTTGTTCATCTATTTCTTCTTTTGTTTATCAATGGTTGCTGTTTGTTCTTTATGTTTCTGGATTCAATTTTATCACTTATTTTTATTGAATTTCTTGAAATCTTATATTAGGGTTTACTTTATTATAATACTCTCTTTTGCAGTAAGAGACAAGATCTTTTCTCTGTTCTTAAATCTTCATACAAAGTCTCTCTATCTGATAAGGCTGAATCGCGATGGATGCAAATAGAGAAGATCCAAACAGGTATGGTACTGACCATTAAAGAAGATGTTTTCTTTGCTGCATTTTCAATTCGATTGAAGTCTCATTTACTTTTCCATTCAATATATTTCAGATTAACTTTTGAAAATGTTAATGTCAATTAAATATCGATGTTATGCCATCTATAATTTTTTTTTAATTCTTTCTCAGATATTTTTCATGTTGTAATTTAATTTTATTGGCTTCTCATATATATGTAGGCCAGATTTCAGAAGTTGTTGTAATCTGTAAAATATGTTGTGTAGTAGTTTTCCAACATGGTCTCTTGCGTATTTTTCATTAATGTGCTTTTAATTTGTTACTTTTTTTTTGTATACTTAGTTAGTTGGTTTCTTGGTTAAAAGTCTCAGTCTTAAATTCTAATCGCACCGTTATGTGCTAATAGGAGGTTTTTAGCAACCCAGCAATACTGGCCCAATGGAAAAGAACTGGTTTTTAGATTTCGGCTTTTCAGTAAGCAGGTAACGAAATATATTATGGAATATTATATCATGCATGTTAACCGATTAAATAGGTGGGTTAAATCTTTAACTTCGAATGGTTTGTTTTTAATTTATATTCAGTTAGTGGTCTTTTCTACTTTCCTCCTCTTGATAGTTTCTTTTCCCTGTTAGATGAGTTTGATTAGCTAATTCTGTGTTCCTGATCTTTCTAATCTCAAATGGGTGTAGACTACAACAACTCTAAAAAGATTAGTTTTGATAAATTATCAATGCCCATTCAAAATAAATAATATAATGTTTACTAATCATACATATATTGATACTGACTTTAAAGATTCAACATTTATTAATACCTGAAAAGATGATTCGAAGTTCATGTACATGATTTGGTTTCAGAATCCATCCAAATAACAGAAATTTGTTTTTCATTGTTGAAATCTCTCAGTTTTCTCTTTGATTCTTAATAAGCTTGATGGCCAATGTGTAGTTTTGGGCAGTAGTATTAATCTCAATTAATTAGATTCCTGATTTGACTTTATGTTCTTTAATTTTTTATTTTCTGCATGTCTGAGAGTGATTGCTTTGCCCCTTTGTCACTTTTCTATGGATATTTTGTTTAAATTTATTGAGCTGTTTACTGAACTAGAATCTTCTCAATTATTTATGCTAAAGCTTTCTTCTCATTATAATGTTAGTTCATTTACGTGATTATTGTTCTCTTGTGTTGTTCAGTTGGTAATAATGGTAGATTTAAAATACCTCTCTTTGCTAAATAATTAGGTAAAATTATGTGAAGCTTTTTTAGCATGTTTTGTTACATATGAATTAACTTTGAGAAGAAATTTGAATATAGGGTGACAAAGCTCTTCCCCCAACTTTTGTTTCAACTCATGGGGAACGATTAAGGCCAATGTTCTATGTCATTGACGAGTTAGATAATTGTTTAGTGCTGGAAGTGATAAGAAAGAATGATTAGTTGCTCATAACTGACTCCTCATTTGAACAGATTAGAACTTTCTATCTTATCGATAGAGGGGCATCTGTTCAATTTAGGTATGTTGGTTTTGGAATTTTTTTATTTCATTGTGGGATAAGGACAACCAACCCATCCAAGTTCACCTTGATCATGACTGCTATGTTCCTGAGCTAATGGACCCAGAGACACTTGATAATGTATCAAGAGTGTTCCACATAAAGTATACCAGGATGGATGAGGACTCATCAGCTGATGTGATTGTTCTATCTGGGTCTGAACCATCGGATGATCAGTTTTCATCAGATGGTGATGAAGACAATGATCAAGATGGGGCACTGGTAGGGGATAATCCACATAATCCGATAGATTTGTCAATGAACAAAGTAACACGATAAATGAATTGGTTGATCCTAGGTAATGCTAGATGTAACTTTTTTCCTTGTGTTTTGGATTTTAATATCATGGGATAGCTTGCTATTTTTTAGTGTGGTGACTAACATATTCATATTATCCTGAATTAGATATACTCCACAGGTTTCTTATGAAAAGAACATCACAGCTTCAGATCTCGGACAATCTAGATTGGTAACTTGATCTCAAAAGAGTGTTTTCTTTTTTTTTTTTTCCTGCAAGCTTATTGGATGTTCTTCCTAAATCTGTTATTCATTGTGTATGAAAATATTATGTTTATGTTAACTATGAATTATTCATTGCAGTATTTGGCTTCAAAATTTACTGCGTATCTTAAACAATCTGGAGAAGGTTCGATTTGGACGATCACTGGTCCAAATTCCAATGTAGGGAAGAATGTGTTCTTTTTTCACTTACTGAATAGTGGAGGAAGACGTGGAGAATGGAAATTTGGGGTCGGATGGAGTGAATGTTGTAGAATATACAATTTAAAAGAGGGTGATATCATTACTTTGAAACCCAGCTCGATAGCTAACCGCCAGATAGAGTTATCGATTCAGCGACGTTAGGCCTCCTATGTATAACTCTATTTGATGGATATTTTGAATTATATGTTAAGTTGTCTTGGACATATTTTATTTTTTGTTTAATAAATAAATTTATATATGTTGTATATATTTTGTTTTGCTATCAGTAGGTATCTTGACGTTATGTGTTTTTAAGATAATACGTAATAGTAAACTACATCTTTGTTGGACTTCTTTTTTCTGTTTTTTTAGTGTCTAACAATTGTTTGAATATTTTATTATCTTTTATTATCTTACAAAATATGTTATACTATTTATTGACATATTGAATAATTGTTGTATTCTAATTTTTTATTTTAGTGTAGTGATAATTTTGTAATTATCCAAAATTAATACAACATATCTATTTTTATACAATACATTTTAGTTATATTCTTAGTATTTTTCTTTTAAAAAGGTTTAAATCTCGTGAATTCCGTGCATTGCACGGGTTATCACACTAGTATGTATGACTGTATGTGTTGCTTATTTGTTATGACACTAATGAATTTAATTAAAGTTACATTTTTACTTATTTACTGGTATTCACGATATGGAAGTTACATGTTGAGTTGAGTTGATTTTGTGATGCATGGAAGGAACCATGTCATTATTAGACATCTACCACCATGATTCAATTAATTCAATTTAGGTAAGGATGATGATTTGATTATTTCAACATAAAATATTGTGCATTATAGTTGTTGAATCTTCAAGTCATCACATGGATCAAATGGGAGATTGTAATTTATTTTATTAAAATAATCATGTTGGACACGTATTAACATCCTGTAAGCATGCAAGATGCATGTTGAATTACATTTTTTACACATCTATAATATTGTAATATACTTTAAATATCAATATTTAAAGAAAATACTATTTTTATCTCCA
>NC_029788.2:23128155-23130836 GCF_000816755.2 Arachis ipaensis
TTTTACAGAAGTAATCATAAAATAATATTAATTAATAATATTCTAATATAATTAAATTTTCAATAAAAAAATGAACTTCATCTATAATTAATCACCTTTTATTGTTCACTCTTAAGTATTACTCCTTTATCTAAAGGATCTAAATAAATAAACATGTCAACTAATTAAATAAAAAAAGTTAAACTAACTAATTAAAACAAGGACAATTTACGAAAATAAAACATTTGAGTTATAAAATTATCGAAATACAATTTTTGCAGTTTGGATACGAAAATGCAACTTTCTACGAAACTATGTAAACCGTAAAAGGAGTCCCACGAATTTAAAATACACGTAAACCGCCGGAGGACCACGGTTTACGTTGATCACGCATTTGGGAAAAAACTGTGGTAGGGATTCCATGGTTTCTGTGAGGATGCAAAATATGAACGGGTCCAACGGTTTATGCATGCTCCGAGTTCTAAATGTATTCGTTGTTATGAAGATGCTTTCGGTAATTGAAGTTAATTTTTACACACAAGTTTTAGTGTGTTTGAATTACCGTTTACAAACGAGAGAGTTTGTATAAAATTAAGGGTAAAATATATTTTATAATTATGTTTGATTTACTTGTGTTGATGGTTGTTATTATGAAATTGTTGTTGAATCGGTCTTAAATAGATCTTATTAGTTAATTTTATAATAAAATTAATATTTACTTACTAAAATAAAAATAACATATAAAAATAGACAAAATATATTTTTAAAAGAATATTTAATCAAATATGTTACATTTTTTATTAACGTGAAAATGTTACTTTAGTATTTTTTACATCGTACTCTTATTTTAGTACTCTCAATAATCTTATTTTTAATATTATTTTGAAATCCAACGTGTATGATTTTATTATTATTTATAATTAATTTTTTATTTAATTTATCTTTTTTAATGGAATCATAATCTATATTATAAAATTTACACTAAAACATAGTATACGAAAATTACAATTATAAAAGAGAGTACTAAAAATAATAAAAAAATTAAATATTTATTTTATAGTAATTGAAACAAATTTAAAAATTTTTGATGATATTTTTGATATAATATATTTTTAGTATTTTTAATATTCTTTTTTAATATGCTATAATTTTTTTATTATTATTATTTACAGTTAATTTTCTAGCCTAGTTGCTAAGAAAAAGAAAAAGCAAAATTGACTTAACTACTAACAACTTAAATATTATAGAAATCAGACCAAAAGGCCAACTAAAAAGGTATGCCTTCAACAATCCAATTATGCACTCTGAATTATTTGTCCATTTTGAATTTGGTTTTAGCATAAGTTTTCTCATGCTATTTTTCAATGCATCCCTTCTTTTCTTTCTTTACACATGGCTAACATTGTGTCCGGAGACTGGATTTTTTGGGCTTTGCAACAATAGGGTGGATGCAATTGATTTTTACACAGACGAAATCGTTAAACTTTCAAAAGAAGCTAATATTACCAAGCCTTCTTGTACAATTTCATGTACTTCATAATTTCTTGTTTACTTGGTGGATCACATAATCTTGTGCCATTATTGTAAACATTTAATAATATTTCTCCATTTCATAATTTGATTGTAAACTTATTCTAAGTTGGTATATGTAGTGGGATTCGGTGCATACATAAATCGTAGAAGGAGTCTAACATTTTTATGTATATTTTGCATCTTCATAGAAATCGTAGAATTTCTACCACGGTTTCTTCCTAAATATGTGATCAACGTAAACCGTGAAATCTTCCAGCGATTTACGTGTATTTTAAATTTGTGGGACCCCTTCTACGGTTTATATAGTTTTATAAAAAATTGTATTTTGGTAATTTTAGAACTCAAATATTTTATTTTCATAAATTATTCTTAAAACAAGTTAAACACGACTAATATGTCTAACATGTACTCTAATTACTTAAATTGATTTTCTCTAATATGACAACTGATTAATTAAAACAAATTAATCTAACATATCATTATTCTAATAACATATTTTCTAGTTAATTAAATTAAATTATTTCAACATATCAATTAAAACTAAATAAATTAAAATATTCTAACATATTAATTAATTAATTAAAATAAAAAATAGACAAACGGTAAGGTCCCACATCGGTTGGGGAGAGGAACGAAGCATGCCTTATAAGGGTGTGATACCTCTCCCTAGAACGCGTTTTGACGAGTGAGTGTGGGGGCTTCGGCTATCATTCCTATCGTTAAAGACAAAACTGTGAGACCTTGTGTACCAAAATGAAAAATATCGTGCTAGCGGATGGTCTGAGCTTTTACACAAACCAACTCCAAAATCTAATACTTCAATTATGTGTTATGTCACATTTAGTCTATTAATATTTCCTGAGCATACTAAATCCCAATGAAACTATATATACTTTCAGAAAAATATCTTAAGTAAAGAAAGTATTTTTTAGTGTTCGGAGCATAAAAAAAAAGATTTCGTGATGGAAGGTCTAGATTGTTCCAAGCCAAAAATTGTTAGTATTATTAGGTTTGACCCATGATTTAATGTATTTGTGAACCAGCAGATAGTTTAGTCGGACCGACGATTTTATGTCCCTTTCTTTTTGAGATATTTAGTTTAGTGGCTTGAGTAATTGTTGGGACTTAAAGAACTTTAATAATCTAAAAATAGTTTAGTTGTTTTGGGC
>NC_029788.2:23131513-23135859 GCF_000816755.2 Arachis ipaensis
TTAAAGAGATATAATAATGATAATAATAATAATATTATAATATTAAAAAAAATATTTTTATATTATTATTATAATTTTAATAAAAAAGAAGAAAAACATGCTTCTTCTCTTCATCTTTCTCTCTTCTTCGTTCACAATGACATTGCTTCCATTTTTTCAGCTTCAAACAAAGAAAAGGCAATAATTTTTGGAACTCTACTTTTTTTTTTCTCCAAAGTTCGAATCTTTTGTCCTTGTCATGTCAATTCAAGCAAAAGTCGAACCTGGGCTACCCCCAATTGTCTCATCAACCAGTAACAAAAGCTTGGAGACGATGAGCATTCCTGAACTCATTAAAATTCTTCGAGTTAAGTGGCAAAAAGAAGATTATGACAGAGTTGAAGAGGTTTTGATAACAAGAGAAAAAAAAAAACCTAAAACCTAAGTTGGTCAACTTGAAGAGAAGTTTCAATTTCAAAGTCTAGCTACAATTGATGTTAAGGATAAATTGAAGAAGAAAGTGCAACAGTATGAAAAGGCATAGGAGCTTTATGAGACGTTGTTTAAGGGGGTGAAGAAAACTGGGTTAGGACAAAGAAATCATTGAGAATTTGAGGAAGAAGAACAAAGAGTTAGAGTGCGAAAATCTGAAGTTGTTGGAGTTGAAAAAAAAGGGTTAATACTCAAATTCATTTCTGAAAGATCACGCGATCTTCATTTTCATTCTCGAATGGTTTTTTTAATCAAATTAGTCGCTGAAAAATAAAATATAAGTCAAATTAGTCCTTCCGTCAGTTGGATGATGACGTGGCACGTCACATGACAGGTCAGTGACACGTGGCACGCCACGTGGTAGGTCAGTGACTTGACATGTTAAAAAAAATTTTATAATCAAAATAGTTTTTGAAAATCCAGACGTAAATCATTTTCATTCCTCAAATTTTAAAAATTAGTCAAACTAGTCCTTATATAATTTTTTTATAATATTAAATTTACAATATTTTTTTATACTACTAATTTTAATATTATTTTATAATTTTTATTATTGTTTAATTTATATAGTAAAACTCAATAATTGAAAAACTGATTTATGGAATCACTTTTTGAATCTTAATATTCTAATATAATTTTTTAAATATTTCATTTAAAACTAAAGAAACTTTATTTTAATACAAAGCATATCTATTTATATAATGTACTAGTGCTGACTAGCATGTATTATGCATAGGTATAATGTTTTCTATTTTATTTTATCTCATTGATTTGTGAAATTAAAAGAAAAATTATATAATCTATCTCAAACATATGAAATAGTGGTATAACTTTGTTTAGGTTAACATACATAAATTTTGATTTTGAGCATATAACTTTGTTTAGGTTAATAAATACATACATTTCAATTTTATATATATTCCAGCAAAATGTAATAATGTAAGAAAAAAATTTTAGAATAGAAAAGAATAAGAGAGATTTTGAGAAGAATTAAAGGAGAGAGATAATTTTATTGAAAAAATTTTTAAGAAGAAAAGATACAATTACTAATGTTTTGTTTGTCAATTACATTTCTATTAAAATTAGTAGTATAAAAAAATATTTCAAATTTAATATTATGAAAAAAAATAAAAAAAATTATATAAGGACTAGTTTGACTAATTTTTAAAATTTGAGGGATGAAAATGACTTATGTCTGGACTTTCAAGGACTATTTTGACTATAAAAAACTTTTTTATATGTCAAGTGACACGTCATCATCCAACTGACGGAATGACTAATTTGGCTTATATTTTATTTTTCAAGGACTAATTTGATTAAAAAAATCATTCGAAGATGAAAATGAAGATCGCGTTTCAGAGACGAATTTAAGTATTAACCCTGGAAAAAAAATGAGGTTGATGGCAATACTTTTGAGTTGAATGATAAGAATGGGAAGTTGGTGAGTGAAAAATTGAAGGCTAGTTTTAAGTTTCTGGAATTACTTGATAGGGTTATGAAATTGGAGGAAAGTACAAAATTTTTTATGAGTAATGGAAACTTAGAAATTGATATGTCTAGCATTGACGTATAGTAAATAACAAAGTATACCCCAAATGTTATTTTTTATTATTTGTGAACTAATTTCTATATTTTTTTATTAATTGGTCCTTCAAAGTTTAAAAGATACTTTTCTCACAAAAAAAATTTTACTTTCAGTACTAACCTAAAAGGTGTGACCAAACTTTTTAAAATTTACAAAATCTCTTAAATGAACAAACTTTTTCTCTGCACCTATATATAGTCTGAGGAATTGTCTATGGTGGAGAAAGTATCTTCCAGTTCTTTAAGATCTAAAACAAATATTCTAAATGTGTGGTCATCGTTTGCCTCGTACAGGAATTGTTATTATCAAGGTTTTGAAAATTGGACCAGATCGGTCGGTTCGACTGAGTTAATCGAGAACCAGTTAGTTAGCCAGTTTGGTCAATGCTTAAAACTGGTCTGCAAAAAACTGGTAAAAAACTGGTCGAACCGGTGATTAACCAGTAAACCGAATGAACTGGCCAGTTTTTTTTTGAAGTCCGATTGTCCCCTTCAACATCAAACGTCGTCGTTTTGGTTTAATTAAAAAAAAAAACAAAAACAAAACGTGTAGCCCAAATGCCCCCAATCCCCTCTTCCTTCTCTCACTCTCAGTGTCACCAACATACCAAAATCAAAATCCCTAATTCAAAGGTTCTTTGGAGAGCAGTGGAAGAGTGAGCGGAGCGCTTGTCGGAGCACGGCAGCGGCGGAGGAAGGAAGCGGTGGAGCTGTGGTTGAAGTGCATGGCTCCCCGAGCTTCTCTGCTTCTCTCTTCTCTCTCACTCTCAGTCTCACCAAAATGGCAAAATTCTCCAATCTATCTCGCTATTAGTCTCAGACGCCGCCAGTCTTCTCTGTCGTCCCCGTCATCAGCCGCCTCTTTCTCGTCGTAAAAAATGCCTCTGTCTCCGAGACATCTCTCCTGTGTCTGTGTCGAGCACCTCTCTATCTGAAGTGCGAACGTACCTGTGCCGCCGTTGGCTCTTCGCCGTCGCCCGTGAGTTCTTCAATCTTCGTCGTCCCTCAACATCTTTGTGGTCTTGTTTATTTTCACTGATTTCTTTCCTTTTTCACTTTAGTTTTTTATTTGTTTCCTCTGTTGTGTTTGTTAATTTTATTTATTTTGATTTCTGAGTTGCTTCACTTGTTTATTGCTGATTTGTTTGATTCTCAGTTGATGGTGTTATGATGCATTACTTTACTACATTGTTTATGTTGAAATTTTTTCTAGTTTTGAGTTGTTTATGACTTTATGCTATCATTCTTATTTTGAATTGTTTGAGTTTATGCTGATTTTTTCTGATTTGGTGATTCTGCTTCTTGTTCTTTCTGATTCTGAGTTGATGTGCTGTGGTAGAGTATGAAATTTGTGTAAATTCTGAGGTGAATATGCTTCTTTTATTTTAATTTTTGTTAGTTACAAAATATGATGGTCGAAGTAATTTGTTAATTTTTAACTATAGTTTTAAATTTTATTAACCTAAAATTTATTAAATTTAAATATTTAAAATTATATATTAAATTTTTAATAATTTTAATATATATTTAATTAAACTAATTAAATTTCAGTTAAATCTCGATTAAACCTTTAAATTACTCAATTAACTCAATTAAACCTTTAAACCATTAAATCAGTCATTCTACCGGTTCATTGACCGGTCCGATTCTCACAACCTTAGTTATTATATCTACCTTAGCCCCAAAATTTTACTAATAAAAAATCGGTACCGATTTGACAAAGCATATAAACCATGTTTTTTTTATTTATAATAAACTATGATTTTGATTGCAATTATATGAAGTTACTAGTGAGTTGTTTATTGGGTTTGAATGAGTTTTGTTAATACAAAATATCTGTTATATACTTTATTATATATTATTAATTTTATAATAAAAATATATCATATAATACTTTTTAATTGTAATTAATTTTTTTAAATTAAAAAATTCTTTTTTTTTTCTTCTAACTTTTTCTCTTTATCACCTATTTTTATTTTATTTTTTAATTTTGATATTATAAAAATAATATTTTATAATATTATTAAAGTATAATGTGTTTAATTAGGATGTAAAGGATACAAATTTAATTAACAAATTTATCATTTAAACCACAAATCTAATCTTCATATATTTGTGTACTTGAATTTTTTAAATTTTTATAATATACAAATCTAACATTTAGATTTAGGAAAAATTATTGTAGAGGACCATTAGGAATATTTAATTATTAAAAAGGACTTTTAATATTAAAATTATTAAGAAGGACTAAATCTTTTGATAATATTTAAGAAGAAGAACCAAATCTTTCT
>NC_029788.2:23136073-23160677 GCF_000816755.2 Arachis ipaensis
AGAAAAAAATTATTAATATAAAAATTATAAAAATAAATAAAAAATAATTAAAGATATATTTATCTTTTTATAGAAAGATTTGGTTGTTCTTCTTTAATATTATAAAAAAATTTGGTCCTTCTTAATAATTTTAATATTAAAGATCCTTTTTA
Organism: Arachis ipaensis; assembly: GCF_000816755.2. NCBI lineage: Eukaryota > Viridiplantae > Streptophyta > Magnoliopsida > Fabales > Fabaceae > Arachis > Arachis ipaensis. The sequence goes on from NC_029788.2 coordinate 23,136,226, forward strand.
ATAATTAAATCTTCTTAACGGTCCTTTACAATAATTTTCCCTTAGACTTATGTATAACGGTGCATACAAATCTAATTTTGATCCTTTAAGCACCACAAAATACTTTTTCCATTCAAAAACTCTCTATAGTCTGAATATGTATCTCGAATATTAAGACTCGAAAACCACTAAAAACTTATCCCGGGTGCATAGTTTTATTTTCGGTATTTATTTCATATCCCAAAATGTACCCAAAATCTGTAACATAAAGCAACATATCTCGATGATTGGACGTCCGGAATATATTTTTGTTGTGATATGAATTTTAGTATTCGGGAGGTAGGTATCACATAACGTATATAAATAAATATTTGACAATTTACACATTTTAATAAAAGTTATATCTTATTATTTAAATAAAAAATCCAAAACTAAATAGTGTTATTTATGTTCTATGAATAGTATAATATGAAAACTATTGGAGGAATAATAACTTACACTAATATATATTTAATATGAAAAATTTTAAAATCGAATAAATGCGGGCCAAAATTTCGAAATAAATTAGACTATATTTACAACAACTACACTCACATTTTTGTGTTTAACAAAAGTTTCTTCCTTTTTTTTTCGGCACATGTAAAATTACTATGCACAAACGTATTTTTATCTACCTTCTCTTTCAGAATTTTCCGGATAAACAGACATTAAAAAAAAAAAAAAAAAAAAAAAAAACACACAAAAGAAGCTCAAGTATTTACCCATTTTTTTAATAATTACAAAATACATATAGCATTGTAATAATCATGAAATAGCCGGTGGGGTGGCCATCGCCCCCTTTTACTCTACTAACGAACTACTCCATTAGATAAACCAACTCTTGGATCTGTCCAACCCCCCTTCTTCCAAACATCTATCCTACAAAGTACAAATTAAATATTCTTTAAATTAAACAAGAAACCAGAAAACACTTTATCCTAGTAATAATATCTTTTTATTATTATTACGTAGAATAAAGCATCAGATCAGAAGTTGGTCATCCTACGTTTGAATATTTGTGTTCATCAATAAGAATATCTCTTACAAGTTACATATAGGAAACCAACCACCTCGTATCAACATCAATAAAGAAACATATATAATAAAAAACGATTTATTCAAAAATAGGAAGGTGAGCTAACAAAAACAATTAGTTCTCCAAACTTGAGTTATATGTTGAATAATTGAAATTTAAACATGTTATGTGTCCGCATATCACACTCTCTAGCAAGCCCTATATAAGACCATGCACCATCCTTTGGCTTCTCATCCAATGCAATCATAATCCAAAAGCAAATTAAATTAAATAACTTACACACACATACCTATATCCCATTCTCAGTTCATTGAAATCATGGCATCATCATCAAGAAGATCCATCATGGATTCATTCCTTGTTGCTCTCATCACCTTGTCAAGCATGAGCATGAGCCTAGCAGCTCGCCATCTCTTGCAAACAAGTGCAATACCGAATTTGCCCCCTGGCATCAATATTCCAACCTTGCCAAAACCAACAGCAACATTGCCACCTCTGCCCTCAATTCCAACATTGCCCTCAATTCAGGGCAACCTTCCTCCATTGCCCACCATTGTACCATCACTGCCACAGCCATCATCATCGCTACCGAAGCCGGTGACGACTTTGCCTCCTCTTCCTGCTGGCATCCCTACCATCCCAACAACAGTCCCACAGATGAGCCTTCCACCATTGCCAAACATGCCCTCAATCCCGACCAGCATTCCCTTCTTCTCCCCACCACCTTCACCTTCTGCCCATTAATTCAAATCTTCCATTTCTTACATGCAATATGGATGGTATTCCTTACGCATGGGGCTATGCATGTGAGAGTATTAGAATTTTATGATTGATGTTATCATTATTGTTATATCTTTGTTGTTTAATTTGGTGTAAGAAACACTATGTTCCTCTTTTTAATTTCATGAGTTTATTATATTGATATTGCTTTTGTACTTTTCTCTTATACATCATTAATTATATTTAGATTATGGCTTTATTATCATGAAATTATTATGATGATGTCTTCTCCTTTCAACTATTCAGATATTCTTTATTGATTAAATATGCCTTCCTATATTTGCTTATGATTTATGTTTCATCATTAAATGTTTGCAACCTATATTCATTGGGTCAATTATTTTAGAGTGAACATCTAAATTGATTGTATTATCAAGAAATTTTAGATAAACAATTTAATTTGTTCATTAATAATTTTTTATCATCTAGAAGTCTTTAAAAATTATTCTTGTCAAGCAAAAATTTTCTTAGATTAAGAGACTCCATAAATAATAATTTTATGGAATAAGTATTGTTTTGTTCCCTAACGTTGAGGGTTAGAATCGAAACCGTTCTGATGTAATTTTTGATTTAGAATCGTCCTTAATGTTGTATTACATTTTAAAATCGTCCTTTCTAATAATTTTTTTTTCTAAATGACAAAAATACCCTTTTTTTATAAAACGTCTTTTTTATTAAAAAAAAGATAAAATAAAATAAAAAGAAAAGATACGAGGGGAAGGGGGAGGGGGACGCCGCCAGCGAAGTTTGGAGCCGCCGTCGCTGTTGCCATCGCGAGCCAGGGAGAGAGCTTCTGCTTCTGCATCGCTGCTCCTCACCGCCGCGTTCTCGCCGCTACTCCTCGCCGCGTTCTCGCCGCCTCTGCTTCTTGCTTTGACTTCTATTTCTGCTTTCTCCTCTGCTTCTGCTATAACCAACTTCCTTTTTCCTCCTTCATTTCTTATTGACCAGTATTCTTCATACCTAGTTAGATCATTCTCAAGTTTTGTTAAGGTATCTCCTACTGTTTCTCTACAAACAAAGACAACTATTTGGAAAATACCATAAACTTGTAAAACCATTCAATGATGTTTTGTTTTGAATACAGGATTTGCATAAATTGGGAGATCTTCAGATTGTTGTGTTTGATATTTACAAGTCTCTCTGTGACCTTGTTCAATCCCCTTCAAAATTTGGTAAGATTGGAATACAATAATCTCATACATGGCATTCATGTCTTGCTGAAAAATCATGTTGTGTAATCTTTTAATTAACCCGTCTAATTTAAAATGTTCAACATAGGTTTTGCGGAAGCAAGGAAAGGCTGTTGTGGTATTGGGATAGTTGAGACAACATCCTTATTGTGCAATCCAAAATCACTAGGAGTTTGCTCCGATGCAACTCTGTTTCAGATTATGGGATTCATAAGTGTGACATTGGAAATGGATTTGGCGATTTTGGTGGTTTTTTTGGTGATGTAAGTTTGCCTAACTTTTGTGTCAACTATCATGTGCGCTGTGATTTTTATAAACATCTTCGTCCTCTCAATTTGTTGGTTTTGATCTTGTTCTTATTTTTGAATTTTTGGATTGCTGTTGTTTTTCTTTTATTTTTGGATTTCTTGTTTCTTCCTAATTTTTAGTCTTGTTCTTATATCACTACAACATTTTTGGCCTAAGATAACCCTTATTCGAAGCAACATTTAAGAAATGTTGTCTTAGATAGAAAAAGACAACATTTTTAACAAGTTGTCTTTGAGTAAGGCAAAGATAACAAAATTTTTAGCCACCCACCAAAATAGTTGTCTTTGATATCTAAAACAACACCTAAAAAATATTGCATTATACAAAATTTAAGACAACATTTTATAAGAGTTATAAAAAAAATTAGATAAATAACATTTATAAAAGTTGCCTAAAATTATTCATAACTAAAAATTTTAGAGAAAAACTTTTAATTATATTCCAACTAATTATTTTTCCAATCAAATAACTTAGGGAAAAAAAAGGTAAGGAAGAAATGTGCTTCAGTTCATCACTACCATAAGCTAGCCCTACCCTTCGAAAGCAATCCCAAACATCAACACACCCTTCACGATCGCAGCTCTCCTCCATGTACGACAGCAATGCTCTCCTCCATGGGCAACGGCGCGGTGCTCCCTTCCACGAGCGTCGATGCAGTGCTCTCCTCCACGGGTGTCGGCGCGGTCATCTTCTCCACGGCGACGGCGCGGGCGCTCTTCGTTTTGTGCCAAACCACCACCGTCGAGAAACCCCTCTCCCTTCTCTTCTCCTTCTTCCTCTTCTTCCTCTCTCTCACCTCCTCCTTTTCACGAGCTCTGACAACTCTACACGCAGCTGTAATCCCCCTCCTCCTCCTCTGCGTATTGGTAAGAAATGTCTAAACTTTACTATAGGAATAAAATTTCTGAATGCATTGATTCTGAATTTTAGTATGGAAATGGAATTTCTGAATGCTTTAATTCTGAATTTTAGTATGGAAATGTTCTGAATTTTAGTACGGGAATGAAATTTTTGAATGCATTGATTCTGAATTTTACTATGGGAATGGAATTTTTGAATGCATTGATTTTGAATTTTTGGGGCTTTTTGATAGTTCTGATTTTGGGGATTTTATTTCATTTTTTCTGAATTTTTTATGGTTCTGATTGTTGCTTCTTAGGGTTTTCTTTTTTATTTTGCATTTTGATTTTGATTTTGCGTCATTTTTTATAAGCATACATTCGACAAGATTCCTTTCATTGCTTAATGCCTATGAATATAAAACCATCATTTCTAGGGTTTTTACTTCCTGTTTTGAGGGAGTCTAATGGAGAAGGAGAAGAAAAACCTTCTTTTGTGTTCTTTCTTCTTTAATTTTCGACTTTATAACTGAAATTTACGCTTTACTTGAGCTTTTCACTCTTTTTTTGTTGTTGCTTTTCAATTTCGGTGGCAATTTGTGGTTCTGTTGACTTTTTTATTCATGTGATGAATTTCAGTGGCAATTTGCATAATATTGTTGGTAATTTAGACTTGCTTAAAGGGTTTGAACTGAATTATAAATTCAACCCAAAAATACACCCTTAATGGCTGTTTGGGCAATAATTCCAACTATGCTGAGTTTAACTGCACTCTTATATTTGCAACAATTTTGAAGTTTATTAAAAATAATCTTCCAGCTGTCACTATATACACTTCCCATTGGGATAAAAAGAAAAGCCTTTCTTCCTAGCAATGGTGTTATAATCAGGAATTTTTTTTCTCTGAGATTTTTGTCAGTGGTTGAACTCTAAAGAGCACATTGAATCGTGATTGAGTTAACTTATAGCACATTGAATCGCTAGTCTATTGGTCTGGCAACACGGCGACCACCCCTCAGTTGCAACCTCCTCACCTCTGTCTTCTTGTTACTCTATTCTTCAGTTTTCAGGTTTTTGGAAAAACTCATTTTGCTGTTCTCTGATTTAATTCATTACATTTTAGTTAGATTTTAATTTTTACTTAGTAATTTTATTTAGTCAATTTTATTTTTGCTGATTAGGTTAATTTAGATTAAAATTAGGATTTTCTTATCAATATTTGTCTTAGTTCATAGTTAATTAAGCATGCTATTATGATTCTTGAGTCTGAAATTTTAATTTGTTTGGACTGGCTTGATTGATATTTTGTTGAATTTCAGGTTTTTCACTGCTTTTCCAATGAGGTGCGATTCTCTACACTGGTTGTTGCTGATTCGGCAATTTCTGGTTTTCCACATTGATTCTGGTACTTTTCCCCTTTGATTTCTTCATTTTTAATGTAAATTACAGAATAATTAATTTTCATAATTCGCTGAGTTAACTATTTCATATAGAATCGATTATTGTTTTTTGTTTGTTTGTTCTGTTGGCCACTTTGATTAAGTTAAATAATTCATAGAGAATAATGTAAATTTTATTCTTTACTCCTTTATAGAGAAATATTGCCACTTTGTTAATTGTTATTGATTTTAATTTGTTAATGGTTAATTATTAGTACTGCTGCCAAGGTAGTTAGAATCGCGAGTTAACTTGCAAAATCATATGTGTTTGCGTTTCTATTCCTCCATTTCATAACGTTCTTGCTCTGCGTCTCAGAGAAGTAGTGTTCGCATAGAATCGACGAGTAAGCACACCAAATCGCCAGAATCGCATCTATGGTGGTGACTGATATCCAAGGTAGCAGGGTGGCGAGAAGTTACTGTCCATGCCCCAATTCAAAACCAAACTCAAATCCAAGCCGCAATCCTTTGAGAAGAAGGCTTGAACCGTAGGTTTATGTATGTTAAGCTTTATGTCTCCATTTTTTTCAGGACAATAGGTAACTGATTAACTGGTTATATAGATTTTATATTCCCTTGTTTGCTTTGTAACAATTTCTCTGATGTCTTTGATGAAGAGTAGTTCATTAATTCTTTAGCTAATGATGTAAAATTATTAACAAGCTACTTAAAACACTATTTCATGCTACCAACATGGTGATCCAGTTCAAAAGCTGGTCTGGTATGGAAATACTATAGGTAAAGTCATAACATTCAGAGAAATTGATGCTAGAATTTAGGTGCCTAAGTTAAATAATGTGACTAGTAATTATATGATGATGTATGTGAGAATAGTATTAGGCACCTCATAGATCATATATTCATATGGTTGAATTATCATGTATCAATATATGGTAATAAGCATCTTTATTTTTTTAGGTAGTGGCTTTTCTTTTCTTTTCTTTTTTTCTTCTTTCATTTATTCTGTGTGATATCTTTAAGCTCTTTCAGTAGGATTCAAGTTAAAGGGAAAAGAACAAGAAAGAAGGAACAAAAAGAGCAGTTTGTGACACTATTAAAATTTTAGTTTTCAAGGTGTCTGTTTTTTTTTCTTTAGTTTTCTTTTGAGTGCTATTTGATGTCATATATATCATTATTGTTGTCTGAGGTAATGACCAAATCAGTACCCGAAAGATTAAAACGCTGACATTGCGGTACCTGACTATTGTTAACGACAAAATGGTACCTGGATGATTTTAAAATCTGACAAACGTATCCATAACCTGGCCGGACCTAAGCTCCGGTGAGGAGAATGCCTACGTGATGAGGCAACTGTTGATGTTAACGAGTCGAACAAAGGTGAGAGTGGTGCAGGGGAAGAAGCTGCCAATGACGGGAATGCGGAGAAGGACACTGAAGGAGCATCAGCTCCGAAAAAACCGGCTAAGAAGGTTAGAAAGAGACATCCAAGACCAGCCCCTAGTGGTTTACCCCGAGAAAGAAGAGCTGCCGAGAATGAGGGTGTAAATGAGAGTAACCATGGAGAAGCTGAAGCTGGGAATGAACCCACCGAGGAGACCAATGCTGATGATGTTGCTGGTCTCAATGGAGGTTCTGAATTTCGAGAACCTTTCGTGGATGAGGAAAGGGTAGAGGACCCTGTTACAGAAAACCCAACAGGTAAATTAGTTTTTTAATTTAGTTAGAGTAGATGTGAATAGAAATTGCTTCAATTCTCATGTATCTCAACTGACTTTACAGCAGATAATGTAACACAAACTAGTGGGAGGGATAATACAAGGAGAAATCATCCAAGGCCTCAACCATCTGGGCAAAGAATTGTACCTGGAAATGAGGATGAAGCACCAAGGGTAGAGGTGCCTAACCCGAATAGAGAAGATGGTGATAGTGAACCTGAGATGTACCAATATGAATTCGAAGAACTCTGTAGCCCCCCTGCAACTGATGACGAAGAGGAAACTGTATTTCCTCAACATAATCCCAACACGCCATATGGAAAAATAACTCTGGAGTTGAATATGGAGTTTGAGACCATGGAGCAGTTCAAAGCAGCAGTGCAGAAGTACAACATACAAATTGGGAGACAGGTGTTCTACCTTAGGAATGAGAGGAAGAGGTGTAGGGTGATCTGCTATGATCCAGACTGCCCTTGGTTGTGCTACTGTGCCAGGACCAACTACCCAGCATCCTTTCAGATAAAGACATTTGTGGATGAGCATACGTGCCCCAGGAGTAACAAAAGTAAATCTGTTTCATGTGCTTGGGTTGCTGAGGAACTGGTCCCAAAGCTGAGGATCCATCCCAACATGCTGCAGAGAGAGGCACAGGAATGGTTTAAAGTGGAGTATGACATCTCAGTCAACGAGAGGATGATGTATAAGGCTATGGTCAAAGCCAAGGAAGTTATCGAGGGAACAGAGAAAGATCAATACCTAAGGCTCAGAGACTACCTTAACGAAATCATGAAGGCAAATCCTGGTTCAAGAGCCAACATGGGGACTACTCCACATCCAGAGGGGTTGCCTAAGTTCAGAAACTTGTACATCTATTTGGCTGCTTGCAAAAATGGCTTTAGAGCAGGGTGTAGGCCATTTATTGTTTTGGATGGAACGTTTCTGAAAGGGTACTTTGGAGGGCAATTATTAACAGCAGTTGGTCAGGATGCGAACAATCAGCTGTTTCCAATAGCGTATGGGGTTGTTGATGCAGAAACTAGGGAAAATTGGAGATTCTTTTTGGAGGAGTTGCACACAGACATTGGGGACTTCAATGAGAATGGCTGGGTTTTTATGTCAGACCAGCAAAAGGTGATGTGGACTATCTTAATGTTTTTTGAGTTCCTGTAAGTATACATAAATTAGTTTTCAAATGTCCTCTAATTCATTGTGGTTACCATTCAATGCAGGGTTTAATCCCAGCATTACAGGACGTCATGCCAGGGGTGAAGCACATATTCTGTTGTATGCATATGTGGAGAAATCTGAACAAGAGATGGAAGGATAAGGAACTTAAGGCAACATTTTGGCAATGTGCAAAGGCAACTACTGATCAGGAATTTAATGATGCAATGGGAGCTGTGAAACGGATCAACAAACAGGCTTGGGAGTATTTGTCAAAGTTTGAACAAGAACAGTGGTCGAGATCAAGGTTTTCAGACTGGCCAAAGGTAGACAGTTTGACAAGCAACAACTGTGAATCATTTAACTCAACAATTGTGGGACTTCGGGGGAAGAGCATTTTGACAATGCTTGAGGAGCTTAGGTTCTACATCATGAAGACAATGGCAACTCACAAAGACTCACTGATGGCTTATACTGGACAAATAGCCCCTGCACAGGTCAGTAGGTTAGAGAAAGAAAAAAGACAAGCCAATTACTGGGAAGCACAATGGTGTGGTGATGATGAGCACAATCAGTTTGAAGTAACAAAATGGCAGCATAGAGTCAGAGTCAATACACGAGAGAGGACATGCTCATGCAGAAAATGGCAGCTCACTGGACTACCATGCTGTCATGGGATTGCAGCAATCCAAAGAAAGAACGAGAAACCTGAAGACTATGTCCATCACAAACTCACTATCGAGGCTTATAATAGAACTTATATGTTTCACATTAATAGCATACCGAGTCAGGAGTACTGGGAGCATCACGAAGGGCTGCCATGTCTGCCCCCTCCATACAAGAGGCCTATTGGCAGACCTACAAAGAAGAGAAGAAATGATAGCACTGAGTAAAGTTCTGGCAGCCAATACAAGGCCAAGAGAAGATATGGACAGATAACATGCCAAACCTGCAAAAGGGTGAGCAAAACAAAATCCATTACTTAAATGCATTTACTTTACCTTATAGCAGAACTTTATTAATGCTGCTTCTCCTATCTCATGTGTTTTTTGCAAGGCTGGACATAATAGCAGAACTTGTCCTGACAAAGGAAGTGGAGCAGCAGCTGAAGAACCAGATCTTGATGAGGATGAAGCTAGGGAGCAAGAAGCTAACTGGGAGGAGACCATGGAGGCTGCACACGCTGCATATGTTGCAGATGAGGAAGAGCTCACTCAAAACCATCCACAAACTCAGCCTGATCAGGTAAATGTTAGTGATTTATTTTACCTTGTTGTACTAAACTGTTGGATCTGTCTCCATAGAAGATTTGATTTAATGAATGCACAAACTGATGCAGAATAACATCAATGATGGCAACACTACAGCAAGTGCTTCAGCCCCTAATGTAGCCACCATACCAGCAGCAACCAACCCATGTGCTCCACCAGCTAGCTCAGAACCATCACCAGCACCAAAGAGGAGAGGCAGACCATCTTTTGTTAGGGGCAATACAGTTCCACCAAGAGGAATGGGCAGCACCACTCGAAGAGGAATGGCAGCCACTACAACAACTCCAACCCCAGCACAAAATGCAGCAGCTGCACCACCACCCCCTGCTCAACCTAGTCTTGTCAGCCCTGAAATTCGGTCTAGATCCCAAATTCCTGCATCTCCATCCAATGTTGGGCCTCAGCCTCAAGGTCCATTACCTAGGCCCAGTCTTCAGGCCCAACCTACAGCACCATTTAGGCCCCCAACTGTGACTAGGGAGACCATGGCAGCAGCAAGCCCAGCCACCCAGAGCAGGTTCACAGGCTTCATGCCCACCCCATCCTTGAAGAAGAAAAAGCCATCCGGACCACCACCATCAAAGCCATCAAGAAATGACAAGAAATGAGCTTAGATTCTTGGGTTTTTTAGTTTGTTGTTATTTGCATTTTGGACATGATTTACTTAAAATGCACCCAACTGCCATTATGGCATGTAAGTGCTAACCTAGTGTTTCTGTGTTTTGTTACTGTGATCTTGGGTCTGTAGCAGGTACTATGAACATGTGTCATTTTGGTTGTCTTATTTGGGGCCTGAACTTTGTTACTCTAAATAGTTAATGGTTATAACTGGATGTTATTTTGGTGTTTTATTCAGTTTATGTTTACAAAACTAATTGACATGGCTTACATAAACTCCATGTATATTGGTTAAATCACCACAACAACAACTCAAACAAAGCAAAACAAGAACACAGCATACATTAATTTATCTCAATTACATTGAGGACAAGATTACAAAATTCCAATCTCTGACTGTTATACTATTATAATCTACAATGTCTACCTACTTAGCCACCATAAACATAATCAAAGCCACATTTAACCCAATCAAAATACACATAAAAATTAGGCACAACTCAACCCTCTTCAGATTCTCCTTCATGTCATTCACCACAGATAGTACCATCATCATCCTTTGAACTTCATGGCCATCCCCACAGTCAACATTGATTCTGCCTTTCTTTTTGGGTTCTGATTTGCCTAGCATATTACTGTTCTCTGAAGAAACTTCTCCTTCCACACATTCCGCTTGTATTTCATCCAACCATTGGAAATACCCGCAACGCATTTCTGTGTTCTGGCACAACACGAAGAGTTCAAACATCAGAGAACAATCAAAATCTAAAAATGAATGAGAACAGACGATAAACCAAGAAGGGATATTACTCTACTTCCTCACATATTCATCACACTTCCAATCTTACCTTCCATAGAGGGCAGCGTAGAAACCATCTATCAGGGTTGCTACTTGTCTTCGACTTCAACGGAACCACTGGAAGGGGACAAAAGCAACAGCCATCGTAACTTTTACTCACAATGCCTGAAGCACCATCCACGTCGCAGGCTTGCATCGAGGGCTGCCTTCTCAGCGTTGCATATTTTCCACGAGCCCTTGCAGAATGCATCTTCCAATCTTGGATCCCCTACTGCGAATGAAGGAACAGAGAGCGTTGTTGATTTGGGATTAGGGCAAAGACTAATGGTTTAGGGGAAAATTGAATTCCAATTAACCTAATTTCCACCTAGGCTAGCAATTTAATTAATTAGAAATGACAACTCAATTAAAACATGATATGTCAGCATAATCCGGTGACCACGTAGGCATTCTCCTCACCGGAGCTTAGGTCCGGCCAGGTTATGGATACGTTTGTCAGATTTTAAAATCATCCAGGTACCATTTTGTCGTTAACAATAGTCAGGTACTGCAATGTCAGCATTTTAATCTTTCGGGTACTGATTTGGTCATTATCTCTTGTTGTCTTGTTGGTAGATGCTGATGTAATATGTGGTGGAGCTTGGGAATTCTGGCCGCTAGAGCTTATGGCTTGCCTCAATTTCGACTGCAAATATTTTTATGGGGTGTTAAACCTTCTGAGGTATTCTAATGTTTTTGTTGTAGTATCTTTCAAAATACAGTTATCATGGTTATTTACATAAAAAGAAAATATTATTTTCATTCTTATATTTTAGTGTTGAATTTCAAATTTGAGTTAAATTATTATTGTTCTTTCTACATGGTTCCAAAGCTGTCTCAATTCCCTCTTCCAACTCATGATGTTATTGTCAGGGGTGTTATTCTTTTAGAATTCGAGGTATGTGCAAGTTTTACATAGGACTTATGTAACTGTGTTTTGAATGGTAAGCTAATTTTTTAGAGGAGTTTATTAGTCATGGCATGGTGATTAATTGGCATGTTCATTGATTTCAACCAGCCATAGGTTTGTTGGTAGTTATTTACTATTAAATTGTTTGGAGTTAGAAAATCTATTTTATAATTTGAATGCTAAATGGATGATTAAGTCTCATTTTTTCTATTTTTTAATTTAAAAAAGTATTGCAAAATCTCGAATTATAATATATTGAAGCCCTTAAAAAAATTTATTTACTTGCATATAAATACAGTTGCACATGATGAAGGTCACCATATTACAATGGAAAAAAATAACTTATATTGGAAGATGCTACTTCTGACCTTTCTCTGGTATATTTTAATTTTTTATTCATCCTTTTATTGCCTTTATGTTTTATGATAATTTGGTTGTTGATGAATGTTATTACCCTATTCATATTGAGAATGATGAAAGTCGTTTCATTTGGTCCTTATATTGTGTTACATTTACACTATATCGTTGTTTTCTTTAGTATTGAATATGGTTTTATTCTTTGATTGGTATTTTATATGATACGAAGATGTTTAGCTTAATAGGTTACTTGTTGTTTGGTCACTGGTGAATATGGTTGAACTGCAAACATGTGGAGAGAATTATGAAGGCTCAGGCCTTGAGAGATAACGGTGTGACTGGCTACATATCTAGTAAGAAGACTATGGAGATCAACCCTGACATATATAGGCATTATGGATAGTACGAAGACTATGGAGATCAACTTTGACATACATCGGCATTATGGAAGAACTGACGAAGAGAACGGAAGCTAAGCTGATGAAATTAGGCATTTATTTGTTTTTTTTTTTTGTTTAGTTATTATGTGTATTTTTATTTGAATTGGCAACTGTGAGTATATGTATTTAAAATTTATTTAGTTGGATTTGAAACAACTTTTTGATTTAATATATATGCAATATATTAGTTTATTAGCTTATCTTTTCTTTCTATTTATCAAATTTAGTTTAAATAATTAAATTTTATTAAAGTATGCTGTATATCTTTTTAAAAAGACAATTCTAAATAAATTTAGATAAATGTTGCTTTAGATATCTGAAAAGGCAATACCAAAAAACTTAGATAAGTGTTGCTTTAGGTCTATGAAAAAAGTAACTTAAAAAAATTTGAATAAGTGTTGTTTTAAGTATATCAAAAGGCAACTTAAAACAAATCTGAACAAGTGTTGCTTTATGTATTAGAAAATACAACTCATAAAAAGTGTTGCCATAAATTCTTATCTAAAACGTTGTGTTTGGGTCCTCTAAGGCAACCCTTTTATGGAGTTGCTTTTTTTGTAGAAAAGGCAACGTTTTTTTAAGGTTGCCATAAAAAGGGTTCCCTTTGATACACAAAAGCGTTGCCTTAGACCAAAGGTAACGGCCGTATAGCCAACCCCCCAAAAAGCGTTGCGTTTTGTCGGAAAGTGTTGCCTTTGATAAAAGGCAACACTTTTCCTTATTATAGGCAACGTTTTTTAAGGGTTGTCTCAGCCTGAATTTGTTGTAGTGTATTTGATTTCTTACTAATTAAATTTATAGATTTTTTATTTTTGTAATTGAAGATGAATTTAGGTATTTTTAATTCTTGTAATTGGATTTTGTTAACTGTATTTAAAAATTTGAAAATTTGAGTTTTGTTAATGGAAGAAGAAGAACAAGAAGAATGAAATGGTGGGAAAAAGGGTAGTTTTGTTATTTATAAAAAAATTTTATTGGAAATGACGATTTTAAAATGAAATGCAACATTAAGGACGATTCTAAATAAAAAATTATATCAGGGACGGTTTCGATTCTGACCCTCAACATTAGGGATCAAAACAATACTTATCCCTAATTTTATTTTTTACAAAATACACAAATTCAAACAAGCATTTATTTTTATTGCCCATCCTAAAAAGAAATTCTTTATAAAAAATTGTATTAGAGATATAATTATTTATGTATTTTATCTTACTTGTTTAAATTTTTGAAGATGTGGTTTATGAAGGAGAATGAGTCACTAAACAGTTTTTTCACTTTTGTCCTACAAATTCATATTTAAAAAAAAATTAAGTTTAACATAAATTTAAAATTTTTACACGGGGGCTGATTTTTTGTATATGTATTACTTAGTATGATAGTTGTTATGACAATGATTAATGAATGTTAAATCACGATGAGTTATACTATGTGTACATTAAAATTAGTCATTAAAGTTAGCTACGGTATAAAATACATGTTGGAGTACAAATACACATTGAAAATAAATTAAATCACACATATATGTATTTATATATAAATATATTAGTGACTGATTTTAGTATACAAATAGCATTTTTATGATACAAATAGCATTTTTAAATCATATCATAATACCGTTATGAGAATGTGGCCTGGCCGTTTGAAATTAAAATTTGTTGACAATTGAATTTTTTTAAATACATAAATTTGATAAATTTTAACAAATAACACTCATGATAACTCTCGCAAGATTGTGGTTTGACAATTTAAAATGAAAATTTGTAGATGAACAAATTTGTTAAATGTGTTCGATAAATATTATCCAATATAACACACATGATGATCCTTGTGGATTATGGCTGAACTCTTTAAATTGAAAATCTATTGATAGTTGTATTCTTAGCTTGAACACATGAATTTGATCAATGTTAGCAAGTAACACTATCATCCTATATGCCGCTTTTTAATTTTCATATGGGTCCATGAATCGTGCTTTGCGTGGATATGTGATAGGTGGGTGCTAAACATTTTTGTGGTGTCAGTGAGAAAAGTAATCGGACCCTGCGTGTTGAGTGTGAGTGGCAACACGGACCGTGCGTGTTAGGAGACATTAGCCACTCGGACCCTGCGATATCTGAACTCCAAACGGACCGTCCGATTTGCACCAAGGCAAACGCACGGTCCGATTTCTTCAGTTGAATGGACACGCGGCGCGCAGGGGTGGCTAGCAGAAGCGGTGCCCTGAAAAGCAAAGGAAGCCAGCTAACCTACTCTCTCCATCCGAATTAACCCATTATTTCACTCTCAACCAATTTCACTCCCAACTCCTTCTTCTTCCTTTCACCTTTCACCATCTAAAAGCCAGGCCTTCAATCAAGAAGAACATGCCGAAGAAAAATAAATATAAAGATGTTGATCGGGTTGAGCTTCACATTATTCATTATCTTAGCCATTCTGATTATGTAAGTGTTATTTTAATTGTTATATTTTTTTAAAAGTTTGGCTGAAAATTTTTTCTGTAAATCTTTCATTATAAATATTGTTATTAAGAAAATTTGTTATTACTAGCTTGCATATTATTATAGCAAAATGTAAAGAGAACGTTGGTGGTAGTTAATTTTTTTCAGAGAGAATGTAAAATTTTTTGTAATTTTTGAATTAAATTTTATGACTATCTGATTTATATTTATGTAGGGTAGGGTAAGTGTTAGTTTTGGATTTTAGAAATTTTGTTATATTTATAGTTGTTATTGTTAGAAATATAATTATTTTGATTATTGTTATAAATGCAAGTTATAAATAAAATTAGAATGATTATTAGGATATTTCTGTATTTATTAGATGTTTAAAAATATTAGTGTGAAATATTTTTCTAATTTGTTATTGTGAATATTATTATTAGAAAATTTATTATTACTATTATGGTTGTTGGTTTGTTGTTATTAGAAAAATGTAAACAGAGGCGGTAATTAAATGTTAAGAGACAATGTAACATTTTTTTTAATTGGTTATTAAAATTTATTATTATCTGATTTATGCAGGGTATGTTAGTGTGACTTTTAGAATTTGAATTTTTTTATATTTATATTTATAATTATTATTGTTAGAAATATAATTATTATGATTATTGTTAGAAACGCATGTAAGAAATATAAATAGAATGATTATTAGGATATTTCCGTATATGTTAGAAATTTTTTTAATATTAGTCTGAAATTTTGGTATTTTTGATTATATTATATGAGGATTATAATTGGAAAAAACCGTGTAAATTTATTAAGATTTTCTTAGAAAATTTAAGATTTTGTTACTGTAACTGTTATGGATGAATGATAGTTGAGGAAATAATGTTTTAAATGATAGTAAATCAGTAATTACTATAAGATGTTATGGTAGATGTTGTAACTTCAGAATTTTGATTAAAAATTTTTGCGTTGATAATTATTTTCATTAGTTGTGAGTTTTGAATAAAATTAAGGCTTAATAATTAATTTTAGTAGTAAGAATAATTAGTGTTAAAAGCATTTAGTTAAATGATTCATGATAGTCATATGCTAATTGTTAATGAGCTGAGTATGAATTTGTTATCTTTTTTTGTAGAAATTAAGAATGTTGACCTGTAACCATCCACTTCCTCCCAACCGGTACAACGATAGCGCGGAGGACCTTTTACGACTTACCGGTTTCTACCATGCATCGCAAATTGGTGTAGTGCAGTGTCAAAAAGCATTAGTGAATGCTCTGATTGAACGTTGGCACCCGGAAACACATACGTTCCACCTTCCCATTGGTGAATGTGCCGTGAGTCTTGAAGATGTGGCTCTAATTCTTGGTCTTCCTACCGATGGTCTTCCAGTCACGGGGATGACCATGAGTAGTTTTGAAGCGTTGGAGGCGGAGTGTTTGATTCAATTTGGAGTTGCACCTCTTAAGTCAGATTGTAGAGGTAGTTGCATAAGACTTACGTGGCTGCGAAATCTAAAGGAAAATTTAGAGTTGACTGATGATATCAGTATACAGAGGTATGTGAGATGCCATATTATGTTGCTGATAGGGACTATCTTGTTTGGGGATAAGTCTGGGGCAGGTGTCCATTGGAAATTTCTACCCTTGTTGCGTGATGTTGTTAGTATTGGACAGTATAGTTGGGGCTCGGCATCCCTAGCACACCTCTACAGGGCATTATGTCGTGCATCTCGTTATAACTGCAAAGAAATAGATGGTCCACTAACACTGCTACTCTGTTGGGCTTGGATGAGGCTGCCATATCTATCGCCGCTACCTAGGGAACCCCGAAGTTTTCCACTAGCAAACAGGTAATAATTTGAGAATATATGCCGTTATGTTGATTTTTAAGATTCATTTAATGGTAGTTGAGCTAATTCAATATATCATATTAGGTGGCGGAACTGGGAGCGTGGTGACCGACGATATAGATATCTGAAGTTAGACCACTTTAGGAAGGCATTTGACGAACTTCAGGAAGGACAGGTGTGTTTTAATTAAAGAAGTATTAGTTTCCGGTTTAGGTTCTGAGACATAATTATAAAGCATTGTTTTTGAAGTTGGCATTGTGGATTGTGTTCATTATGTTCCTTTATTTTTTCCAGTTTGTTTGGGTTGCTTATGCTGTGGATCGGGTGGACCCGAACATCATTCCGCCTGAAATCTACATGCAATCGGTTGTCTGGAGCGCTACAGTTCCTTTGGTTTCATTTGAATGTATCGAGTGGCATGCTACCGATAGGTTTAGGCGACAGTTTGGTCTTGTTCAAGGACAACCTAATCAGGAACGAAATCTAGAGAAGGCGCATGGAGAAGTCCTGACTGGTCCCAAGAATCTCAATTGGGCCACTGCATCGACTCATTCAGTTTGGGTGATGCATTGGTCAAACAGGTATAACTACGTGCTATCTGAGCTACCGATGCCTTCACACAATGCGTTAGATTGTTACATGCGTTGGTACCGATTAAGATTTGGGGACCACTTGAACTTGTCAAATCTTGTTGGTCAAGATAATGATGAAGATGATCAGGAAGTTGATGAGGGCGATCAGGATATGGATGAGGATAATCAGGAAGGATTTGGATGCTGACAATGAAGGACAGGAGCCACGCTCGCCGCATATGTTACCTCCAAACCCAATTCCAGTGGAACAACCTCAGTCCTCAAGCCAGTATGTGCCTCAGACACAGTTCCCCCCATCAGTTCCATTAAGTCAACAATATTGAGGAACCTCACAGTTTGATGCAGGAGAAGGAGGTTCTTTTAGCCAGTTGCTTGGGTTCATGTCTGGAGATCCTGGACTATCACAATATGGCCATCAGCCTGAGTTCATGGCAGGTAGGTATTCATTGGATGCGAGGTACCCGGGCCATACCTCGTCGGTTGCTTCTGGGGGGTTTGTGTCGGTTGACTCTAGTAGGAGTGACGGTGGACGAGGAGCCTTTTTTACTCAGAACCCTAACCGTGTTTCCATGGGACTCATCGAGGAAAATGCTAACACTCTCGAGAAAGAGACCGATGCGTATCTCGTAGATGACGAGGAGGATGATATAGAGGATATCGATGAGGATGAGGAATCTCGTAATGATGGTATTATGATGTTTACTTTTACTTTACATGTTCGATTAGTTATTATTTTTTGGTTCATAATTGGCATCTCTGTTTGATATTTACTTAATAATATGTGGTATATGTGTTGATTTGATTAACTGATGTACTTAATTTTACTAGTTTTTTACAACTTGTATACAGGTCAGGAACGCACTCCGGATGAAACATCCAAAGGATACAATCTTAGGGTTGATCCACCACGTCGCAGCGCTAATCGTTACACTCCATCCGTCTTGAAAAAGGCGGCCAAGAAATGCAAGAATTTTGTCAAGGATGTGAAGTGGGCCATCAGAAAGTAGTTGTGGTTTAGATTATTAACTTACGTATTAAGCACGTGTTGGTGATTATGACTTAGAGTAACTTGTATTATAGTAACATGTATTTGTTGGACTTTATGAATTACTGAGCTGGACTATGCTAAGAGTTCTAATGTATGTTTAGAGTATTTATGTTCAGTTATTATTGATCTATGGTCTGTATCTTGGGTACATAAGATCTGAGAATATTTCTATAGATATCAGCTTAATATACCTCATTCGGAAGATTGAGATCACATTATAACAAGTTACAGGTATCCTGGATGTACAGCTTGTGGAAATAGGTCCAGACCGGCCGGTTCATATAAAAAAACTTGTGAACCGGACCGGCCGGTTCAATTTTGTTTATTAATACATACCTGTAGTCTATATTAAAATAACAGATATGAACTACCGAGTAAGTTATAAAAACTCAGACATTACAACTATTTTAAACCAAAAACAAATTAGGATGGTTACACAATGTTACATAGTGGTTAGGTTTCGAGTGATATCCCACAAAGTTTCATACACGTCGTCAAGTTATCTCAAATGCACAACCCATGCCAAACTAGATACGTGCTACACCTATCATACTGTGAACCTACTGAGCATCTCCGTCGGCATTTGTACCACCTGACCGACGGCATCTGCTACGACTATGTCCCTCAGCTCCACATAGCGTACATCGCCTAGGACGACGTAACATTCGCGTGTCCATCTCATTCAAGAAGCGCATCATCCTGGGACGACCTTTCGAGACGCGTCTCAGATATGGATTCGGTACGAAGCGAGGACCGTGGTACGCAGGCCATGTCGTCGGGTTATCTAGCGGCCTAAATCTCGCTCGATACACCCGCCGAATTTGCTCCATCTTATACACATCATGCACATACAGTTTCCAATCCAGTCGCTGATTGGCGCAACATGCGAACACATGTCTGCATGGGATCCGGTCCACCTGGAACTCACCGCAGTCACATCGTAGGCCACGTAGATCGACTGCAAACTCTAGTCCACTTGGCATCTCACGCACCTCAAATACCTCATTCTGCCGGTCAAAGCAACTGACCTGAATATTTCCTGAAGCAATTTGGTTTGCACGCAACTTGGAGGTCACGACATCGGAGAACACATGGCCAGCATTAATCCGCGCTTCTGCCTCCAATCTCTTTCTGGTGAACAGCTCGTTTAGCCTGTAGAATGTTGCCTTGACAAGAGCAGTAACAGGAAGATTCCGTGCACCCTTCAACACTGAATTGATACATTCCACTAGATTCGTTGTCATGTGACCCCATCGGTAACCACCATCAAATGCCAATACATACTGTTCGCGAGGAATTCGGTTTAACCAGTTTGTGTATGCTTCGCCCCGTTCCCGGAGTCGCTGGTAACGCACTTCGTACTCTCGCACCGTCCTCGAATATCCTAGAGGATAGCAACAAAAAAAACGAGTAATTGTAGATGTCAAAACAAATATTGACGGTTATGTCTGCTAATAAGTTACTTAAATTTAGTAAATAGTTACCAATGTTGACGACCAATTTTTGGAGGTATGGTGCCTTGAATTTACGCAAAAAATTCGACTCAATATGCCTGATGCAGAACATATGAAAAGCTCTAGGAGGTGACCAAGCTCCGTTACTGCGTTCCACTGCTGCATTGATAGATTCGTGTCGGTCGGATATTATAACCCTGATAAGCCAATCACAGCCGGACCCATACTGTGTACATTTCGCATAAAATGTCAATGGCTCAGACTCATACACCCGGTAGTCAACGCTTCGTCGTATGGTGTAATCCTTTATCGCCTTAATAACAGCTTCCCTGGAACTGAACTCCATACCCACGACAAACTCACCATCTGCGACCATAGGAACCTCTGCAATTGAAAACCAGCATAGGAAAAATCAAATAAAGACACAGAGATTTAAAAACCAAAAATATGAGCAATTCTACAGTCACCGCCTCTAGCATGATATAAATCCGAGTCTAACAACATGTTATTGTGTCACTCTAATTAAAACAAGAACAACAGCAGAGAATATTTATTACGGGCCAGACATGCCGGTTCGACAACCAAGCCAAATGAACCGGAACCTAACCGATTCGGTTCACTGGGTTTTAACCATTAACAGGATGTTTCAACTGCGAGTGGTAACTAGAGACTAACGTAATAGTTACTAATCATGTTCGACAGAATCTACTTATTACCTAATTCAGTCACCTGAACTGCTCGACCGCCGGTTCGATGCTAAGAAATATGACATCAATGAATGGTTATATAATGGCAACTAATTTCTAATTTATTCATAACTATATCAATATTTGACTAAAAAAAAAAATCAAACACGACGTCTTACGTACCTGCAGTCATATATTCCGGAAACTCCGGAGCATGCATGGCTTCCAAGTCCAAAACTCGCATGAATGATGGCTCCTCAAACGGCACTTCGTTTGCAAGTGCATTTGCCACCTCTGTCACATCTGGAGCCGTATTTCCATCACCTTGATCTTCATCTCCATCTGGACCAACAAACTCGTAGTTACTTTCGAACTCTTCTTCACTGTCACTATTATAATCTTCCCTTACAATATTCCGGTCAGCCTCCGATTGTTCAAACTCAACATACAACTCGATGAACGCGATCTGAGCCCGATTTTCAATATACATTGAAAACATCTCTTGCATGCTCGCCTCGTCCGTCACATATTTGGTTTGAAACTGGATGAATCCACCAAACATCTGTATGGGATATCTATAGAGAATACAGGATATCTTTCTTGCCCTCTCAGAATCAATCTTTTCACAGATCACACCTTTGAGCTCTTCAAATGAGATGATAAAAGGAATAACAACATCTAACGGATTTTCACAAATAAATTTTATTCCTTCAGATGTTTGTAGTAAAATCTGACCAAAATAATATACCTTTAATAACACTCTATCACTCATTTTTGTGAATCTCCCAAAAAAATATAGAAACAACTAATGAAGATACGAGAAAGAACAGAAGAAGGGCAGCCGCTCAAGCTCGGGGACGAAGACACGAGTGAGTAATGAGTTCACTTTCTACTTTTATATAAACCACTTATCACAACTCGCACCCTTCGACTAGGTTAACATGTTTAAAATAATCTAAAAAATCCAATCGGACCATGCGACTTGTGCTCGCAGTTAACCAAAACAATTTCCATATGTAGACAAAACGGAGGGTCCGATTTCTTCTCAATATTTTACCATAGAAATCGGACCATGGGCCTTGCACTAAACGTAGGGTCCGATTACGTGCATCCCATATTTGGTTTGCCTAAGCCATGCAAATTGGACCGTGAGATTTCTGATGCAAAATTCAGAAACAAAGAAAACCCACGGTCCGATTTCTTAACTGTGACACTGCAAAAGTTCTGTCCCACATTTACGTCTAGCACACCTACCTTCCATATCCAAGAAAAGCACACACTTAGTTTCCATTTCGATAAAAATCAGCCCCTATATGCAAAGACACACGCGACCTCTTTATGAAGGCACATTATCATGCATTCTCCTTTGAGAAACGTGCAATGCATTGTTTCAATTCTGAGAAGAATTTTGTTAGGGAGACAATGAAAAATTTTGACAATGTGTACAATGGGTTAGTTATTTAGCCCAATAGGAATAAATAATAAAAATTTCTCTACAGATTATCCTAAATTCAAAAACTCTCATTCAGTTATTTCACATCAAATTTTAAAATTTTCAATTTTAAATTTTCAAAAAATCCAATTAATTATTTCAAAAAAATAACCATCCAAAATTCTAATTTACCAAAATATTTCACTCCAATACTCTCTTCTTTTTCAATCGGCGGCCATCCGGCCAAGGATTCGATGGTCCCAGAACGTTTGGACCATTAAATGGTCCCATAACAAAATATGTTTTTAAAGTTTTTTTAACAACTACTACATAGTCGGCACCAGATTCGATGGTCTCAGAACGTTTGGACCATTAAATGGTCCCATAACAAAACATGTTTTTTAAGTTTTTCAATAACTACTAAATAGTCCATTTTTAATTTTAATTACAAATTAACCCCATATATTTTATTTAATCATAAAAACTATTTTTTATTTTATAAATTATTATTTTATTATTCATCTACATTTTCTATTAATCGTAATAAATATTTTGCAATCTTAATCGATCATAATTTTATCATTGATCTCTTACATACATATTGGATTGGAAAAATCGTGTTCGTTAGAAATTCAATCGATTGGATGCACAAATCAATCGATTGAATTTTGCATGGCATGTGGGGTTTTTCTTATTCAATCGATTGCTCATATCACCCAATCGATTTAAGTCTTCAAAGCAACATAGATTTCACAATTCAATCGATTGGTTGTGTTACCCAATCGATTGAATTGTGTAATGCGTTATATGTTACGTTTCTCTAATTTTTTCTGATCGTGATTATAAATTATTATTTTATTATTCATCTATCTTATCTTTAAAATTCTATCTTCAATTTTTAAGTTTTTATTTTGATTTAGATACTCTAATCTTATCTTTTCTTTAATATTAAGATTATAAATTGGTGAATAATCTATCAACAATTACTCAATCCAACCATTATAATCGTTTATCAATCTGATTGATTATCAATTTTTTCATTGTTTTTGTTCATTGTTTATCCATCTACTTAATATCCAATTTTTCTTTATTATTTATCCGTCTCTTTAATATCCAATATTTGTTCATCATTAATTGATAATCACGGTTGGTGAAAGAGATCCAATCGATTTTTTCACGGTAGTGTTTAGAAAACAATCCATTGTTTTGATTACAAAATCAAGATTAGTCTCTAATTTTGCAATTCTTTGTTTTGATTATTTATTCATGCAATTGATTGTATAATGAAAAAATATTTTTTTAATCTTTTAGTAATGGATTTTTTCTGAAATAAAATAAAAAATTATTATTTTCCAAAATTCAATTTTTCAACTTTAATTTCCCAAATACGAATTTTTTTTTATGTAGAGCAAGGCGAACTTCACTTCAAATTCTAAAAAATAGCTAACTCAAATTATTAATCTTCACAATAGACAATGGCAACCATTACACAAGAGTACACATGAATAAGTCTTATTTTTATTGAAAAAATATTTTTTTTAATTTATAATGAAAAAAAATTCTTGTTAAATACGGTTTATTCCCGTGTATCTATGTATTTCTCAAGTTGCTTTGAATAAAGAAACCCCACATGCCATGGAAAAACTAATCAATTGAATAAAGAAACCCCACATGTCGTGAAAAATTCAATCGATTGTGTATCAATTCCAATCGATTGAATTTCTAACAAACATGATTTTTCCAATCCAATACATATGTAACAGATCAATGATAAAATTACGATCGATTAAGATTGCAAAATATTTATTACGATTAATGGAAGATCTAATTTATTATTATTTTAGTTTTTTATTATTAATAAACATGATAGATGAATAATAAAATAATAATTTATAAAATAAAAAATAGATTTTATAATTAAATAATATATAAAAGATTAATTTATAATTAAAATTAAATAAGAACTATTTAGCAGTTATTAAAAAACTTAAAAAATATGTTTTGTTATAGGACCATTTAATGGTCTAAACGTTCTGGGACTATCGAATCCGGT
>NC_029788.2:23160704-23167210 GCF_000816755.2 Arachis ipaensis
ACATGAGCTCCTAGTAGGCTAAGGATTCGATGGTCCCATAATAAAATATATTTTTAAAATTTTTTTAACAACTGCTACATAGTCTTTTAACTAATTTTAATTACAAATTAACCCCATATATTTTATTTAATTATAAAAACTGTTTTTTATTTTATAAATTATTATTTTATCAATCATCTATTATGTTTATTAACAATCAAAAACAAAAACAATAACAAATTAGATCTTCCATTGATCGTAATAAAGCTTTTGGCTTTCCAATGGATTAAAAGTTTATATTTGATCCGTGACGTTCCTGATGAACCATAAAATCGTGTTTCCTTAAAAACCAATCGATTGGATTATAGTTTATCACAAAACAATCGATTGAAAATTGCAAGGCAGCATGATTTTCGCATAAATCAATCGATTGGTCATATGACCCAATCGATTGAACGATGAATAAAAAGTGGATTTTTGTAATTCAATCGATTGTTTATACCCTCCAATCGATTGAATGCTTGAAAACAAACTGAGGTCTCACAATTCAATCGATTGGTTGTGCAACCCAATCGATTAAAATGTGTAGTACGCCTATTTCAATCTTGTTATCGTTTTTAGAAATTATCTTGTTATTCATCTATCTTATCTTTTAAATACTATCTTCCATTTTTAAGGTTTTATTTTGATTTAGATACTCTAATCTTATCTTTTCCTTAATATTAACATTATAAATTGGTGAATAATCAATCACCAATTATTCAATCCCACCATTGAAATCGTGTATCATTCTCTTTGATTATAAAATTTTTTATTGTTTTTCTTTCGAACATCCATCTACTCAATATCCAATTTTTTTTTATTTTTTATCCGTCTATTTAATATCCACTATTTGTTCAACGTTAATTGACAATCACCATTGCAGCAATCATCAAAGGTCCAATCAATTTTTTCATTGTAGTGTTCAGAAAAGAATCCATCATTTTGATTACAAAATCGAGGTCAGTGAATAGAATCTCTAATTTTGCAATTATTCTTTCGATACTTTATTCGTGAAATTGATTGTGTAATGAAAAAATATTTTTTTATCTTTTATTAATTCACAGACATTGAAAAATACTAAAAAGTAAATAGATGTTATTATTTTTTATTATTAATTAGCTAGCAATCAGGGACGGACCTAGAGGGGGCGAGTAGTGGCCTGGACCCCCAAAATTTTAAGAAACTATACTTATATATAAGATTTGTGTTTAAAAAATAAAAGAATATTATGTAATTTAATAATTTTATATGTATTATTTTTCACTATGTAATAGATCTATGTCTTAATTGTTTAATTCACTAATATTTTTACCTAACTAATTTAATATCATACCCTCAAGTCTTTGTACCTTTCAAATTAGTTTTTATATAATAATTTCTATATTTATTTTTTAAAAAAATCATTTGTTTTTTTATATTAATATATTTAACATTCATATTTTTATATTAATAATAACTTAAGTAGTTATGTTTTGGTAATCACATTATGTACTGTAGATATTATTTTCTTGTAAAAAATATTAATTCTTCTTCTAAATTCACATTGGTAAAAGAAAAATTTTATAAAGATATCGTATATCTTGTATTCTATAAGGGTACTGTGTCTTTCAAATAATTAATAATTTATAATTTATTTTCAAATTTTTTAAAACTTTTGAAAGAATGAATTTTAATTAATAAGATATGGGATCATTTTTAGCAAATCCCGTTATAAATTATATGGTATTTTATAAATTTGTAATGTACAATTGTTAAAGTTATATTTTATTTATGTAATTATCATATTAAAAATAAAATTGTGGAAAAAATTATAATTATATGTATCTTAATAAATCTGTTAAAAAAACTAACTCCAATAACTATATGCTAATTATTTTTATAAATTAAAAAATTATATAAAAATTGGCACCTCCATGTTAAAATCTCTGGATCCGTCCCTGCTAGCAATATTAGAATCTATCTATTTTATATAATGTTATAAGACGGAGTGTACTGCTTTTTTTTTCATTGGACATTTTTAAGATGTCAGGTATATTTACGGATACTGAGATGAATGAGCAATACCAGGAGGACGATGACTTTAACCAACAAGAAGAGCTAGTAAGTGACCAAGATATGATGGATGAACAGAATGAATTCGAACAAGATTTCGGAGATGAATTTACTGAGGGAGCATATTTTTTTGAATCTGATCAGTCAGAAGATATCCTTGAAGCTGCTTATGCGGTTGACTCCGTGCAAGACATTACAACTTTGAAATTTAGTGAAATTTTGCGGAGAAAATTGGCAAATATCACTTTTCTACTTTGCAGCTTGCATTTGATTTTTATCTGAAGTACTCAAAGTCGAAGGGCTTTAGTGCAAAGAAGAGCAAGACCTTCAAGAATAGTATTGGCGAGATTTACAAACAAAAGTTTGTATGTCATAGGCAAGGATTCAGGGAGGAGAAATATTACATGATGGAAATATTACAAACTACTGATACATATATTTGGCTCCTGCGTCAACTCATGTTTGCAATGAAGGGCAAGACCCTGACCTCAATAATAACTTATGGGGCCATGGCGATTAGGAATGCAGTAAGAGATGTATTTCCCGAACTCAGACATAGATTATGCGCTTGGCACCTTATTCGAAATGCAACTAGCAATGTTGAAAATCCATCGTTTACATCTAAATTCAGAAAAATCATGTTGGGAGACTACGAGATTCCCGTGTTTAAGCATAAGTGGGTTCAGCTTATTGAAGAATTTGGCCTTGAGGATAAGCCGTGGGTGATCAACATGTACAAAGAGAAGCATATATGGGCTACTGCATATATAAGAGGAAAATTCTTTGCTGGCTTTAGAACTACCTCAAGATGTGAAGGTTTACACTCAGTTGTGGCAAGGTATGTGGGGTCGCGGTATGATTTGACAAGTTTTGTAGAGCATTTTCAAAGGTGTGTTGCACACTTGCGCTTTAAAGAATTTAATGCGGATTATGAATCTACACGTAGGGTGCCCGTCATGCAGACTTGTATAGAGCTACTAGAGAGATATGCTGCTGAGTTATACACTCATGAGATTTTTTTTGTTTCGGCCATTTCTCTCTAGAGCTGGATCAATGCGGGTTCTAAACATAGAGAATAACGATGATTGCATAAAGTACATTGTGTGTAAGTATGGGAGGCCCGATTTTATGTGGACCGTTGATTTTCGTCAAGAAGAAATGATCTTCATGTGTACTTGTTTAAGAATGGAGTCATTTGGAATTCCCTGCGAACATATCGTGAAAGTTCTGGTTGACAAAGACATTTGTGAGATTCCCCGGTCATTGGTATTGGATAGATGGACAAAAAAGGTTAAATCAGCACTCAATGATCCAAGTGGGTTCACCAGGGATGCTGTTGTTATTAGTCGTCAAAGTGCCTTGATGAAATTTTCTAAACAATTGGCTGTTGTTGCTGCTAAAGTACTAGAGAGATATGAAGAGACACGTGACCTAATTATGGGATTGTACTCATCTTACAAGGCTGCAGACGAAGGCACTAATCAACCTCAGTCAGGTGTAGCTAAAAGTAGCAATCCGTATGTACATCAAAGCGATGTAGGCTCAGGACAACCATCTAGGAAGAAGCGGCAACGTTGTAGTATTTGTCAAATGGAAGGACATAAGAAGACATGTCCTTGGCAAAAGGACATTGACAACAACGTTATTGAAGATGAAGCTAATGGTTCGGATGATGGCGACGTATATCCAGAACCGACGGCTGAGTTAGATAGTGATAACTAGCCACCTCCATATACATAATATTTTTGCAGAGAAAATCAGTTCCATATTTATATTTATTTATTTTTTTGCACTATATTAATGAAATTTTATATATTCTTCTAATAGTCGTGCGTATGCTTTTTAGATGAAATAATTGTCAAATAAATATCGGTTTGCGAAAAGGGTAAAAAATCGGTCAAACCGGCAATGTAAACGGTCTGGTCCAGTATTTAAAACCGTCAGATTGAAAACCGTTGAAAACTGTTGAACCGGTCGGTTTGACCGGACCGTGATATCCGACCGGTTCTTATAAAGGATGCCGGTTTGATTAAAAACAACACCAAATGCGTAACGCGTCAACCCCCCTTCCCCTAACTCCCCCCCCCATTCGTTCCTCATTCAGAATCAGAATCAGAAAAACAAATCTTCAAAGTCTATAAATTAGGGTTCTACCGGCGTCGTCCGTTGTTGTCGGTGCCTCCGCGGCCTCTTCCTTCCCTCTGACTAAAATTAATTTAAATACGAAAAAAAAGTGTTATCACTTAAACTTTTTTTTCACCTTGTCTCTCATTGACTAGGGGTGTTCAAAACCTATCCAGACCGAACAAAACCAACCAACCGAACCAAAAAAATCGAAAACCGAATAAACCGAAAATCGAAAAAACCAAAAAATTATGTTTTGCTATTTTTTTGCGGTTCGGTTCGGTTTTCGGTTTTGCCACTAAAAACCTGAATCGAACTGAACCGAACCGGTCAAATAGAAAACCTAAAATAACTATTAGACCATTACCCCACCCCACCCCCATCACTCATCAGATAACCTAATCCCCTAACATCCCTAACTCCTAACCTAGCGCAGCCACACTCTCACATAAGCCCCATTACCCAAGCCCCTCACAAACCCGCCTCCCAACGCCTTGCAGCTCCTCCTAATTCCGCCGAACCAGCGCCTCCTAGCTCCTCCCATCAGCGCCTCCCAGCTCCTCCCATCAGCACCTCCAAGCAGTGCCGGACCAGCCACCCAGCAACGACATTCAGCCTCTCCTAGCAACGTGAACTAGCAAACCCAACGCCTCCCAGCAGCGCCAGACCAGCCACCTAGAAGCGACGTTCAACCCCTCCCAGTAGCGCAAACCGGCAAACCCAGCCACCCAGTAGTGACGTTCAGGTATTAATTTGAATGATTTTTGTTCTATAATCAGTGTATTTTTGTTCGAATTTTCGGTAATTGTTAATAATTTTATTTTGTTTGAATAATTTCTATTCTAACTTCTACGTTCA
Organism: Arachis ipaensis; assembly: GCF_000816755.2. NCBI lineage: Eukaryota > Viridiplantae > Streptophyta > Magnoliopsida > Fabales > Fabaceae > Arachis > Arachis ipaensis. The sequence continues at coordinate 23,165,760 of NC_029788.2, forward strand.
GTGTATTTTTGTTTGAATTTCTAGTCATGGTTAATAATTTTATTTTGTTTGAATTTACTATTTTGTTTGAATTTCTGTTCTAACTTCAAAGTATTTGTAATTGCTATTAATTTTGTTTTGTTGTTCAATGTATAATTTCAGTGATATTTGTTGCTGATTGTTCTTCATTATTTAATTTAATTCTTGTTGATTTATTGAAATTGCTTCTGATTATGGTTCATTTATTTGTTGTTGATTTACTGAAATTGCTCTGATTGTTGTTCTGTTGTTAACTATTCAGTATTCAATGTTCAGTGTTCAAGCTCAAAGGAAGTCCCTAACATAGAAAGCTCTTCCCTAAGCCTTAGGTTTTGTTTTTTTTTTTTGTTCTGATTCTATTTTATTTAGTTTTGGTTCAGTCTTATTGATTCTAATTTGTAGTAAACACTTGGTTGGCTTGTTCTTGATTCTATGGTTGAGTTGTTGATTCTGATTTTATTTTTTAACTTAGAACTTTTTGTTCTGTTTTGATTTAGGGTAATTTTGACTTAGAGTTGATTCTAAACTTTTTGTTTACTCAATGATAATACAGGAAAGGAGAAAGGAGAAGGTGAAAGAGAAAGAATTTGTGGAATTGGTGCACCACATGAAAATTTTTGAAATTAGTTTGGTTGTATTTTTTATTCATTTTGGTTCTATTTCTGATCCAGTCCCTTTTTGCATTTCTTTTTGCTTCTTGATTTTTCTGAGTCAGGTTCATTATCTAATTTGAATTTGTGGTTTGGTGTTCTAATTTATGTTGCTTTAATTTTTTGAAGACAGAGTTTTAAATCACCTGATATATATACATCGTATAGAAGTAGTGATTGATTGATAATAGTTGTTACTTTCCACCACCCTTATTCTTATTGCTATGATTTAGTCAATTTCTTTACAGCTTAAGTTTTTCATACTATGATTCATATGTTCGTATTATGGCTTAATTTGATTAGGTAAGAATGGATAGAATTTTACATTTTTCAAATGATTGAAAAAATCGAATCGAACCGAACCAAACCGATTTTCTGCAGCGTGTACGTATTCATTATCATTATTGCAAATTAAAAGCTTATTAATTGGGTTTTGAATTTTGACCTTCCATAAACATGCTTATTTAAAATATATATTATTAATCATGTTTGTATTTTTTTATTGAAGATAATTCATGAGCCACGAAGTGTTCACATACAGAATATAAATATATTGCAATTGCAATCTATTCCCACTCGTGGTCAATGGGTAGCATTGTTGAGTGGACAATGGTATAAAAACGAAGACTTTGATGATTCGAAATAAATTATCTAAAAATGGATACTCTGACTTTTAAGAAAGTATCTCTTTTCACACTACAATATATAGTAATCATGATTTATTGTTTTTATGGTTACTGTTATCTAGATTTATTTTTCTATTAGCAATATATATAATTTTAA
>NC_029788.2:23167222-23179735 GCF_000816755.2 Arachis ipaensis
ATGGTTATAATTAATTTTATAATAGAAATACATAAAAATACATAAAATTAATTATCTAATAGAAGGTATTTATTAAGTAGTTAATCTTTGTATTTTTTATAACCAAAATAAGAAAAAAATTCTAACTCTTTGTCTAGAGAGATATTGCATGGTGTTTTTTTCTTCTCGTCAACATTTAATAGAGATGTCAAATCTTGATCAAATGAAAACTACAAAATAGAATGCAAACAAATAAAAAGATCTGGAATTTTTTTTACATAAATTAATTACATAAAATAAAATATAATTCACAAGACATAATATTTGTATGCCATTGTTGCTGAAATAATAAATGAAAATAATATTACTTCATCAAAATAATATGATTTTTTTAAACTAAAATATCTATATAGTGCATAGAAATAGAGAAAAATTGTAAAAGCCACAAAACGATAAATATCTATTTAAGAAGACCATTGAAAAATAATTAAAGAAGTACATCCATCAAACATAACAAATAAATAGGCAATAACCAAAGTATTAAGTTTTATCTAGATTACTACTATAATCTTTACATCTCATGGTTTGTGTGCATATTCCAAAACTCATTGGTCGATACTATAATTTATGACTTCTTATGGTTGATCCGACTCCGGAGTAAATGCACAGCGGTTATCATGCGAATATCGTGATCCTCAAGCTGCAATTTATTCACTATAAATTAGTACAAAAAATGGTAAGTAAATATTAGAGAGTTGTTTTATAAATGCACACCTTATTGTTACCATTTGGTTTAAACTCAAAAGTCATATCCATCCACTTCATCACCCAAGTTGCAGAGTTCAAGCTTGAACTACATTGAGGTATATCTTCTGGCTTCGTAATTTTGTAGTCATGAAATTGTTTATTATACTCTTGAATGCCATCATCTTTGTAAAAGTTCGACTTGATGACTTGCTCCAGTACATTTAACTAGTTAGATAATAAAAACAAAATATCAGCAAATAAGCTTAGTAAAATTTTTTCAAATCCTTACTAGTGCCTTGATAACACGTTCACGATAGTGAATTCTGTCATCATTAAAATGGGTGTCCAAGTGATAGATTGTGCAATCGCAAACTGAGATTACCATTAGATACCAGTGGTCACCTTCTTGAATAGGAATATATATCTAGACCATAAAATTTGCTCGTGAGTTATGTTTGTTAATGATGAAAAACTACATCCAACCATGAATATCCAAATAAAAAATCTTACAAATTTTAAATCAGGAGTAGGTTGCATAAATTTATAAATATAGTGTTCTATCTTCTTTAAATTTATCTTGCTGAAGACATCCACTTAATTCATTAATGCAAACCAATATAACTGTTAGTACATGATAAAGCATGATTTTAGTACATGATAAAGCATGGTTCTATATCAGCATTACATTTATAACTTATAATCAGTAAAATTATCTTGTTATGGGTTATATAACATACCTCAAATCTTGGTGGAAGTTGCCACGTTGTCTTGAAACTTACATCAGATTGGTCATCAGTGCATCTCAATGCCGCTAATTCAAGAATCTGAACCATAATCCAAATATAGTACTCGTTTGTGTGAAAAATCAAATGTAAATTAATGAATAGATTATTTGTGTATCTTATCAGTAATGGGTCTGTCAGGTATGAAATGTTCAAAGTCTGATCTAGTTGCTCTGATTGTATCTGTTACCATAAGTTCTTCCCTGTATCAGTTAAAAACCAAAAACACATTAGATTGGTCATCATTCATCGACAACAAATATAATATCATATTAACTTACGATGGATCCAACGAGGCTGAAAATGCATATGCACAGGCCTTTATCTGATCTTCCAAAAGACGCATGGTTGGAGTTGGCATAAATTTACAATGCATTGACTACGAATGTTTGATACAAAAGTATTAGCAATACACAACTATATGGTTAATTAGCAATACTCACAAGAGACTAGATAATTAAAGATTGGTGTCTAAGTGGTAATTACGTCCGTAATGGAAAAGAAATAAACAGGTCTTCTATAGCCACTTGTGGATTGGCTCAGTTCATAAGATACCTTGGATTTATTGGATGATTTGGACTCAATCTTTGGCTTTCTAATTCTGCTTGGGGATTGAACGGTAATTTTTTCTGTATCCCCATAGTGGTCTTACCCTAAGAAAAAAATAGATTCAGTAAATTCTTATTATCATTTTAAGAATATAAAAGTAAAAAATATGAGTTGTTGTCCATTAATGCACATGCATTACCTTTGATATATTTTTCTTTTTTGTTGCGGCTCTTATAGTTGGGGATACCGGGTTGTCCATATTGATCTCAATTTTGAACGCATCATCGTGAATAAAAGACCTCTTGTCTAGTTCGATAAGATCATCCTCATCGTCTGATATAGCAGTATGAATATCAATAACCGAATTCTTAGCCTTCAATCTATTTCAGAATGGATTTTTCTTTTGTACAGAAAGCTTGGTCGAAGCCTCGAAATCATTGTTCAGACTGAGTTGTGAAATCATTATCTCAATGCGGCTTACAGATTCAAGGATTTTATCAATCTGTTCGTCCCGAGCCATGTTTACAACTCTCATTGACTGCAAACATTTTAGGTAAAATAATGTCATGTAAATGTAAAAATACAAAAAGAGTGAGAAAAAATGTTTATACTATATAGATTGTATGACATAATATAAATTGCATTACTGGTTATCAAATTAAATTACCTCCATGCTACGGAGGACCTCTTCCACTTTACTAGACAATTTTTCACTTTTATTTAGATCCTTGCTTTGAATAACACCATCATTGATAACTAGGTCATCCTGTAAAAAGAAAACATAAAAGATTAAATTACTCATAATACATTCTACTAAAATTTAAAAACCGATTACGTCTTACCTTAGCACTAGGAATTGTAGTTTCAATTTGATCACCAAGATCAACTGTGATAAGATCACAGTCTGTAGCCAGTGACATATTCTGTGTATTACATGCATCGTTGAGGACTAAATCTTCTTTAGGATGAATATCCATGATTATTATCAACGGAAGAATATTTTATGAGTAGATTTGGTTGAAAGGCAATTACTTAAACTAATTGGTCAACGTATAAAAAATTAGTCGGGTTGAGCACATATATATACACCAAAAAAAGATAATCAAATTAATTAATTCTATCTTATTTAAAATTTTTAAATTAAGTGAACAATCTAAAAAAATTTTATGTTATCTTATCTTTTGGTTAAAATCAAATACAAATCAAATTTTATCTTGATTGTTATTTACAATTTAACAAAGTAAATTATATTAATTCATAATTTTATATCTTATCTATAATTATTTTTAAGTAGCTAAATACTCAGATAATAGTAATAATGATAACATTAGACGAATCACTAATAATTAAATAAAAACACTGCTAAACTGGTTAATAGGCACTATACGTGTTCAAGCAAAGTGAACAATTTTAAAAATTTCTATGTTATCTTATCTTTTGGTTTAAAATCAAATAAGAATAAAATTTTATCTTGATTTTTATTTACAATTTAACAGAGCTTAGGAGAGAGAGAAGCACGTAGGAAGGATTTTTTTTTGTTTATAAAATAAAATAATTAATTAATTCTCCAAAAAAAAATTTTCAGCTTTATTTTTAAGAATACGATTTTTTTTTGGGATTAAGAGCAAGTTTGTCGTACTCCCGGCGAACTCTATGATGACTTCGGCAGACTATATATACTGGTGGGACCATTTTTGTTTGTCCCTTTCTGCTTCTATTCTCCCTTCTAAATTTTCTCTTTTACTTTTTTCTGCCTTTTCGACATCCGTGAAGTTTAGTGTGGGCGATTTTCTCAGTTCCAGGTAGGGGTGGAAAAAGGCCAGGCGGCCTGCTAGGGGCCTGCAGCCTGGCCTGTGTTTAGCCTGGCCTGGCCTGGCCTGTTATAAAATAGGCACAGGCTCAGGCTCTTTTAAAAGTCTTAATACGTTAATAGGCCAGGCTCAGGCTCGCTAATTAGCCTTATTGGCCTGTCAGGCCTGCCTGGGCCTGTTAAAATATAATTAAATATATAAATAATATTTATTATAACAAAATTATGTGATATTTTAAATTTATTATATTTTATTATAAATATTTTTGTATATTTTAAATACATTAAAAATTTAAAATTTTTTATAAATATTAAATATATGACATATTACATATAAATATTTTTATTAAAAAATAATTTTTTTATTTTTGTAAGAAAAAAAAATTATCAGGCCTTTTAACAGGCTTCAGGCCAGGCCAGGCTGAATAACAGGCCAAGCCTAGTATCTTATAAAGAGCCTATAACAGGCTACAGGCCAGGTTCAGGCCAATTAACTGTATGACAGGCCAGGCCTGTTAAGAACAAAGCCTGGCCTGACCTGGCCTGTTTCCACCCCTAGTTCCAGGTTAGTAAATAATAGTCCATTTTTTTATGTTAATTAGAATTATGTGGTTTACTGTTTACATGTTAGATAAAATTGTTAGGTATAGATTGTTTGTTGGTTAGAATAACAGATTTATTGTTTACATGTTAGTTAGTTAGACGTACTTTTAAGTGTTATGTTAGGTAGATTATTTTATGTCACCGTCTTTTAGTATAGTGGCTGTCTATGAACATATTAAAGAATATAGGAAAGTATGTTATTAGAAAATTTAGTCAGAGCTATTAGATTGCGTTGCGAATTAGAAGGTAATTAATCGAATAATCAATTAGGTTAAGTTAGATAAGAAAGAAACGTGCGAAATAAAATTTAGGGTTGAGTTAGTTATAAATTAATTAGTAACATGACGACGTCCGTTAAATAGGGTAAGCTTAAAATTAGTAGGTTTATAAGCTATTTTTCATTTAGTTTATTTTTTAATAATCTAGTGTGTGATTTTATTTTATTAGATTGTGTTTCGATGGAGCAGCAGTTACTGGGTTATGAGCATGAGATGTATAGATTGGATCAGCTTAGCACATCGTTGGGAGGCTTGATCGGGTGGTATGATTTTTTAACCTTTTTTTTATTTTATTGTATTGAATAAAAAGTGGACTTGCTATTGTATTTATTCACGGTACCCTTTTTATTAAATCTTTTTTTTCCGTTTGGTAGGCGCCTCGAATCTTGCGCACTAGACGGAATTTGATGACACGGGTGCCGGAGCAGATTAGGCCATATCTGAGACAAGCCGGGTTTGAGTACGTCGCATATATGGTCGAGTTCGAGCATGATTGGTCTCTTGCCTCGGCGTTGATAGAGAGGTGGAGGCCTGAGTCCCATACATTTCATTTACCGTGCGGGGAGATGACTATCCCCCGCAGGATGTGGCCTACCAGTTGGGACTCAAGATTGACGGTGATCCTGTGAGTAGATGCATAGGTGGGTGGGAGCAGCACCACCAAGGACGAATGATAAACCACTATTTTATAGTTTATATTGTGTTTAATTGTGTGGTTTTGTCATGATCCTTACCCACTTATTCATCAATTTAGCATGCATTTAGACTTCCTTCCTAAATTCAGTATATGTTTGAAAATTGCTTCCTAGAGACTTTAATTATTTATTTTTAATTCTCCTTTATTCCATTCGATGCCGTGATCTGTGTGTCAAGTGTTTCAGGTTTTATAGGGCATGAATGAGATGGAGATTGGAGAGGAAGCTAGCAAAAATGGAAGGAACACAAGAATTGGAGGAGATAACCAGCGAGAAGTGACGCGGTCGCATGGCTCACGCGACCGCGCGAAGGAGCACAAATCGCAGTGACGCGGCCGCATGGCTTGCGCGGCCGCGCGGATTGGAAAGCGCAAGCGACGCGTCCGCATGGACGACGCGATCGCGTGACATGCGCGATCTGCAGAATTTGATGGGGGCGATTTTGGACCTTATTTCGGCCCAGTTTTCGACCCGGAACAGCAGACTAGAGTCAGAGAATATGCAGAAACAACAGATACATTCATTCAGTAGTTTTTAGATCTAGTTTTTGACTCTCTTAGGTTTTTCTCTCTAGTTTTTAGAATTTTAATTTTCAATTGGTCTTAGCATTGGAACAGTGAGAAGAGTCATTTCCTCATCAAGACTTCATCATTCTAGTTTGTTCTCTTAACTTGGTTTTATTCTTCCATGTTCATTGCTATGTTCAATTTTGTCATTCAGATACTTTTATGATTAATTAATGCAAGGACTATTTCTTTTTAATTCAATTCCAATAATCATGTCTTCTTTTAATTCCCTTTCATGTGCTATGGATTCTTTATTTACAATGCGTGAGTAGTTTCCTTACTTGATGGGGAGTTGATTAAAAAGGAACTCTTGAGTTGGAAGGATTGAAAGAAAATTTGTAATTGGGTTAAATGTTGGATCACCGACGCCAATCCCTTTGAACTAAGTGGGTTGCAACTTGTGAACAGATCTGGCATTCTCACTTGTTTGGCTTTCCCTTACCTAGTAAAGGATAACCAAACAGAACAACCATTAATTATAAATTAATCTTACAATCACACCATCAATGATAGAGATTCTAACTAATCAATTCCCAGTCAAGGCTTTTATTTATATTATTTAAAATTTCTCAATTTAAATTCCAATTTACTTAGCTCAACTTTTTGAAACATCTGATTAATAAAACAGCACACTTTTCTGCAACTCGTTGGGACACGACCTGGGACTTAAAACTCCCAGTAATTTTAATTTAAACTCTCTGTGACATATTTCTAAATTGATAGGCAGATTTTCGGTGAGTTAAGAACTATACTTGCAACGTAACCATTTTAATAAATTTTTAATTCACCAGCTTCTGCTTCCCATCAATTTTTGGCGCTGTTGCCGGGGAGTTGCAATAGAGTGCTAATTTTATTAATTAGAATTTATTTATTTGCATTTTATTTAACTTTGCTACTATGAGCTGCATGTTTCTTCCGTCAAATGACGCATTCACTTCCTGATCCGCGCTTGCTAATATTCGATCCTGAAATTGAAAGGACAATTTCACGAATAAGGCGAGAACAGCGTAGGTTAGCCCGCTCTGAGGGTGGATCTGAAAGTGAATATGAGGAAGAAACTAGCCCCCGTTCTACTGATTCGGTTGTTTTACGTGCAGAAAACATGGCAGCTAGAAGAGTTACCATTCAGGAGGAAGGAGCTCCTGATTTTACAATGCAACCGTTTCAAGCGTATCATCCAGCGGTAGCTACGGATTTTGAAATAAAGATCGCACTGCTAAATTTGATGCCCAAGTTTCATGGCCTACCTACTCAAGAGCCTATCAAGCACTTGAGAGATTTTCAGGCAGCCTGTTCTACTGTCAGGCGCGATGGCACTGATGAAACTTCAATTCTGCTGAAAGCTTTTCCGTTTTCTCTGGAGGAAAAAGCAAGAGAGTGGTACTACACTCAACCTCTAGCAAATGTATCCAACTGGGATACACTCAGAAAGGAGTTTCTGGAGAAATTCTTTCCATCTGAAGTTACTGATAAACTGAGGAAGGACATCTCTACAATTGTTCAGGATGACAATGAGACTCTCTTCAAATACTGGGAGCGCTTCAATAATCTTCTGGAAGCATGCCCCCACCACATGATTGACAAGATCGTGTTACTCAGCTATATCACACAAGGTATGAGGCCCCAAGATAAGACCACATTGGAAAGTGCCAGCAACGGGTCTATGAAGAAGTACAAGACCACTGATGAAGCTTGGCAATTGATCAGTGATTTAGCTGAATCTACTCGGAACCACAGACAGAAGCAAGGGCGTTCAAAAGCCATTGCAGAAGTATCTTCTGGCATAGAGACTGCTGCTCTAAATCGAAGCATCTGTGAGATGACCAACCTGCTGAAGCAAATGCAGTTGAATCAACAAGCTCAGCAAATTCAACCGCAGCAAAACCAACAACTAGTTCCACAAAGAATTTGTGAAATTTGTGCTGATTACAGCCATTACACTGATGAATTCCTGCAGCTCCAACAAGAAGACAACATGGAGGCATCCACTCACAACTTCTATGACCGCCCCAACCAAGGGTACAATCAAAGTGGAAATAATAACCATGGATGGCAGGACAATTCAAACCAGAATTGGAGAGACAACAATAATAGGGGAGGCAGAGATAATCAGGGAAATCAGAGGTGGAATAATAACAACAACAGGCAGCAAAATCAACCTTACCGAGCACCTTACCTGAGGCAAAACCAAGGACCACCGAACAATCAGCAGCAACCTTCTCAATTTACTCATTCTTCTGTATCTTCTAATGAAGATTTATTACAAGCTTTTGAGAAAAGACAACTGGCCATGGAAAATACCATGGTGAACAGTATTAACGCCAGTCTGAATAGTTTCACCTCTACTCTGCAAGCTCTTATGACACAGCTTGGTTCAGCACAAAATTCCAGTAAACAACCTTCAAGCACCACTGGAATCCCCTCTCAACCATTACCCAATCCAAAGGGAGGCATTAATGCCATCACCCTGAGGTCCGGAACCACACTGCAGAAGAGGAATCAGGAGGAACCAAGCTCACCATAATACGCCTCAGCTGAAGAGGTGGTAGAAATCGAAGATGTTGAAGAGGAAGAGGACATACAGGATATAGCTGAAGAAGAGATAGCTCAACCACAGGAAGAAGCACAAAAAGGTGCAGGCCCCACAGAAAATACTACTCCCATTCCATTTCCACAACTTGCAAGGAAGCCCAGGAAGCAGCTGGAACCTGATCCTAAAATGGTAGAAATATTCAAAAAAGTTGAGGTAACTGTTCCCCTTTTTGATGTTATTCAGCAGGTACATTGACAACCCCCCAGAAGATCGTTCTATCTTCCAGTGTGATGTCATAGACGAAAGTGTGGCTGAAGTTCAAAAAGAAGAGTTTGAAGAGAGGCACATTGGACAAGGTCCAAGTGTGGGGACCCTCTTAACTGACAATGAGGACACTTCGCCATTTTCGCAAGCCCCAGATAATCCAGAGCCTGCCCATGATCAAAAGTTAGAATTAAAACCTCTCCTTCCACATCTCAAATATGCTTATCTCGAGGATGAGCAGAAGCTTCCGGTTATTATTGCAAGAGAACTGACTCCTCAACAAGAAGCGCAGCTACTTGATGTGCTGAGGAAGCATAAGAAGGCAATTGGGTGGAGTTTGGCAGACATAGTGGGAATTTACCCTCAAGTATGCGAGCACAGAATATTTTTAGAAGAGGGAGCAAGACCTGTCCGTCAACCCCAGAGAAGATTGAATCCCACCATCTTGGAAGTTTTCAAAAAGGAAGTGACCAGACTATTGGAGGCCGGTATCATATATCCCATTTCAGACAGTGAATGGGTAAGCCCAGTACAAGTGGTGCCCAAGAAATCTGGAGTCACTACAGTGAAGAATGAGCATGGAGAGCTCATAGCAACTAGAGTTCAGAATGCTTGGAGAGTCTGCATTGATTACAGGCGTCTCAACCAAGCTACTCGTAAGGATCACTACCCACTTTCATTCATAGATCAAATGCTGGATCGCCTGTCAGGTAAATCTCATTATTGCTTTCTAGATGGTTACACAGGTTATTTCCAGATTCATATAGCTCCTGAGGATCAGGAAAAGACTACTTTTACATGTCCTTTTGGGACTTATGCTTATAAGAGAATGCCCTTTGCCTTGTGCAATGCACCAGCTACTTTCCAAAGGTGCATGATGAGCCTTTTCTCTGATCTTATTGAGGACTGTATAGAAGTTTTTATGGACGATTTTAGCGTTTATGGTGATTCTTTTAACCTTTGCTTAAATGGATTATCTAGAGTATTAGATAGATGTGTTGATACAAACCTTGTATTGAATTTAGAAAAATGCCACTTTATAGTAAAGCAAGGGATTGTATTAGGACATGTGGTATCTAATAATGGCATTTCTGTAGACCCAGCAAAGGTGAATCACATTTCCTCCACATTTCTCTAAACATCAAAGAGACAAGCTGAAAAGTGAGTCTAAATATTATACATGGGATGACCCATATTTATAGAGATGTGGTGCTGACCAGATAATTAGATGTTGTGTACCTCAATCAAAATTCCAGTCTATTTTAGAGGCCTGTCACTCATCTGAGAGTGAAGGACATTTTGGCCCTCAATGAACAGCTAGAAAGATCTTAGACTGTGGATTCTGGTGGCCTACTCTTTTTAGAGATGCCGCTGAGTTTTGTAAATCTTGTCACCCATGCCAGAAATTTGGTAACATATCCAAGAGGGATGAGATGCCTCAACAATATATGCTTTTCTGTGAAAATTTTGATGTCTGGGGCATTGACTTCATGGGTCTATTTCCAATTTCTAGTGGATATTTTTATATATTGTTAGCTGTGGATTATGTTTCCAAATGGATGGAAGCAATTCTTACCCACACTGATGATGCTAACACTGTTGTTTCCTTTGTGAGAAACCATATTATATGCCGCTTTGGGTCACCACGAGCGATCGTGAGCGATCAAGGCACCCATTTTTGTAACAGGAGACTAACAGGATTGATGAAGAAGTATGGGATAATCCATAAAGTTGCAACAGCTTACCATCCCCAAACTAATGGGCAAGCCGAGGTGTCAAACAGAGAAATTAAGCGTATCTTGCAAAAGATAGTGAAGCCTCATAGAAAAGACTGGAGCACCAGACTACAAGATGCACTGTGGGCATATAGAACAGCATACAAGACACCCATTGGGATGATCCCCTTCCGCTTGGTTTATGGAAAAGCTTGCCATCTCCCAGTTGAAATAGAACACAGAGCCTTCTTGGCAGTTAAGGAGTGCAACATGGGAATTGAGAATGCTGGAGCTGAAAGAAAGTTGCAACTGCAGGAACTGGAGAATCTTCGCCTGGAAGCTTATGAGAACTCCAGAATATACAAGGAAAAGATGAAAGTTGTGCATGATCAAAACATCAAGAAGAGAGAGTTCCAACCTGGAGATTTTGTTCTCCTTTACAAATCTCGACTGAGGCTCATGCCCGGTAAGTTGAGATCAAAATGGAAAGGTCCATACAGAGTGGAGAAGGCTGAACCGTACGGAGTCTATCACCTAAGCCATCCTTCAAGCTTTGAACTTATTAAGGTTAATGGACAACGCCTGAAGCTGTACCATGGTGAGAAGGTGCAGAAAAATAAGGAGCTTGAGATCTTCCGCCTGGAGGATCCCCACATCGCAGCAGATTGAGCTATTGGAGCGTCCAACTTACGGACGTAAAAGCAAAGTGCTTGGTGGGAGGCAACCCACCGCGGTATGATCGTTCTTTTCTCCACTTTTAGTTTTTCTTCTTTAATAACTCTTCTCTTTATTAGTGCCTTCGTGCTCTTTCAATTACATATCTTTCTCTTTAAAAAAAAAAAATTTCACCGCGCGACGTGATCGCACCAGCGACGCGTCCGCGTGGAAGGGGGAGTAAAGAAAAATAAAAATGAACAGAAAGTTACGCAGGAGCAGCGCTGGAGTCGTGCCAATGGCACAAATTACCCCATGCGACCGCCGCTGACGCGACCGCGTGCCCTGAATTTTTGACGTAACAGGGTGCACAGTCGCATTCTGTGCGAGAGTGATGCTGGATTGGTGCTAGAAGCACAATCCTTGTCACGCGATCACGTCGCTGACGCGGCCGCGTCCCCCATTTTATAACGCACACTCACGCGATCGCGTGACCCACGCGATCGCGTCACCCAATTTTGGCAATTAAAATGAATCGAACAGAGAGTTGTGCTAGAGCGAGGCTGCACTCGCGCCAGCAGCGCAACATAGGTCACCCTTCTTCTCCTTTCTATCATTCTTATTTTATTATGTATATATATTATTATTTTCTTTTTCTTTTCTTTTTCCTTTCAAATTTTTATTTTTCTTCTTCTTCTTTTCCTTTTACATGGTGTTAGAAACCTTTTGAGTCATCATCCCTCATTATATGCTTGTGGATTATTGCAAATCGTTTGACAATTATTTTTCTCCTATTTAAGGGATTGCTTGCATGTTTATCTTCATCTTTTCTATACCCTATTCACCATGTATGCTATATGTTTGTGAAAAAGCTCATGTGGCATTATGCACTTCTCTATGTTGCTATACTATTCAATGCTTGCTTTTCACAACTTTCCCTTATTATTTTATTAATTAAATTTAATTGTCAATACAAACGTGATAGTTTGTTACAAATGGTAATCTAAACTGGACATTGAATGTTTGATATATGCTACTCATGCCTTTGCCTGCATGCCAATAAACCTCTTGCATTCCATTGTCCTACATGCACTTGCTATATTTCCATTGATGAGCTTTTCACATGTAATCCGGACCATGTGTTAATGCCATTTATCTTTATTGTGCATTGACTATCACTTACAATACCCTCTTCCTTGCTCTATCTCTTTGAATATTTCCCTTCTATTCCCTTCTTTCAGGATGGCCACCAAGAAAGGAAAAGAGAAAGCTACTTCCAAACCACCAGCAAGAAGAGGAACTAAAAGAGCATTAGTGGCAGAGCCTTCTTCAACCGCG
>NC_029788.2:23179957-23190968 GCF_000816755.2 Arachis ipaensis
TGTTCTACTATGGTGCATCCTTACAGACCAACCTCTGAATCTCTCAAGACATATCCGGCATGCTATGGAACACGTACAAATCGCGGACAACCTACCTTTTCCTGCCCTGATCTCAGATCTTGTCTCAGCAGCCGGAGTCTCCTACAGAGCTGGGGACACCAAAGCCATGCTTCCACGGGATGATCAATATGTCCCTAATGGGAAATACCTCAGACTTTCAGCAGCCACTACAAGCCAGCCTACTGAGCCAGTTGAAGATATTCCTTCTTCAACACCACAAGCATCTACCACTGAGAAATTGCTCCAACAGTTACTTGAAAAGTTGGATCGGCAAGAAAGCTAAGATGAGAGAGCGCCATAACAAGCACCGATTCACATACCTCAAGGAGCTGATCATGGGCAAATTCAAGGACTCAGACACTCCGGACTCCACTTCTTTTACCAGCACCGGGAGCCATGATGGTCCCGACTGTGGAGATACTGCCACCAGCCCACCCATGTTCCTGACAGATGGCACCGAGGACGGTGCAAAGCCTTAAGTGTGGGGAGGTCGGTCAGTACCTGACTTTCGGAGTAAATTCTCTTCTCTGGCACCAATAATTAGGACATTTTAGTTAGATTTTCTTTCTTTTATAGAATATAATAAATTGCATAGGTTAGAATAGTTGCATGCATGTTCTACTTGATTGAAAAGACAATAAGTTTCTTTTAAAAATCTATCTTTGGAATAAAATTTCACTAATTTTTCAAAATTTTTATGATAAATTTGCTCGAGTTGTATTTGGAACATGATGTTTAAGCTAAAGAACACACAACCTGTGAAAGATTTGAGCCTTTATGAATGGTTACATTATTTAACCATAATTATTTTATTCTTGTGTGTTTACTTCTCTATGATTGTAATCTATATTTTGTTTTATCTTTTATGTCCAATATTTATTATATTTACATGCTTGCACATGATTGAGGCCATTATTTGTTTAAACTCACTTATCCAAATCAAGCCTACCCTTCTCAATTACCCTTGTTAACCACTTTGAGCCTTTAATTCCCATTTGTTCGATATTTTACCACATTACTAACCTTGAGCCAAAAAACAATTATATATCCCAAATTGAATCTTTGGTTAGCTTAAGATAGAATTGTGTGTGCTAGTTAAGTATGGGAAATTGTGGGAACAAAAGTTGTTGAGGGAATGTGTCATGAAAATTTAAAGAAAATTTGGATACTCACTCATGTGAAAATATAAGAATGAAAAATCTATGTGCATTGATAAGCTTTATTTATTAAAAAAAAAAAGGTCAATAAATAAGGGGACAAAATTACCCCAATATTAAATTCAGAATTCAAAGATCAATGCACATATGATAGAATTAAAATACAAAGTTGAAACATGAGTATGGGTTGAAAAAGGGAATTATGGGTAGCTAAGCATGAATTTAAAAGTATATAGAATATATGTATATTAGGTGAGAGCTTAGGTTAATTAAAGATTCAATTTATAAAGCTCACTTAGCCATATGTATATCCTTACCTGCACCTTGGCCCCATTACAACCCTGAAAAGACCTCATAATGTTTGCATTGGTATATTAACTGTTGTTGATTGGTTAGGAGAAAAACAAAAGTTAGAAAACATGACTGGAGAAGAATAGAGTGATTACCCTATACACTAGAGATTAGAGCGTACATACATTATCAGTGAGGATTCAATGCTTAAATTTTCATGTTTCCTGCTTTCATAAGCTATCTTCTTGCACTTTTATCGGTTTTATTGTATAATGATAGAATTAGTGGAATTTGATTTGTAACTGTTTTGAAGGGCTTATTTACTTCTGATCAAGTGGACAATAACCATATATAGTTGCATTTATTTATATATGTAGGATTGCATTGCATTTCATGAGTTTCTACATGTTCATACTTATTTCCTTGTCTCCTTCAATTTAGCATGAGGACATGCTAATGTTTAAGTGTGGGGAGGTTGATAAACCACTATTTTATAGTTTATATTGTGTTTAATTGTGTGGTTTTGTCATGATCCTTACCCACTTATTCATCAATTTAGCATGCATTTAGACTTCCTTCCTAAATTCAGTATATGTTTGAAAATTGCTTCCTAGAGACTTTAATTATTTATTTTTAATTATCCTTTATTCCATTCGATGCCGTGATCTGTGTCAAGTGTTTCAGGCTTTATAGGGCATGAATGAGATGGAGATTGGAGAGGAAGCTAGCAAAAATGGAAGGAACACAAGAATTTGAGGAGATAACCAGCGAGAAGTGACGCGGTCGCATGGCTCACGCGACCGCGCGAAGGAGCACAAATCGCAGTGACGCGGCCGCATGGCTTGTGCGGCCGTGCGAATTGGAAAGCGCAAGCGACGCGGTAGCGTGGACGACGCGAACGCGTGGAGAGGAAAAAGCGCAAGCGACGCGTCCGCATGGACGACGCGATCGCGTGACATGCGCGATCTGCATAATCTGCAGAATTCGATGGGGGCGATTTTGGACCTTATTTCGGCCCATTTTTCGGCCCGGAACAGCAGACTAGAGTCAGAGAATATGCAGAAACAACAGATACATTCATTCAGTAGTTTTTAGATCTAGTTTTTGACTCTCTTAGGTTTTTCTCTCTAGTTTTTAGAATTTTAATTTTCAATTGGTCTTAGCATTGGAACAGCGAGAAGAGTTATTTCCTCATCAAGACTTCATCATTCTAGTTTGTTCTCTTAAGTTGGTTTTATTCTTCCATGTTCTTTGCTATGTTCAATTTTGTCATTCAGATACTTTTATGATTAATTAATGCAAGGACTATTTCTTTTTAATTCAATTCCAATAATCATGTCTTCTTTTAATTCCCTTTCATGTGCTATGGATTCTTTATTTACAATGCGTGAGTAGTTTCCTTACTTGATGGGGAGTTGATTAAAAAGGAACTCTTAAGTTGGAAGGATTGAAAGAAAATTTGTAATTGGGTTAAATGTTGGATTGCTATCCTGTCACCGACGCCAATCCCTTTGAACTAAGTGGGTTGCAACTTGTGAACAGATCTGGCATTCCCATTTGTTTGACTTTTCCTTACCTAGTAAAGGATAACCAAACAGAACAACCATTAATTATAAATTAATCTTACAATCACACCATCAATAATAGAGATTCTAACCAATCATTTCCCAGTCAAGGCTTTTATTTATATTATTTAAAATTTCTCAATTTAAATTCCAATTTACTTAGCTCAACTTTTTGAAACATCTGATTAATAAAACAGCACACTTTTCTGCAACTCGTTAGGAGACGACCTGGGACTTAAAACTCCCAGTAATTTTAATTTAAACTCTCTGTGACATATTTCTAAATTGATAGGCAGATTTTCGGTGAGTTAAGAACTATACTTGCAACGTAACTATTTTAATAAATTTTTAATTCACCAGCTTTTGCTTCCCATCAACGAACCATTGAGGAGTTATGCGAGAAGATACTAGGTGTTGTTCCCGGCCCAGAGGATAGACAGTCTCAGACGAAGTGGATTGTGAAGCTCACTTGGTTCCACAACACAGTTTGTGGAGAGCTAGAGCAGGATGCTACATAGGAGCACCTGATGAGGTATACGAGAGGATACATCATGCAATTGATAGGTGGTATCCTCTTCCACTCTCGGGTGCATATTAGGTGGCTTCCCCTGCTGGAGGACCTTGATGCGTGTGGCCGGTTGTCATGGGGTTCGGCTGTGCTGGCATGGTTGTACTGCCAGATGTGCCGGGCCACGTAGCATGGTTAGTGCAACTTGGGAGGATGCGTCAACTTGATGCTTTCTTGGGCCTACCATTGTATTCCGTTAGTACGGCCCGATGGGTTTGATGCTCGTTGCTTTCCCCTGGTCAAGAGCTATTATAAACACTTACCAAAGTTACTCAACTCATTATTAAATTTATTATTAATAATGAAGGATAAAATATTATTGTTGTTGGTTGTGTAGGTGGGTTCAGTATCGGCCGGACAATGCCACAGGCGAGAGCAGGCTGAGGCAGTACAGGCGTATGCTGAATGGGATTGGGATGATAAATGTAAGTGATTAATGTTTAATTTTAAGAAATTAATGTTTAGTTAACTTTTGTACCTGTTTCATATGATTATCTGAATTTTGTCGTGCATCTGTATTTTGTGAACAGGTTGAGTGGACTCCATAGACCCGCAGCTGGTTGGGCTTGTTCCACCGGTGATAGCAGAGGCGGATGCCTCGGCGGCGGTTGTATGTCCATTGTTGTGCTTCGCTATCGTCGAGTGGCATCAGGTGGATCGGGTAGTATGTCAGTTCAGTGGCCTGTAGCACATTCCCACTAGGCCACTGAACATTGACGACATGCACAGGCTGGATGGGAGATTCGGTCGCGACGAGTGGTTTCCGCAGCTGCTTGGTGGCTGGCATGAGATGTGGGACACTCGGGCCGACCATCGTCTGCCAATATATCATCATATAGACATGCGTCCGTCCCTCCCGTATATGACATGGAACCTGCAGTGGGCGCACACAGAGTTACGGTCTGGGTGACCAGCACTTAGTCCCTGCTAGGGTTGTGCCAAAGGACCTGCCCATACATCATCCACTTGCTCCAGACCTACATCAGCCAGAGGATGGTTACCTGTCGGAGCTCAGGCCAGCTGCCGGAGGAGGGAGAGGTAGGAGACGGGGGTGAGCCAGGGGAGAGGCAGATGCGGCGGAGGGCGCGGGAGGCAGGATCTCGAAGAGGTTCCCCGTCAGAGAGACCCTGACAGCCCGCCAGCTCACGGTGCCGAGGATGCACACCAGACAGTTGGATCATTGTCAGGACCCATGCCTGGTGACTACTTGTCTTTGAGGCCACCTGGGTCACATCACTCAGAGGCCGGGACAAGTCACCAGGGCTCGAGGCCAGAGCCGAGCATTCATTTTGACATCGGCACGTAGTTTCAGATACCTTTCAGCCCATCAGATCTCGGACCACAGCCCGACTACCAGCCCATATTGGATACGCAGGACATGATCGATGTCATGTTGATGATGCCGAACTGGATGATGGGTGCCCTGTAGGGAGGTGATGACGGATTTGGAGATATGTTGACGATGCCACAACAAACCCAGCCATTCTCACAAATGCACACTACACCACCTCAGTCTGCATACTTGCCACGCCGCATCGATACTGATCAGTCTAGCGGGTCATCGTCGACTGCGGATTATGCTACGATGAGGGATCAGATGAGTACTCCAGTGCCTGGCCCGGTCCCTCCACTTGGTCGTGGTTAGTGAGATGTCAGACCACCTCCCTGTGGCACAGGTAGGTGTCTCGATCCTAGGCCACACGGACGACATGCCGGCCCACGTGGTGGGAGGCGAGGGCGGGGTTAGTAGCATCTAGTTCTTTATGATTGTTGTATGAAATTATGATCGTTATACAAATTTTATAAATAGATTACTGATGATGAAAATAGTAGTTATGTATGATATTATATATCACTGCGTTATATATGACGGCGACATACAACTTTTTGAATGACTTATAACATTGTAGTTCATGCACAGAAATAATTTAGTTAACGACATATAACATTATAGTTCATGCAAACATTAATTTATTTAAAACAACTACAATTATCGTTGACTAGAAGATGCCCCTGCATCACCAAGAGGAGTTCAAGTCCTCCGCGTGTGCCCGCTTTGGCGGCACAATCCGCACCGCTTCTCGCCGTTATGCTCAACATCATCCATGTTCTTACGAATCCTGGAGCTCACTGGCCGACCTCTCTTCACTCTCATCGTCCGAGGGTTGGGACGGATTCGAGGACCGTCATACGATGGCCAGTCATCCACGTGTCCTATTGGTCGAAACTCTAATATGTAAATATTGAAGACCGATTCTATGCGGTACACAGGGTGAACAAACCGCCTCCAATCAAGCCTTGCATGAGAGCAAGCTGCAAGCACGTGACGACGAGGAATATAAAGAGCCTGAAAATACCCACAATCACACTTGCACTCATCAAGCAGCACCTGATAATTCTGTTGCCTGGATCTCGGAACTGCCACTAACTCTTCAACCGGGAAGTTTGTCCTGGACCGATCAAACTGGTAAACATTCATCGTGTTCACGTGCTTCGAGTTGAATTCTATAGCCTTCATCAATGTCTACGAGAATTTAGCCCCGACCTGAAGTTGGGCCAATGCCTCAGAACCCTTCCTTGCAAAAAGTTTACCCAAACGAAAATAACTTGACTTAACAAGAGCCGTGTCGGCAAATTGCGGGATCCCTTCATAACAGCATTAATGCACTCGGAGATATTGGTCGTCATGTGACCAAATCGCTGTCCCTCATCATCATATTGTGCCCACTGTGACCGTGGCATTTCTTCAAGCCAGTTTGTAATAGCTATATTTTCGACCCTCAGATGGCCATAATAATGAGCGAACTCACGATGCGACTTCAAGTACGCTGCATTAATAAGAACTTTCTTCAGGTCTTTGTTCCTAAAGTGGGTCATGAAGTTGGGTACAATGTGTCTTGTACAAAATGCTTGGAAGGCATGAGGAGGTTTCCATAAACTCCCTTCGGCATTCAATGCTCCATCAATGGACTTGTGTCTGTCTGAAATCACTAACACCCCTGGTTGTGGTGTAACATGCTCCCATAAGTACGAAAGAAAGATCGACCATGCCTCCTTTGTCTCACCCTCAACAACTGCGAATGCAACGGGTAGAATGTTTGCATTGTCGTCTTACGCTATGGCCATCAACAATGTTCCACCGTATTTACCATATAGGTGGGTGCCATCAATGGAGATAAGTAGCTTGTAATGCTTGAAGGCCTCAACACACGGTGAAAATGTCCAAAAGACTCGATGAAACATCACAGTGTCGGTAGAGGCAGGCCAGGACTGTGTCACTAGTTGCACCAAAGTACCTAAATGGACATACATTAGTCGGCTTTTTGTACACGGCTGAATTATTTAATAGCGAATAACTAAACCGGAAATAAATCTTACCTGGTAAGTACATCTGGATAGAAAATAACCAACGAGGAAGCTCGTTGTATGACTCCTTCCAATCGCCATATATTCTGGCGATGACTCTCTATTTTGGAAGCCAAACCTTTCTGTAGGACGCCATGTAACCAAAGTGATTCTCCACACCTCCTTGTAGAACCCTGATGCTGATTGTTGGATTGGCCTTGACCATCGTGAAAATGTGTTGTGCAATCACTTTCGAATCCAACCTACGATGATCTTTCCCCATCGAAGTTTACATGCAAGTATGAGGACCAGTGTATCTCCTAACCTCCCACCTTTCTTGCTTTCGGTGATATGATATAAGTATGCTCCAATTACAACCGGATCCGAACTGGATACATTGTGCATTGTACCTCCAATGGTCACTCTCTACTATTTTGTACTCAGTAGCCCTCCTGATGCTGTACTGCTTAACTGCCAACATGACTTCTTCCTTGTTCTCAAATTGTTGTCCAACCTCAAACTCCTTGCTTGGGTCTTCTTCAAGACCTCCTTGGGTAAACGACCAATCCGAAGCCATTGCATCAAGATTCAACCTAGTGAAATGATTCGGCCGGTCATATGGTTGAGAAATGGCAGGCTGTGTCAGAGCAATCTGTGTGTCACCGTAGTAGTTAATCTCCTCTTCCTCGTTACCATCATCAGGGATTTTGGGTGGTTCTTCGTCAGCATCGTCTCCATCATCGAGGTTGACTTCATACTGCTCCATCATCGAGTCTCTGATAGCAGAACCGTCATGACTTTCAAGACCGTCATCCATTAAGTCAACGTTACAAACTTCAACATTAGACCCCTCCTGACTACCCTTAGGTGGCATATTTAGATCCACTATCGTCCATCTGATAGTTTGTCTAACAACTCCACTCGTCGGACTATCATCGACAGTATCTACAGATGATCCTCGGCCATCAAAGTCAACAAGAAGCACGTATAATTCCAACAGATGAATATTGGTCCATCGGTTGTGCCACGACCTTATAAGCCGTACGTCCTCGTCGTCGCACAACCGGTACCTAATTCTAAACAATAGAAATATCGCTCACAACGATGGTCTGATAAATATACTAGTTACAGAAGACAAAGACAACGCAACTGTAATATACCTTTTCTAAAACAAATTGCCATCTAATTCGGTCGGATATCTGTAGTAAATTTTTTTCACCCTTTTTTATTCCTGTTGTTCGAGGGATGCAATATCACATTCTTCAAAGCTGTTAAACTGTTGACTTCTGGTGTCATATACGTAATTATTGGTTGGCCCGATCTAAAGACAATTGAACCTTCTTCATCATACACTATTTCACTATCGTAATGAATGGATAACAATGGGTTTCCTGACATCGTAGCTTTGTTAACGGTGAGGAAGAAAGTAATTAGAGAAATTGTGGCTGCTTGATCTCCAATAGGGCTGCTTTTATCTCCGAACTCATCATAGAGTTCGCCGGGAACAGCAAACTCTATATAAATTATAGAGTTCGCTAGGGGGTACGACGAACTTGCTCTTAATCCTAAAAAAAATTGTATTCTTGAAAATAAAGCTGAAAAATCTTTTCTGAGGAGTTAATTAATTATTTAATACGTAAAAATAAATATTTAAATTAAATAAATAATAATAAATTCTTAAAAAAATTCAATAAAAATTAAAAGTTAAAAAATAACTAATATTTTTTAATATTATTTGAATTAAAAAATTAATTAAAAACTGAAAATTAAGAGACACCAGACACCTAATATTTTTCTTTTCCTTGTTGTGTTCTTGATAAATATAGTTACACTGCACAAATGTGTCTCAGTATAAAAATGGATACGTAGTAAACCACATGTATGTGTATATCAAAAATAATAATTATACGCTAATTAGTGGTTATCTAATTATATAAATATATGTTATTTAATTTATTGTTACTCAGATTATGTTTTTTATTAATAATAGATGTAAGTTTATTTATTATAATTTGTTGAGTGTGAGTACATAAGGAGTACATAGTATATAAAGTGTAATAACTTTAGATATTTTTAAAGAAATTTTTCATTTTCTTCAACAATGAGAATAACTTATTTTTCTCTCTTTCTTAATATCTCTTTTGTTTCATCAACATGCACTCATTGCTGGATTCGAAGCAGGTAAAGCAGGAAACAAAAAAGAATTATCACTTTTCAGCCCACAATTTGGTATATACCGATGGGCGCTTAGTATGTTCTTTGAAGACGGATCCGTATTGAGGGTTGGAGTATTTATGGCATACGTGCTTTATACCTGTACAGGTCGATATCAAACTTGACAGTGAAAAAGTGCAATGTCCTATGCATTTTTTGGCGTTGGAGAACGTATATGCTCAGAGAGATAAGTTAAATCCTATAATGGATACGAGACCAACGGTTGAACAAGGGAGATTTTGTTAAATTTGACTCTATTATAAAAGTTTATGGTCTTGCATGTGAGGAAGATACAGAAAAATTTGAAGATGATGAAATATTTCTTGACAGTACTCCTTTACCATCTCCTCCTCCTATTAAACGAAAAGAAGAGTTAAAAAAAATCATGGGTGGAAACAATAGGGACTCTTTGATAAAAGACATGGAAAATGACTTGACATCGTATATTTGTATTCAAGTGTTTATGTTACAAAGTTATTTAATAGTTTGACTTTTTAATTGATGATTTAAAAGTGATTGTGAGGAACTATAGTGTACGCTTATGAGATAACATTCTCAGATTGTATGGTAAAAATGTTGACTTTTTTTGTTATGACACCAAATTGAAAGTAATCTTTGTATGAAATTTAGAAAAAAAATTTTCTTCAAAATATCTATCGAGTTATTACACTTTATATAATATGTACTTTTTATGTACTCTCACTAAAAAAATTATAATAAATAAACTTACATTTATTATTGATAAAAAAATAATTTAGGTAACATTGTTATCGCTATCTGCTCCTAGTTTACTTATAAATTGAAATAGGTGGTCATATTATTAGCTTCTTTGTCCAGAAATCTCAAAAGAAATTTTGTCAGCTTTTCATCTAAGTTGAAACTTGGAACATAGAATCACACACACAGTTTCACATGTACCCGACCATTCCATTTTATTGGTACATTGCTATTTGATGGTTGCGAAAATTGACCAGTTATGGAAAAAGTTTCACATGTACCCGACCATTTTATTGGCACATTGCTATTTGATGGTTGCGAAAATTGACCAGTTAAGAAATTAATAAATGAAATGCGTTGCAAGTTCAGTTCTCAACCAACTAAGACCCACCTTCTCAATTTAAAAAGGGTTGTCACAAAAATTAGAATTAAAAATACTGGGAGTATGAGTCCCAGGTCGTCTCCCAACGAGTTGTAGGAAGGAGTGCTAATTTAATAATCAGAAATTTTCTAGAAGGTTTGGGTTGAATAATGAATAATTAAAATAATTGTAAATTAAAGTAATAAAACTAAGAATGATTATTAATATAAAAAGCCTTGACTGGGGAATTGATTAATTGGAAGTTCTATCCTTATTGGAATCTTCTTAAGTGTAATATAAAGAGGTTGTTGTTTTCACTTTGTTAACCCTTATTAAATAAAGGCAAGTCAAGTGATTGAACTGACTCTTATCCGCAATTCCTAGTCCTTTCCCTTGGGAAGAGACGATAAATCAAATAAAAGATAGTTTTAAATTATTATCTTCTTATCAATCATTTTTCGTTACAAATTTTTTCCCCCTTAGAAAAATGTCACAATAACAAGGTGTGGTTGGTGTATTTATGCAGCAAAAGAATTAGAATGGGTAAGTATGGTTTTGGTCCCTAAAGTTTTTTGCCAGAATCGAAATCGTTTCTCTTGTAATTTTTGAATTAAAATCGTCATTAACATTTTTTTTGTATTAAAATCGTCTTTTTTAATAAAATTTTTAATTTAATTCCTAAACTACCCCTATTTTAATAAAAAATAAAATTTAAAAAAATAATTAAAAAAAC
>NC_029788.2:23190975-23191319 GCF_000816755.2 Arachis ipaensis
TTGGGGGTGGGGGTGGGGGGAAAGGAAACGCGGGAGGGAGGGGAGGAGTCCATCGCCATAGCCGCCGCCACCATCGCCGGTCCGCCCACGAGCCGCCGCCGGAACCACGACCAGAGGAAGACGTCACCGTTCATGCATGCTCCTGCCACCGCGTTGGGGTGGGGGAAAGGAACCACCCAGCCGCCGCGGCCATTCACCTTCTACATCTGCTTCTTTGTGCTTGAATTTGTTGATTTGGCTTTGTGTTGGATTTGTTGATTTGTTGCTTTCTGTTTCTGCTTGTGTTAAATTTGTGTTGGATTTGTTGCTTTTTTGCTTTCTGTTTCTACTTCTCTGGTGGAGGT
>NC_029788.2:23191375-23210782 GCF_000816755.2 Arachis ipaensis
GGTGTTGGTGTTGGTGGTGGTGGTGGTGGTGGTGGAGGAAGTAATTATGTTGGTAGTTGTGAGGGTATTTTTGTCCAAAAAAATAAAAAGGACGATTTTAATACGAAAAAAATGTTAAGGACGATTCTAAATCGAAAATTAGATGAGGGACGGTTTTGATTTTTACGCTCAACCTTAGGGACCAAAACAATACTTATCCCAATTAGAATCTATACTTGCAAATGGTGCCTGAGTTGGGGAAGCAACTGCAAGACACAGAGACAAACCATGCAAAAAAATAGATATGCTGGGATCATTTGAGTCCCAAATATATGCATAGGTGTATCTATCTAATTAATAATAATATATAATAGAGTAAAGTATTGTTTTTATCTCCAACGTTTGGGGTAAGTCTCAAAATTGTCCCTAACGTTTCAATCGTCTTATTTAAGTCCTTAACGATTCAAAATTGACTCAATGTTATCCTGCCGTTAGGGATCCGTTAACAGAATTGATGGCAGGACAAAATTGAAACGATTTTGAATCGTTAGGGACTTAAATAGGAAGAAAACATTAGGGACTAAAACGATACAAAGAAATAAATTTTAGTTTTATCCTTCAATAATATCAATTTTTTATTGTTTTTTTATAATTTTACACTTAAAGTTATAAGTTAATATAAAAATATAAAAAAATTATTTAGAATGAAAGTAGTGTGATTAAGTGTAATTTACTTAGATGTAATTAAAAAATAATTGAATACTATATACAATAAAAAATTGATATTATTGAAGGATAAAACTAAAATTTATTTCTTCACAAGGTTTGGAGTCGATTTCTTCTATCGCTATACCCTTTCTTTGTATATATGTATGTATATATGTATGTATGTATATGCTTTACATTACAATATAATTATTGTTCACAAGATAGAAATGTTCAATAGGGATTTCTTGCCAAATGGTGCAACTAAATAATCATCATAGATCAGAAAACATAAATAGGAAAGCGGAATACCTTGTGTTGAGTTTGGAAAATTTATATTTAATTAAATAATGATCAAACATTATTAAAAATGTAAAGGAGGAAATTATTTAAATTATTAAGAATTTTATTTAATAATTTTCAATAGGTTGTTTGATGATTTTTGTTCAAGTGTACAGGAAAACAACCTAATTTTAATAGTGGGCCAAATTTCAATCAAGTCCATTTTTGAATATGAAACATTCAGTCTTGAGCAAAACTAATTAAATCAAGTGGATGAACAAAGAAAAAAAATCAAAGGAGCCCAAGTCCCTCAAAGCCCATCATAAATTGAAGAAAGAAACAAATGGCTCAAGGATTTCATGCAAGCTTCGGTTGCCTTGGTAACTGGAAATTAAAATCTAATTTGATTTAATCAAAAGGAAGCTTCCTCAAGAAGCCAAAAGTCTCACACGTTATTTTTTGTCTTGGAAAATGGAAGTGAGAATTCAATTGAGTTTAATTTGCTTTGAATGCTTCCTTCGAAAGTTTCTTTTTCTCTCTCCTCTCTCTCTTTGCTTTCGGTCACTTCAATCCATCAAAGAAGAAGATGGAAGAAAAAGTAAAGTCACAGAGAATAGCCAAGAAAGATATTTGCCATTGAAGGAATGATTTGAAGAAAAGCTTCAAGACTTTCGTTGCCAAAAGTAGAAGCAAATCTGCCTCTGTTAGGAAGAAGATCTAACTTGATAAAAGTTCATTTCCATTTTTGTTCATCAAAGAAAGAAGATAGCTTCTGAAGTCTCAAGTAGGAAGAAGCAAAAATGGAAAACCTGAAGCACTGGTGCGGAATTTATAACCCACAAACTAACCGGCAAGTGCACTGAGTCGTACCAAGTAATACCTCAGGTGAGTGAGTGTCAATCCCACGACGATTGATGGACTAAGCAACAATAGTTAAGTGATGTACTTTGTTAGACAAACAGAAAATAGTGTTGAGAGTTCAAATGCATCAAACAGTAATTTAGAGAATCAGAAAACAAGCAGTAAATTGATGTGAATAATATATGGAGAAATAGTTAAGGCTTCAGAGCTATCTATCTTCCTGATTCACTTTTCTTACTAACTATTTTAATCATGTAAGATTCTGTTCATGGCAAACTATATATGACTAAACCCTAATTCCTTAGACCTTTTTAGTCTCCTCTAACCTTCATCAACTGCCAATTCCTTGGTCACTTAATTCCAATTAGAGGGTGAAGTTCAATTCTAGTTTATGTGCCACAGAAACCCTAATTACCCAAATATAAGAAGATTATATGTCACGTATCCCGTTAAGTCCAGATAATTAGAAGTTTAGGAGAAATTGTTTTCAAGCTGTTGTTCAAGTAAAGAGCTTTTCCAAGTTATACAAGAACCCAATTAGAACAAGGGTCATACTTTCGTTCCACCCAGATTCATAAGATAAAGAATGAAAATAATTCTTGAAATAAAAATCAGTACATGAATTAAAATAGAAAAATAATATTATCAATCCATACAATAGATAGAGCTCCTAACCTTAACAATGGAGGTTTAGTTGCTCATGGTTCAGAGAGAAAACTAGGATTCAGAAAAACTGTAAATTACGGAATGAGGTAGAAGAGAAAAGAATAGCCCGAAGGGCTGCTTCTTTTTTCTTTTATATCTAATCCTAATTAATGTAAAAATATATTTCCTAAAACTAAATAATATCTTTTCCTAATTATAAATAAAATAAAATTTAATCAAAATTTGCAAAGCCTTCATGTGTAGTGCATCCTGGGACAAGTGGGGACCATTGGCTTCATTAAGGGTGGCGCCAAACTTGGAAGAATCCAAGTTTGGCATGAACTAGGCAGAGGGTTCTTCCTTGGAATTGTTGGGTGTGGTGCCAAACTTGGAAGGATCCAAGTTTGGCATGGAGGTTGTGCGTAGCATCCCTTAAGCTTTCTTGTTGTGGCGCCAAACTTGAAGTTCTTCAAGTTTGGCATGGAGGTGGCAGCATTGCTTTCTCTTGGGACTTCTTTGCCAACGCCAATCTCAAGTTTGGCGTGGAGTCTTGCGTGAAACTTCCCTTTGGAGCCCTTGAGTGGTGCCAAACTTGAGCTTTCTCAAGTTTGGCGTGGAAGAGGCTGAATGCATTCCTTGATCTTTCTAGGTTAGCACCAAACTTGAGGTTTCTCAAGTTTGGCTTCAACCTGGAAGCAAGCAATTCTCTCCACTCTTCATCCTTGGCGCCAAACTCGAGGTTTCTCAAGTTTGGCTTCAAATCCTTATTCTGCTGTGGCTTCGTTTCTTCACGATAATTCTGTCAAATTTGTCCAAAACGCTACCTAAAATACACAGAATTACACACAACTCAAAGTATCATTCATAGTGGCTAAAATACATTAAATCTTGATAAAACTTAGCAATTCAAATGTAAATTCACTAGGAAAAGATAGAAAAGATGCTCACGCATCAAGCACTCCTGGGTCAGAAGCCCATCAACGATTAGAATCCATTCTTGGGGCCAAAGTCAAGATCAATGGCCAAGATGGAAGAAGCTTGAAGAAAAGGGTTGAGAAAGATGAGGTAAGCTTGCATGCATCAGCCTCGGTTCTCTCATCTCTCTCTGTTCAAAGCTGCTGCTACTCAAGATAGGAGGGGAGATTGCTGGGTTAGGGTTTCAACTATGGAAGCTTCCCCTTCTATATTAACGGTGAATGGCCAAGGGTTGAGATCAAGGAGAGTAAGTGAAAGCACAGAGTTCTCATAGCTACCCGAGCTTCCTGAGTTCTTCTCCTTCAATGATGTTCATTTTGTTTTCTTTTTCTTAGTTTTGTCTGTCTGAGTCTCATGGTGAAAAAGGTAAACATGGTGAGGTTTGTAAGAAAAAGCCAGTGAGAGAAAAAAGACAGTGATCAAAATTAGAGAAAAAGTCATAGATGTCTCGGAGTTTCTTTGTACATCTTTCTGTTGTGTTTCATGATCCTGTGGAGATTCCCTTGCAAGTTGGGTTAGCACTTTGCAGTTGAAAGCTAGGTTTTGAGTCCTAGTCAAATTCAGATTGGGTGTAGAATCTGGATTTGTTCCAGATAGGAATGGGTAGTTCCTAGGAAAAATTTGGTGCTTGTAATGTTGTGAAAACATAGTGAAATTCCATCATTATTGTGATGGAGACTGGATGTAGGCTACATTGCACCTAGTAGCTGAACCAGGATATATCTGATATTATTTCTTCTTCCCTACTCCTTTCTCAGTTTCTGGTTATTAGGAGACAAAAACAAAAGTGTCTCTCAACTCGGCACGAGTCAAAACAAAAGTGTCTCTTAACTCGGCACGAGACAAAAATTGAAATATCTTCTGAAGTTTCTTTAAAAGGCAGAAATCAATATTCAGCAAAAAGGGGTTAAGATCCAACCTCCTCTTCTCTTAGCCAGTGATTACTATCAATTGGTATCTGAGCTTGGTCTTAAAGAGATCAAGCTTTGCAGCTTGGAGAAAAGATCCTGATGGAGATCAACTGTGGTTCAAATCTGGTGGCCTTTACTCTGATAGAAGGGCAATCAAGCAATAGACCCACATTCTTCAATGGAAAGAACTACAGATACTGGAAAGAAAGAATGAAAATTTTTGTTCAGTCAGTAGATTACAGGCTTTGGAAGATAATCCTAGAAGGTCCACAATTTCCAACCACAACAGGAGCTGATGGTGTGGTTGTTCCCAAAGTTGAGGCTGATTGGAATGAAGATGACAGAAAGAAAATAGAGCTCAATGCCAAAGCTGTCAACTTGCTCAACTGTGCTGTTAGCTTCGAAGAATACCGACGGGTATCAAGATGCACAACAGCAAAGGAAATATGGGACAAGTTCCAAGTTACTCATGAAGGCACAACCCAAGTCAAAAGATCCAGAATAGACATGCTAAACAGGAAATACGAAATATTCTCAATGAAGGAAGGACAAACGAATCATGAAATATTTAAAAAATTCAACATTATCATCACTGGCTTGGATGCTATGGGAATCAGACATTCAGAATCTGTGCTTGTGAGGAAAATATTGAGATGTCTCGCTAAAGAGTGGGAAATCAAGGCGATAGTAATAGCTCAGAGTAGTGGCATTGATGAAATGACCTATGATGATCTGAGTGAAAACTTATTTGAAAAAAGATACCAAAAAGAAAAGAGTTGCTCTCAAATTCGTCACTGAATCTTTGGATGATGAATTTAGCGATGATTTATCTAACGATGATTTTGTTTTGTTTGCTAAGAAATTCAGGAGAATAATGAAGTAAAAGGAACGAAACAAAGGAGGCAGTTCAAGAAAACCTAAGAGGGACTTAAGCAATGTCATTTGCCACAACTGTAAAGAAGCTGGGCATTACAAGTTTGACTGCCCAAAGCTGAAGAAAGAAGACAAGCCGAAAAGAGAAAAGAAGAAGGGACTCATGGCGTCTTGGAAAGACTTGGAAAATGACTCTAAAGATGAAGATGAATCTGAGACTAAATGAAAAAATCAGATGCTTCTTAAATGAAAACTGTGATCTTGAATCTCAAGTTACCATTCTAAAAGCAGAAAATGATTTTCTCAAAGATAAATTAAGGAAAGTCGAAACTGCTGTTGATCTTGTTGAAGAAAATAAGCAGCTAAAGACTAAAATTAAGAGTAGTTAATACCATCATTCTGTGATTGCAAATCTAAATTATTTTGAGGAAAATGAAAGGTTGCATAAAGAGGTAAAAAGATTGAAAGAAGATCTGACTAAATTTGTTTCATGTTCAGAAAATTTAAATAATCTTTTGGCCAGTCAAAAACCTCTTGAAAAAGCTGGGTTGGATTTTCATAAAAATTCAAAAACTATTTTTGAAAATTTCCCATTAGCTAATATGGCTTCCACTTCGGATGACATTATATTTCAAAATCCAACCAACCTGAAAAAGAAAAGTAACCTAAAAGGTTTTGTAGATTATGCAATCGGGATGGTCACTTTCCTATTCAATGTTTCATAAGTGAAAGAATGGTTGGAGATAAAATTTATAAGATTGTTGGAAACTATAATGGCTTGGGACAAATAAGATGGTTTGACATAAAAGGATCCAAAAAGATTTGGATACCTAAGGTCACTTAAGCTTTTTATAGGTTTGCCTAGCATCCAAGAGAAAAGACAACATGTGGTATATGGATAGTGGATGCTCTAGGCATATGACCGGAAAGTCAACATTCTTCATCAAGCTTGATGAATATGATGGAGGATTTGTTACTTCTGGTGACAATGGAAAAGGAAAAATTGTGGCTATAGGTAAAGTGGGTAAGAATTTTTATTCTTTTATAAATGATGTCTTGATTGTTGATGGTTTGAAGCATAATCTTCTAAGCATTAGCCAACTTTGTGATCTTGGATACTTAGTTATTTTTAGAAGATTGGATTGCTTAGTTGTTTGTGAAAAATCAGGTGATATTTTGTTTGAGGCAAAAAGATGCAACAATGTGTATGGACTTACTCTAGAGGATTTAAAAGATCAAAATGTAACATGTTTTACCTCTATTGAATCTGAAAAATGGCTTTGGTATAAGAAATTAGGACATATAAGCATGTATCAAATTTCTAAGCTTGTCAAGAAAAATTTGGTTAGAGGAATTCCAAATATCAAATTTGATAAAGATATTACTTGTGAAGCTTGTCAATTAGGCAAACAAGTAAAATCTTCTTTTAAAACCAAAAATGGAATTTCTACTAAAAGACCATTAGAGATGTTGCATATTAATCTTTTTGGTCCCACTAGAACTCAAAGTTTGGGAGGTAAACACTATGGTTTGGTAGTGGTTGATGACTATTCAAGATATGGTTGGGTTCTTTTCTTGGCTCATAAAAATGATGCTTTTCATGCCTTTTCTTCACTTTGAAAAAAGACTCAAAACGAAAAGGATTTACAAATTGCCCACATTAGAAGTGATCACGAAAAAGAATTTGAAAATCAAAATTTTGAAAACTTTTGTGATGATTTTGGAATTGCTCATAACTTCTCATGCCCGAGAACACCTCAACAAAATGGGGTTGTTGAAAGAAGGAATAGAAGCCTTCAAGAAATGACAAGGACAATGCTTTGTGAAAATGATGTTCCAAAATTTCTGTGGGACAAAGCTGTAAATACAGCTTGTTATATCCTAAATAGAACAATCATAAGAAAAGGCTTGAAGAAAATCCCATATGAGCTTTGGAAAGGAACTCCTCCTAATGTCAAGTACTTTCATGTTTTTGGATGCAAATATTTTGTACTTAACAATAAAGAAAATCTTAGTAAATTTGATCTAAAATCATATGAATGAATGTTTGTAGGGTACTCAACCACTAGCAAAGCATACATATAGAGTTTACCTTAAAGAACATAGAACTATTGAGGAGTCCATGCATGTATCTTTTTGTGATACTAACTCTATACCTAGTGCTATCTTAGATGATGATGATGCAGGAAGTGAAACTGAAGCAAGACCTCATCAAGATCAAACAAATTCCAAATCTGTCCCAGATGCTGAAATTGTTAGTCCAGAAACTTCTCCTCAGAACGGTGGAGACATTTTCATTTTGTCTCCTGACCAAGTCAGAGAATCCAGAACAGAGAGCTCAACTGAAACTTGTCAAGGCAAAATCTCCTCTCAAAAGTCTCATGAATGAAAATTTTTGAAGGATTACCCTCATGAATTCATCATTGGTGATCCTTCACAAGGCATAACCACAAGATCCTCAAGAAAGAAGCAAGCGGATGCAAGCAACGTTGCCTTCTTGTCCCAAATGGAACCTCTCAATGTAAAGCAAGCTCTAGAAGACCCCTCATGGGTGAAAGCCATGGAAGATGAGCTGTCCCAATTTGAGAAAAACAAGGTTTGGACACTTGTACCGTACACCAATGGTAAGAAGGTAACCGGTACTAAGTAGATATTCAAAAACAAATTGGGTGAGGATGGTTGTGTTGTTCGTAATAAGGCTAGATTAGTGGCCCAAGATTACGATCAAGAGGAAGGCATTGACTTTGATGAGTCATTTTCTCCGGTAGCAAGAATGGAAGCAATTCGGTTGCTTATTGCCTATGCTGCCCATAAAGATTTTAAAATATTTCAAATGGATGTCAAATATGCCTTTCTTAATGGTTTTATAGATAGGAAAGTATTTGTGGCTCAACCCCCCCGGTTTTGAAAACAAAGATTTTTCAAATCATGTTTTTAAACTATCAAAGGCTTTTTATGGCCTTAGGCAAGCACCTAGAGCTTGGTATGAAAGGCTTAGTGCCTTCTTGTTGGAAAATAATTTTCAAAGGGGTACTACCGATACTACTTTGTTTATAAAAGAATCTAATGATGATATCTTACTTGTCCAAGTTTATGTGGATGACATTGTGTTTGAATCGGCCAATGAATCCTTATGTGAAGAGTTTGGAAAACTAATGACTAGTGAGTTTGAAATGAGTTTGATGGGAGAATTAACTTTCTTTCTTGGTCTTCTAATCAAACAAACTCCTAGTGGTATCTTTATTCACCAAGAAAAATATGCCAAAGAGTTAATCAAGAAATTTGGTTTAGAAAATTCCAAACCAATGGAAACCCCAATAAATCCAAACACTAAACTTGAGAATGATGAAAAAGGCAAAGATGTGGATGAAACAAGGTATAGAGGAATGATAGGATCACTTGTGTATCTTACATCCTCTAGGCCGGATATTGTTCAAAGTGTAGGTGAGTGTTCTAGATTTCAATCTCACCCAAAAGAATCCCATCTTTCGTTCGTTAAGAGAATCATTCAATACATTAAAGGCACATGTGATCTTGGCTTGTGGTATCCAAAGTCTAATGAGTTTTGTGTAGTAGGGTTTTGTGACGCAGATTATGTGGGAGACCGAGTGGATAGAAGAAGCACTTCCGAAATGTGCTGCTTCCTTAGAAGTTCCCTCAACATGTGGTCAAGCAAGAAACAAGCCACTGTTGCACTATCCACGGCTGAAGCCGAATAAATATCCGCGGCTGCTTGTTGCTCTCAACTCTTATGGCTTAAAACTTAATTGGAAGATTACAAATTGAAAATCAAAAGTATACCTTTGTTTTGTGACAATATGAGTGCAATAAACATTTCAAAAAATCTTGTACTGCACTCTAGAACCAAGCACATTGAAGTACGATATCATTTTATTAGGGAACATGTGCAAAAGAGTACTATTGATATCCAATTTGTAAAATCCGAAGAGCAACTTGCTGACATTTTCACTAAACCACTGTGTGAAGACAGATTTTGTTCATTGAGAAATAGTTTAGGGATGATAGACTTAAGTTCTGTTGAATAAATGTTGTATTTCATGCCTCTGTGTGTTTTTGTCTCGTAGGCAGCAGGGAGACAAATCTGAGCAAGTGATAAATATTTCATAAAAAGGAAGACAAGAAATCTGGTACTTTGGACCTGAGCCATTTCAACCACCTCTGGACCTATTCCATGATATGGGCTCTTTATTGTTTTGGTATCATATTGTTAAAAAAAATAAAATTAAAAATAAAAGGGGGTTTCACATCATATTTTTTAAAAAAGGCTTTGTCAAATCATACCTTCTTACGTCATAACTTCTGACTACTTTTCATGGAGAGTCTTTTCGGTTGTCATGTTTTTAATTTTAAATTAATTTTGAAAACCGTTTTCATTAAAGGCTTTTGTTTTTAAAGGAGAAAGTTTCCCTATGCATTAATGGTGGTCATTTACTCATAACCTCTCTCTCCACTTTCCTTACTCTTCGCCACTTCCTTCATATTCTCTGTTTTTATTTCTTTTCTTTCAAGATGAGAAAGAAACTTCCCACAAGAAGGAGTAACCGAACATCAATCCCTCCCAAAAATCCTCCATCCTCCAAACAGCCTCAATCTCATACTCACATTCACATACACTCACACTCATCTTCTTCACCCTCTTCACATTCCTCTAAGTCTATAGCGCGTAAAGTTATATATCCAAAGGGTTCAACTCCAAGAAAGGAAGCGGCCTCATCTCAAAAGAAAGGTTCAAAGGGAAACGAGACAATGCACGAAGATGATGACTCTCCATCTCCTCCTCCACATCACTCTCCACCACCACGGCGCTCCACCCCTCATCCCTCGGGTTGCTCTGCCCCCTCTCAGCGTTTAAGGCGCTCTACTCTTCACAACACCAAAGAACCCCCGAATCTTGACTCCCTAGACTTCAAGAATAAGTTTGGTAAAAGTCATTCTCACTATGACCCTCATCGTTTCATCTCCTGTGCAGCATATGAGTTTCATTCTCAAGTCTTGGTAAATCGAAAATTATTTGCCTCTTTTGTTGTTGATTTAGAAGCACTTGCTGAAAAAAGAATTGATTTTAAAACAAAATTTCATGATTTAAAATGGACACCCATTTTCAAAATCAGAAAACCGGTTTATCCTAACTTGGTATGTGAGTTTTATGCAAACCTGATTTTTCATGAGGGTGAACTCTATTCTTATATTAAAAATACTCATCTTACTCTGAGTCATGAACCCATCAGTGCTGCCCTAGGATATGAGGATGAGGGGGCTAGGGCCTTCATGTAAGGAAAATGGGATCACCATGTTGGTATTTCCCTTCAAGACACCCTGGCTCGTGTGTGTAAAAATGTTTCTTCTTTGGATGGTACCACACTCACCCACAAAGCCCTCGGACCTATTAGGGCTCTACTACACCGAATCATTACCCACATAATCATGCCACAAAGTGGTTCTATCAAAGGGTAACTGTTTGTGACACACTTGTGCTATATGCTCTTTTGAATTCTGCTCCTATTTCATTTGCATATCTCATGATTAGGCACATGTGGGATTGTGTTCGAAGTGACAAAAAATGTATTCTGTCTTATGGCATGTTTTTGACTTGTGTGTTTGAGTACTTTAATATTGATCTCAGTAATGAGTCTGTGGAGAATAGGATTTCTATGATCAAGTGTGGAGGTGTACCCGAATCTGCTAAAGAAAAAAGGGCCAAAGGTTCAAAGGCATCTGTGTTTTCTGAAAGTGAAGATGAAAGTCTCCTGTCTGCTGAAACCTCTGATAAACATCGGTTCTCAGAAATGGTAAAGGATGTCGTCACATAATTCTCCAAGATGTCCAATCTTATGGTAAAATCTTACAAAGACGTTAGAAAGCATGCGTTTGAAAATGAGAAAGCTTGGACTAAATCTCATGAACGAGTGAATTTGCTTCTTAAACATTTGGAATCTGTTGATAAGGACATGGCCAATTCTGAAGGAGAAGAAGACATTCTTGAATCTGAATCCAACTCTTCTATTTATTTTGCTATCTTTCAATTTTTTTCAGTTGAACCTTTTTTTTTTTTTTTGGATGACTGTACTCAATACTTAACTTTGATACTGTTTATGCTTTAATTATTATGAAATGCATTTTTCTAGTCTCTTTTATTTGCAGGTGTCCCTCTTTGATGACAAAAGAGGGAGAAAAACAAACAACAAAAAGGAAGAAAAAGGGCTAAATTAAAATTATTTTGTTTCAACAATTGGCTACCCTAATTTGATGCATTCTGTTTCATATTTTATGCTCTATTTTTGTTCTGTTTTAATCTTTATTTTGAGCACTTTAAGTTAATAGATTAACTTGAGCCTTGATTATTGATAAACTTATTTGCTCAAGTGCATTTGTGCTGACTAGATCGTGGAAGTTTATTAAAGTGTTTGCTAAATTTTTTTGAAAATCTGGCTCTGTTTTAAAGGTTCTATTTTTTTGAAAATTTTATCTTCTGGAACTCTTTTGAGTTTGTATACAGATTTTGCTTCCTTAAATATTTGGTTGAATCAGTTTTAATAATGTTTGTCATCAAGAGAGAGATTGTTGAGTTTGAAAAACTTATATTTAATTAAATGATGATCAAACATTATTAAAATATAAAGTAAGAAATTATTTAAATTATTAAGAATTTTATTTAATAATTTTCAATTGGTTGTTTGATGATTTTTATTCAAGTGTGCAGGAAAACAACCTATTTTCAATAGTGGGCCAAATTTCAATCAAGCCCATTTTTGAATATGAAACATTTATCTTTGGGCAAAACTAATTAAATCAAGTGGCTGAATAAAGAAAGGAAACCAAAGGAGCCCAAGTCTCTCAAAACCCATCATAAATTAAACAAAGAAATAAATGGCCCAAGAATTTCATGCAAGCTTCAGTTGTCTTGGTAACTGAAAATTAACATCTAACAAATGTAATAACTCGTGCCATGCACGTGATAAAATTGAAATTATAATTTTAAATTATTTTATTAAAATTAATTTGAATTGTAATAATTTAATTAATAAATAAGTAATATAATGTGCATTATTCATTTTTTTTTAAAATATGGTATTAAATGTATTAAGAAGAAAGTAGGTATTAAGTATATAAGAATTATGTTTGAATTAAGAATTCTCTAAATGAAATTATCCCGTTTAAAATATTTAAATTATGATTTCAATCATAAATTATAATTATGATTTAAAAAAATTTCGTCGATATGATATTACATTTTTTTCCACTTTACTATCAATATATTGATATTGCAAGTCTAAATTACAATATTTTACTGAATCTTGACTAAAAAAGAAAATAGTTATGTAACACCCTAACTCTTAGCACGTCATGATCGTACTAAAAATAAGGTATTACTAATCTACTTTTCTTATTTACTATTTAATATTAAGCCTTTAGTTCGATATCGCGTTTCAATTTTTAAGAAAATGCCTGAAAAGTTTGCTTTTACTAATTAAAATCATATATCAAAGATCCTCAAGCAATACTAATCACATAGTTATTAATAATAATAAATATCATACAACAGAATTCAAATAAAACTCAGTTACAACTCCTATCCCTCTATATAGAATAAAATCTTAAATAATAAGGGCGAGGGAATTCTATGAAAGCAACTCAACACATAAATTTAACTCAAATAAGGCTAATATTCGCCCGCGACTTCAAACTGAATCTTTGAACCTGTGTCACTGAAAGGGGAAAATATTTTGGGGTGAGAACAAACCACGCGTTCTCAGTAGGAATGGGAATGCCGTAGAGTAATGAAATAAAATACAAATAATTAATTTTACTAAATAAAGCTATATTTTTATCAAACCTTTTGAAATTACTTTTTACTATTACTTTATATAATTAATTATCTTCTTTAAATTCCCGAACTTAAGATAAATCTCAATTACAACCTCAGTTCTCAGTCACCTCAATACACAAACTAATAGCATAGGAAACAGATCAGCACACAAACAAATAGCAACAAGATAAATAGCACAATCACATAGAGACAAGATAAGTAAACACAATCAAATGCAAATGTGCAAACAATGATGATGCATGTTTAGTCCTATCGCAGGTAATGAGCTCATTTGTCGGTTTCGACCTGCACCCGACGCAATCCGACTCGCAAGTCAGATAAAGCATTCCAGCGGCATAACCTCTGCAAGTTTCTACTTCTTGCAGGCGCTGATTCTCCAATTGAAGTATGCCGAACATGACCTCTGCAAGTACTTGCAGGCGCTGATTCTCCAGCTGAAGCATGTGCCACTTTCTCCTAGAAGCCATTCCATACACACGGGCATCCCCGCACAATCATTCACACATAAAGCCCACGGCTTAACATTTTCACATTAGCACCCTAACTAGTTACTTTCCATCACCCTCTCGTGACCTTTTATTCATTTCATAATCACAGGTATCGTGTTCTCTTTCCTCTTTCCTTCTTTCTCTTAACAAACCGAACTCAAATAATAACTTGAAACAAAATCTATTCTAAAAAAAACTGAATTGTAAAACCTTATAATTTCTTAATAAATCAAGCTAAAAATAAAATTTTCTGTAATAAATCGAAATCAAATAGTTTTCAATAATTAGAACGTTTTCTTTAAAGCTAGCCACTTTTATTTTAATAAAATTAAGAGATTTTTTAAAATAACAATGACTTTTCGTATATTTTTACAAAAATTGGACAGCATCTTCCTTTAAAATTAGACTTCATCACCCGTTCCGGGTCCCAACCGAACCATTCTCAACTCTTTTTCAATCGTTTCCAATAACTCAATTCAATACCAACAAATCAAACCAAGACCAATCTCACCAGTTAATCACTCACAACAAAACCAGTCATAATCACAGCCACAATTCAACCAATTTCGTCACATTCAATTATATTCACAATCACCAACAATCTCAATTTCATCAATTTTCATCAATTAATCAAACGAGACATTTATAAATTATTTGCAGTTACTCACTAAACATTAATGGCATTCGTAAATTAAAACAGTTAATTTCAAAATAAAACCCCCTACCTCCATACGGAACCAAAATAACAAAAGCTCCGGAGAAACTTTCTAATCGAGCTGCTGAAAAGAAAAGTGTCAGAAATCGCCTGCGTCTCCTA
Organism: Arachis ipaensis; assembly: GCF_000816755.2. NCBI lineage: Eukaryota > Viridiplantae > Streptophyta > Magnoliopsida > Fabales > Fabaceae > Arachis > Arachis ipaensis. The sequence continues at coordinate 23,205,761 of NC_029788.2, forward strand.
GAACTCCAATTGGCTGAACTCAAAGAAAAGAGGAGCTACGTCACCATCAATTTCTACCGGACAAAAATAACGCCAACGTGTAGAGGAGGAGAATACGAACATTTTTACCGGATTAGATTTTTTATTGGAGTTACGGATCATAAGAAAATTGGAGTTAAAAGTCACGGTTCCATGGAAGTTTCTTGGTTGCTCTCTCTCTCGATCCTTTCTTTTCTTTTTCTTGTATGATTCGGTGATGAGGGAAGAGAAAATGGAGAAGATTAAAACTGATGATAATGATTAGCTTTTATAAGGTAGGTTAGGTGTCATAAGAAGATGGATATACATATATACATATGTCATTACCATACATATATATGCTTGCATGCCTGACATATATAAGATGTAACATATAAGGAAGAAGTTTTAAGGTCTCAACATATATATATACTTATACAGTTTTCAAATCCAAGATATTCGTTTGGCTTAAAAATATAGGGAAGAAGTCTGGCGCAAAGCAAAAGATACAAGATAGGCTCGATGCAAAAAGGTTACAAGGCAGGCTGGTATTAGAATGACAAGTATATCGTTTGCACACTGAACTCATACCAACTTTAGAGCTTCAGCTGCCTAAACTTCAACATGGCATAACTTCACCATTCCCAATCATACCGTATTAAACAGATTCTCCATGGGTTCTCAACCTCATTAAACATTCCGCAACCCACTAACAGGCACAAGTCTAACTTCAACTAAACTCCTTCGTAAGAATCAAGCTCCTCAACATCCTGTGACGTCGCACACTTACAAACTCCACCTCCCGTATCCGCACAACGTATCTTAAAGACCTAACATATCTCTTGCTATATCTAATGTTCGCACGTGTCACCAAAACAAGTCTCGAGCCACTCAAAAGGATACAAGACCTCAGAGAAAGGACAAGCAACAAGGACAATATTTACAAAGATTTCTATGTTTCTCTTTGATGCAAGTCCAAAGTTACATCAGAGAATACATGAGCCAAAAAAAAAAAAAGAGTTTAAACAGCACAAGGCAGATATCCAAGGAATTGCATGTTACTCTAAAACAAGCTTGAGTTACCTAAAAGGAAATCAAACTTAGGAAGAGAAGGACAAAATTTATGGACAGGATTCACAGGAATTCAAGAGAATGTTTAAGAATGCTATCAAACAGGGAATAATTCAAAATGTAAGGTTCGAAACAAGAACTTCAAAAGAACCAAATTCAATCGGAATGAGATATACATAAGATGCAAGACATGAAGTAAAAGAACCAAACCGCATCTTAAGAAAAGCAGATATCTCAGGAAATTCAAGTAAACATATGAAGTTAAGATCAAATGAAAATAACATATGAACAAGAAAACAGGGTTGGAGAATAAGCAGTTAACTCTTCTTCAAGAAAGAAATCTCGAACTAGAACCTCAAGGCAAACCATGAAAGAATAGATACGTAACTGAGTAGCATCAAGAAATTAATTCCTAACGTTCCCAAAACTAACGATTCACGTTACCTATTACTTCTATCTCGTCTATGATAATCCATTAGTGTTTCCATATACATGAATCATTAGTATTAAGTTGGCCAGACCTAATACCATGAGAAATGCAACGGTCGACTAACACCATTAATCAATAGACAGTCATGCATATAAAATCTAACTCTTGTTATTAGGACAAGTCCTATCGCATGACAGACACTCAGAAAATGCAGTGAAGCATAGTCAGTCCATTCCTAAGGCTCTAACGGGAACGAACTGCTCTGATACCATAATGTAACACCCTAACTCTTAGCACGTCATGATCGTACTAAAGATAAGGTATTACTAATCTACTTTTCTTGTTTACTATTTAATATTAAGCCTTTAGTTCGATATCGCGTTTCAATTTTTAAGAAAATGCCTGAAAAGTTTGCTTTTACTAATTAAAATCATATATCAAAGATCCTCAAGCAATACTAATCACATAGTTATTAATAATAATAAATATCATACAACAGAATTCAAATAAAACTCAGTTACAACTCCTATCCCTCTATATAGAATAAAATCTTAAACAATAAGGGCGAGGGAATTCTATGAAAGCAACTCAACACATAAATTTAACTCAAATAAGGCTAATATTCGCCCGCGACTTCAAACTGAATCTTCGAACCTGTGTCACTGAAAGGGGGAAATATTTTGGGGTGAGAACAAACCACGCGTTCTCAGTAGGAATGGGAATGCCGTAGAGTAATGAAATAAAATACAAATAATTAATTTTACTAAATAAAGCTATATTTTTATCAAACCTTTTGAAATTACTTTTTACTATTACTTTATATAATTAATTATCTTCTTTAAATTCCCGAACTTAAGATAAATCTCAATTACAACCTCAGTTCTCAGTCACCTCAATACACAAACTAATAGCATAGGAAACAGATCAGCACACAAACAAATAGCAACAAGATAAATAGCACAATCACATAGAGATAAGATAAGTAAACACAATCAAATGCAAATGTGCAAACAATGATGATGCATGTCTAGTCCTATCGCAGGTAATGAGCTCATTTGTCGGTTTCGACCCGCACCTGACGCAATCCGACTCGCAAGTCAGATAAGGCATTCCAGCGGTATAACCTCTGCAAGTTTCTACTTCTTGCAGGCGCTGATTCTCCAGCTGAAGTATGCCGAACATGACCTCTGCAAGTACTTGCAAGCACTGAACTCAAAGAAAAGAGGAGCTACGTCACCATCAATTTTTACCGGACAAAAATAACGCCAACGTGTAGAGGATGAGAATACGAACATTTTTACCGGATTAGATTTTTTATTGGAGTTACGGATCATAAGAAAATTGGAGTTAAAAGTCACGGTTCCATGGAAGTTTCTTGGTTGCTCTCTCTCGGTCCTTTCTTTTCTTTTTCTTGTATGATTCGGTGACGAGGGAAGAGAAAATGGAGAAGATTAAAACTGATGATGATGATTAGTATTTTACTTAATCTTGACTGAAAAAGAAAATAGTTACGTGTTTCTATCATTTAATTTATTTAATACACCATGTGCTAACACTAACGATATTTTTTCAAAAAAAAATATATTGATAAAAATAGATAAATATAATTACAAATATAACATAAATAAATAAAATATATAAATAAATGCGAAATCAATATGCTTACCAATGTCTTTGTTAAATTTTATAAATTAGAGAATACATTTGGTTGTTTGGTGATCACATAAATGATCAAATAATTAGATTGTTAATTGATCTCATAGTGTGCATCTTATTTTTTTCTCATTTATGAGTGAAAGCGAGAATTAAGAGAAGTAAATAGTAATACATAAAGAAAAAAAAAATTGCACCACAATACATAATTATTACCAAAAGAAATATTCATATTAGAATAATATTAAAATTTTACATACTGCAAATCATGAAGCTAAGATCAATCATAATGTACTGGTCATTTTTCTCTATTTTTGACCATGATATAAGTTTTTCGTTGTCAATCAAGAGTCCAATAACATTTAATTAAACAAAAAAAAAATTGAATTAAAAGTACCAAATTAAGAACAAATGAGTGAATAACATAAGGAATTATAACTTTGTACGTGTATAAAATAAAGAGAATTTACTAATTTATTTTATGTTAAATGATAAAACTAACAATAGTATATTAATAAAAGGATATACCTTTAAAAAAAGTCACAATACAATTTTAAATATCATAAATAAACTGTTAAAATTTTTGTTATCGATAAAATAATGGTATTATACAATTTTTTGGCAAAACTTAAAATTAAAAGGAAAATAATTTTGTGTGGGTTAATATAAATTAACTACGTACTAAATAAGTAGAATTGTTCATTTGTTTGTTTCAATAGATCAGCATGGGCAAGCAAATCAAAATGATTATCCGAAATTTTACGATCATCGACCGGATGTATTATACGTGACTCTTTTTTAAAAGATATTTTGTACATGTGTACAGTTAAAAGATATATTCTGCTTGATTTTTCAATTTCAAAATTTGAGAAGACATAAACCTTCCTTTCTACCAATTCATTCTCAAATATTTTTGTCAAATAATTCTCGATTGAACAATGAATTTTATCGTATTGCAAAATAAATTAAATATAAAAACTATTAGCATTTACAAAGCTATTAAAAAGAATTGTCTTTGACTTTTGAAATGGTGTACTTATAAAATTAACTTAAAATATGAACTACAAATATTTATAAGAATTTAATTTTGATGTATTGATAGTGTAAAATAATTTTACACGTGCATCCAATTACGTAATGACACATTAATAAAAATAGATATATTTCACATTGACCACATGAATAGTCATCCAAAAGAACAAATGAATTTTGCACAACTGTGTAAAACGCTAGTGCATCAACATTAAATTCTATTTATAATATGTCGGTAGGGTTAAAAATATACTAATAATACTAATAATACTAATAGTTTAAAGATAATTGTACTACAGTTATAATAAATTTAGTTATTACTCTAAATAAATAAAATATTTGAAAACTAAAAAAAAAATTAGCCGTAATTATGTTTGGAATGTTCTCGTTTTTTTTTTTTATTTGCCATTCTTTCAACGCAATGTTAGATTAAGGAAACTCTAAATTTGAAATAAAATAATAAATGTCATGTGATAGAAAAATAACCAAGATTAACAATTTTTTTAATTAAATAGTGATGTTTTAATTTTTTTTTCACGTATCTTCATATATTAGCAAGAAAAATAAAATTACGTATTGTGACTCTTTTTCTTTTACTACGCTTTAATTTTAATTAATTAATCTTGTGTCCATACAATATAATTAAACTTTTAATCACTCTAATCTATTGATGAATTACACCTCTCTTAGTAATTGCATTACTAATCTGAAATACAAAAAAAAAAAGAAAAAAAAAGGGGATATCTATTATTATTATTTTTCTGTGCCTTCTTCTTTGTCATATGAGCAGGAGCAAGGACAAGAATATTCTTGTTGAAGCAGATCCAGAACCTGAAAGA
>NC_029788.2:23210807-23215238 GCF_000816755.2 Arachis ipaensis
AAAGTCGAAAAAAAAGAAATTTTATATTAAAAAATTTAAAAATAACATATCCAAGAAGAGTAGTCGTAATATATAAATTGAGGTAACAATTTAAATTTCTCTAAAATTAATTTAATCAAATACCAATATTAGAAGTAAATTACTTAAATAATATTTAATCTATTATAGTCTTTAGACACGTGTAGATTAGAGTCATTCTTGTAACGACAACCAATTGAAACAACATCATAAGTTCAAACATTTAAAATTCTTGCAAATTCAGACCATCCCCTTGTTAAATAAGTTTCATCATCCGCTATCCATGTACTGCGGCAAGGTATAGAATTGTCACACCGAGAAACTAAACTGACATTTATTTCCTTCAATGGCATTGTATTGATGCAAAAGAAGGCCGGTAATTTCTGAAAAAGATTCACTGTTATAAAATTATTTTAATTATGAAAAATTTAAAATAAGAAAATTTGAATATATTACCAATTGTTGAAATTGCATCTCCGAGTTTGACACGAATTTATCAAAAATGAACTTAAATTGAGGGAATTCAATCTCATTATGTGCTCCACTTTGAAGATTTTCGGGCAAATGTAGAAAGCATGGAGGGGATGGAACTTGAACTTGGCCTACAAAGCTCCGTAGAAACAATTCCTCAATAAAAAATCGAGCTCCTCCTAAGAAATCCAACTTTACCCACATCCCATTAGGTTGGTCATAATATATGAGTAGATTCAACCATCCTTCGGTAAAATAGAGTTTATTGTCCCTTCGTTGGACGCTTACATCTATGTAATTAGAACCCGAATCAGTGAGTACAACTTGAGATGGTATTTGATAGATGTGGTGCATTGTAAACGATTGTGACAAAAGACAATCGCACTGAAACATTAGATGAAAAGAATAAATTGGAGTAAGAACAATCATTAAATTATCAAAAGAATAATATAATAGAATGAATATATAAAAGATACTATAAAAAATTATAAATTGTACCTTAAAAGGATCAACTTCGATGAAAAATGAAGAATACATTTTTATTCTACGAAGTAGTCAAGGAAGAATAATAAATTAAAAAAATGAGTTGACTCTTAGATCTAGACTCACAAACCACAAAAAAATACTATATATAGCGATGATAATATTATTAAAGAAACGTTCTGAAAAAGAATCTCGAAGACGATAAAAAAGAAGAAGTTAAAAACAACAATGACAATGTTAAAAAAGAGGACGATGATGACCACATATAAAAAAAACACGCATATCTAATTTGGTTAGGACTTAATTGATAAAATTATTTGACCGCATAACTTTATTATAATATAATAATCTTACCCATACAAAAATTTTATAAATAAAAATAATCTATTTACTTGATCAAAATAAGAAAATATGTAATAGAAAAAAAAATCTAATTTTTCATATCATATCTATTTCAATAATAATAATAAATAAAAATACGTCAACTTAATATCTAAGAAAAAATATGAGATAAAATCATAATACAGTTCTAAAGTAAAAGCTTAAATTAGAGCATAATATCATTACACAACACAAATTGAAAGTAATTTCACGCTACAATATGCCACAAACAGGTAAATGACTTAAATTTAAATACGAAATATTTTTTATTTATGCATACAACAACATGGTCTATAAATACTTCATGGATAACATATCATATATAGCTCCGAATGATGAGCACGGAAGTTGGAGAGTGTGGTAGTTTGTGTCTACGATAGTTGCCTTCTTGCAACGACGCCTCATAGGAAGAAAAATAATTATTGTTGTAAAAGCTATCCAATGAAAGAGTAATTGGTAGACGAATGATATTTTCTTCTAGTATACATGGTCTTTTATAGTGATAAAATAAAAATAGAAGGAATTAAATTTTATATTTTTATATTAGGAATAGAATTTGATATTTATCCTAATAAAATTATTATTATTATCAATATAAATGGGTTAACAACTTGCCACTAATAAAATCATTGGATAATGAATAAGAATTAGAAGGGTATCAATATAATTAAAATGTTTAAAAATATTTTCGATTCATAATTAGTTTAATAATGCATTAAATATTGATTTTATATAATTATAATAAAGATATTTTCCTAAATTAGTATAATTATGCATTATTCATTAAATGCATTCATTTTGGATGGAAAATGGGTTCGCGAGAAAGTGACACCTCACTTTTATTAGTCGGGGAAAACCCAATTTTAATATATTAAGTAGATTTGATTTAATCAAAAGGAAGCTTCTTCAAGAAGCCAAAAGTCTCACACTTGTTACTTTTGGTCTTGAAAAATGGAAGTGAGAATTCAATTGAGTTTAATTTGCTTTCAATACTTCTTTCAAAAGTTTCTTCTTCTCTCTCCTATCTCTCTTTGCTTTTAGTCACTTCAATCTATCAAAGAAGAAGATGGAAGAAAAAGTAAAGTCACAAAGAATAGTCAAAATAGATATTTGCCATTGAAGGAACGATTTGAAGAAAAGTTTTAAGACTGTCGTTGCCAAAAGTAGAAGCAAATCCGCCTGTGTCAAGAAGATCTAGTTTGATAAAAGTTCATTTTCATTTTTGTTCATCAAAGAAAGAAGATAGCTTCTGAAGTCTCAAGTAAGAAGAAGTAAAAATGAAAAACCTGAAGCACTCCTGGGTCAGAAGCCCATCAATAATCAGAATCCATTCTTGGGGCCAAAGTCAAGATCCATGGCTAAGATGGAAAAAGCTTGAAAAAAAGGGTTGAGAAAGATGAGGTAAGCCTAGATGCATTAGCCTCGGCTCTCTCATCTCTCTCTGTTCAAAGCTGCTGCTACTCAAGATAGGAGAGAAAGTTGCTGGGTTAGGGTTTCAACCTTGGAAGCTTCCCCTTCTATATTAAGGGTGAACGGCCAAGGGTTGAGATCAAGGAGAGTAAGTGAAAGCACAGAATTCTCATAGTTACCCGAGCTTCCTGAGTTCTTCTCCTTAAATGATGTTCATTTTATTTTCTTTTTCTTAGTTTTGTCTGTCTGAGTCTCATGGTGAAAAAGACAAACATGGTGAGGTTTGTAAGAAAAAGCCAGTGAGAGGGAAAAGGCAGTGATCAAAATTAGAGAAAAAGTCATAGATGTCTTAGAGTTTTTTTGTACATCTTTCTGTTGTGTTTCATGATCCTGTGGGGATTCTCTTACAAGTTGGGTTAGCACTTTGCAGTTAAAAGCTAGGTTTTAAGTCCTAGTCAAATTCAGATTGGGTGTAGAATCTGGATTTGTCCCAGATAAAAATGGATAGTTCTTAAGAAAAATTGGTGTTTGTAATGTTGTGAAAACATAGTAAAATTCCATCATTATTGTGATAGAGACTGGATATAAGTTATATTGCATCTAGTAGATGAACCAGGATATTTTTGGTGTTATTTCTTCTTCCCTACTCTTTTTTCAGTTTTTGGTTATCAGGAGACAAAAATAAAAGGGTCTCTCAACTCGGCACGAGACAAAAACAGAAATATCTCCTTAAATTTTTTTAAAAAGGCAAAAATTAATATTCAACAAAAATGGGTTAAAATTTAACCCTTCTTCTCTTAGTCACTGATTACCATTAGAAAAATTCAATACATAGAAAAAGAAAAATATTGTACGACTTATATTGTTAATATATTCATTGGAAATTAAAACTTATTACTTCATTACAATACCAAAGAGTGTAGTTCTCATTTTTTAACAATCGATATGTATCACATCCCATTCTTATTTCTTATGCAGATCCAATAGTACTCAATATAATGATAACTATCAAGAATGAAAGAAAGGTCGTCCCTTTAATTAATTCGCCATAGCAGGCACATGAAGTTTCTCTCATGCTCAACTACCAATCCTAACTACCAAATTAACACATACCAATACATACACATATACATATATGTCTCCCAATATATACTCTTATAAATAGAGCACACATCCCCACAGGTTTTCTCATCTTTCTCATCTCATATATTTTATAGAAAATTAATTATGAATACCATGAAAGCCTTTTTGTTGATGTTACTGTTTTTCACCTATGCTGCTGCGGCTACTGATAATAAGCCATTTGAAGCTGATGCAACACAAGGTAATAATATAATATAACGAGAATTTCTTAGATGTTGTAAAAATAAATGATATTTCTTCTTATTTTATCTATATTGTGATATATCAGTAATCTTAGAAGGAGAAGAGAGGGTTTAGCTAGTTAAGTGGATTTTAAAATTTTGAAAATTTAATTTTAGAAAGTAAAAATGAGTCACATTATTGATAACCACAGTATAATTAAATGTAATAGAGCAGGGATTCTTATTTCTTCTCTTAGAGCATGTAGAATTTTCTAATGTATTAATACTATCATGTATACAATGAACTTAATTTTAACTCATTGACCATATAAAAAACTATACAATTATATGATAATATCTACTC
>NC_029788.2:23215294-23231075 GCF_000816755.2 Arachis ipaensis
TTATAGATCTATAATATTTCAAAAAATATTACTAAAATTAAATAATATTTTTTATTATTTTACAATACTTTTAAAAAATATTTTCAAAATATTAAAAATAACTTTAATGGTAATATTTACATAACTATCGTAACCATCATAAGTAGGTACATACTATTTATTTTTTATAACTATATGGAGCATGCAGGAAGCATAACAAAAGTGTTGGAATCAGTCCCTGGTGGAGCAGAATATTATATGTTGGGTAAAGGAGGAGAGCTCAGCACATGCCATCACCTTTGCTTTATTGGCATCTTAGTCTATTGTTGCGATTCTTACTCCCTTCCACGTAAGATCGCAAAATATGCATAGCTCTTTCCATCGATAATCTATGCATCACCTGCCCCAGCTTCCATCACTACATATATAAGAGTTATGAAATAAAGTACAGAGTATTTTTATCTCTATACCTCTGTATACACCATGTTATATGTACGTGTACGTCTTGTATTGTACGTGTCTTCCATGCATGTGCCTTACGATATCTTGTAATGTTACACTTTTGTTATCAATGTTATGTATTTTCAATTCATATAAATTAATAGTGTGTTCTAGCTACATGATTTTATTATTTATTAATTTTCTTCTAAAACATTTATTAATTGTTTTATCTTTTCATGGAAAACACAACGCACACTGACAAGTGACATCAAAGTTTATATATAAATTATTAATACATGCAATGGATATAAATTGTTTATATGGGAAAGGAAAAGTCTTGGACAGTACTTTTTTAATAATTTGGTCAGTATTTAACTATAATAAAAGATAAGTGATTTTTTATTATTAAATATAATCTCACATCATTAAAAATATTATTGATAACTAATTAATGGTTATAAAATACAAAATTTGCTGTCTCTAACACTCCCGTATAAAAAAATATATATAGATAGTTATATCAATGGTGTTCTAGTACGTATATTAGTATGCCGTACGTCAGTAAATCAGTGAAGTCGTGTAACCAAAATATTTGATAACTACAAATATTAATAAAAATTTACTTGTTGATCGAAAAATATTTTTCAATTAAGGCGAGGTAGTTCAAAGTGATGAAGAAATCGGAGAATTTAAACGGTTTTCGAAAAGATGCACGGGGCTGGAGGGGCTGGAGGTAATCGACGCGGATTCGATTACATTTACTTCATTAAATCGAATAAGTCAAATCGAACAAGATTTTCGAGACAGGTAATCGAACAAGATATTCGAATAAGTAAATCGAGCAGTTGTGGTAGTGGAGAAGTTAGAGGCTTTCATCACGCGAGGAAATCATGGGAAATATTTATAGCCAAAGGGCGGTAACGGTTACCAAGGAGTATGCATTTAAGACTGTGATTTTGTAATTAATTATAATTAGTTGTCAGTTACAAAAAATAGATTATAAATACTAGGAGGTTTCAGGGAATAAGGGTTGGAACTTTAACTCAGAAAAACACTGAAGCACACTCACATCCCAGAGAATTCTTGAGTCTGCGATCGAGTAATTTTTCGGTAGGGTTCCTTCCATGTTTTCTTCCTTTCAATTTATCTTCTTGTAAACCTTATATTTCAAGCAAATTTATCTTTCAAGTACCATTTATCTTCATTGCCAAATTTACATTTCTGCATTTTGTCAAAGCCCTTTGACCCAATCAAAGGCATTTTATTGCTTTCTTTCAATTTCAACGCAAACCTTTCTGTTTTCAGCACATTTTCTTTTCGAAAACTTTACATTTTCGTTTCTTTTACTGATTTATAAATTTTAATTTATCTTTATTCCCAATACTCGTCTAATTGAAGACACTTTGATGTACTTTTAGAAAACCGGTACCTGCAAAGAGGAGTAGTTTTCACTCTCAACCCACTAAATATCGAACGATCATCGATTTGCTAAAAATCGACAAAACAAATTGGCACGTCCGGTGGGACAATTTTAAAATTAAAGTGTGTCAAAAGTTTGTGTGTCATTTGGTGTATGCAATTGAGGAGTAGAAAAATCATTCACATGGCTAATGAAGTGTCAAATGTGAATGGTGGTTCCTCCACCAATGATAATTTACTAGTAATTGTGCAATAAGCGGACGTGACTTCACGTTCAGAAGGTGCAATTGGAAGTGAAAATATAGCAGTTACCACTGTACAAACTGGAAATATTGGACAAAATATTCGTCCACGTGGTAATTTGCCACCTCCTCCAATAACTACCAGTTGGCCCCCTTATGGCCTTCCTCCTAGTTATACTCCGCCGGTAGGTAGTTTTGTTCCGCCTGTTCGATTTGGGAGTGTAAATGGAGAAAATAATCCCCAAAACCCACAACAACATTCTGAGTACTCTCGTGATTATAATGTGGGCTCTACTTCGAATGCTGCTAATTCGATGGCAGTGTATCGACAGCAAATAGAGGAAAATCATCATGACTTGATCAATTGCTGACTCAACAGATGACCACAATTTTTGAATCCAATGCTAGACAAGTCGAACGAATTGCTCGAATCGTAGATTATGAGGAAGGTGAAAGGCATAATTCCAAGGGAAATAATGAGGGATTCGAGAATATATTTCAAAATGAAAATAATTTTAATAGAGAAAATCCTCATGTAGTTCCCCGAGGTTAAAATGCTGATGACTTTCTAGCCAGATTACGTGCTAATCATGGCGGTGAATGTTATCAAGTCACCAAAATTGTGGAAGAAGTTCTTAATCGAGTTGGTCTGAATGTTGATTTTATGAATTGACCCCACTTTGTGCCTGCCTTCTCCCAAGTTGTTCAAATAACTGAAGTGCCAAGAGGGGTGAAAAGTCCAAAGATAATCTAAAATTTTGCTGGGAAAGTTGGAGAATCAACTACTGAACATGTCGCTCGATACTTAGTTGAGATCGGAAACTTAGCCAATGATAAAAATTTAAAAATGAAGTTTTTTCCTTCTTCGTTGACGAAGAATGCATTTACTTGGTTTTCAAATCTTAGACCAAATTCGATAAGGACATGAAATCAGTTAGAAACTGCATTCCACGCTCAGTTCTATCGAGGGAAAATGAATGTGACAGTTACTAATCTAATAGCCTTGAAACGTGAAAATTGTGAAATCATTGATGATTACATGATACATTTCAACAATGCTAGAAGCAGATGCTATGTTTCATTACCTGAAAGCCAAGTAGTGAAAATAGCAACTATGGGGCTAGGATTTTATATGCACAGAAAGTAACTTATTGTGCATATTCCTGATTTAGCATATTTGGCTGAAAAGGTTCGTCAGACTGAACTTTTGAAAAAGGAAAAAGGGAAATATCGGAGTGAGCAACGATCAAATAGTAAACTTTTTACTCGAAAAGAAAAAGTTGCTTATGTGACTATGGAATCCTCGGACGAGAAACTTGATTTCGAAACAGAAGTCGATTTGGCCGAACTTAAGAAAGGCCCTCTATATGTCTGCTCCTTACTTAAAAAGCTTCCTAGTAATAAAAAGTCGAATGATTCAAAACTGAAAAGTGAAAAGAAATATAGTTTTGATATTTCAAAATCTGATCAGATTTTCGATGTGTTGCTTAAAGATAAACAGTTAATTTTGTCTGAGGGTAGAACTTTACTTTCGGTGAAAGATTTGAAAGGAAAACCTTATTGTAAATTTCACCAAGCAACAAGTCATTCGACTAACAGTTATGTTCGTTTCAGGGACTTAATTCAGGAAGCAATAATGGAGGGACGGTTGAAATTTGATGATGGCAAGAAGGAGATGAAGGTTGATGTTGATCCCTTCGAGGCGGATGCCAGCTTTGTTGAACCATGTTTCGGAGTGAACATGGTTGGAATGTCCTATAATTTCGATGTGGCTCTTGATGATTTTAAGTCACAGGTTAGATCGGTGTATCCCCGAGTGGGAGATGGTTTATTGGACTTTCTAGTTCAACAAAAGATTAAAGATCGGGACGTATCTCTGTATCCATAGTGTAATTCCGTTTTTGATGCTGAGGCAGCGGCGATCTTCGAAAAAGAGAGAATGAAGAAAGAGCTGGCTCATAAGGAAGAACAGGCATGCCAGATGCAGCCGATTCAGCGTATAGAGGGTCAGAGTTCTAAGACTCCTCAACCAAGTGTGACTACACCTTTAAGCCGATCTCAGGCTATAGGTGTCCAGTGGATTCGGAACTGTCAGGAGTTCCAGAAGAGGGATGCTCTATATCGATGCAACCCTCTGTAGGGTCATCAGGGACCTCCTCGAAATTGATATCCTTACTATCGTGGTCGAGCAAGAGGGTATCCGAGAGGCAAAGGAGGTAGGAGGAACTTCAATCAAAATAAAAAACCTCAGGCGGAAGTAAGCAAGGAGGCAACCCCTTATGTGCATTCCCGAATTGTCTTTCCTTCTGATGGAGAGACTTGTCCAAAGGAAATTCCATCTCCTGCAAAGATGGAAAAAGGGAAATCAGTAGCTCAATCTTCAGGGGTCGACAAAAATAAAGAAGTTGATGTCAATGAGGAATATTTTGACGAATGTGATGATGACATGATTGGAACGATTTCGATTATTCCGACTGAATATCTGGGGGAATATGAAGGTGACCCAGATGAAGATTATGATATGGAGGATGAGGAAGCTTTTTCTTTTATCCGAACTAAAGACGAGCCGGGGTATTTTCTTCGGCCTACAGAGAAACAAATGTCTCATCTTCGCCCGCTCCATATAACCACCACTTTGAGTGGGATCAAAGTAAACAAAGTCTTGATCGATGGGGGGGGGACAATAAGTCTTTTGCCCGAGAGGATGTTAATGAAAATGGAAAAATATCCTGATGATTTGGTCCCCACAAACATTGCTGTGACAGATTATAGTGGGGCTTCAACTCTGGTAAAAGGGCTGGTTACTCTGACTGTGAAGGTTGGCTCATCTGAGCGCAACACTGTGTTTGTGGTGGTTCCATCGAGAGCCAGCTATAATGCTCTGCTGGGGCGAGATTGGATCTATGGTGTGGGTGCAGTACCTTCCATTGTGCATCAAAGTGTTCTTCTTTAAACAAGGATGGTAAACCTGAAGTCATCAAGGCAGATTCGAACCTCTATGTCGAACAAATGCATGTTGATTTCAGGATGTATAATCCTAAATTGAAACCTTTGAAAGTTGACCGAACACTGAATTCCTAAAATTGTGAAGGTTGCTATTTGTCTTCCGAAGGCCTTTCAGTGAAGTTGTGTTACCCAGAATTAGGATTTGCTCCAACTGGTTGGGATTGTCTGTCTTGAATATCTTCTGAAGATTTCTCTATGGACCAGTTTGAGAAAGTTTTCGATTACCTGGTAACCTTGCATAATTATTTAAGTAATTTTATTCTTGTAAAAAAATAAAAATGATTCTTCTGTTGAAGTGGAATCATGTAGGTTTAGGAGTTCTTTTAATAATAGTAATTGTATCAGCTCGATATCTTCAGTCAAGTTTTGTCATAATTTAAATATTTCTCCTATGTGTAATGAAAGTGATGCTTTGAATCCAATGGCTGATTTAATAGCAGAAGCACATTGTGTTGAAAATCGAAGTAATATAAAAAAAGTGGATAATTCAGTCTATTCTATTTCTAATGAAGTTGTTGATTTTACCTTTGACTGCATCTATGATTTGAAACCTTTGGGTTTTGAGAAAAATTCTGTAAAAGATGAGGAGCATTTTAAGGGATTTGAATCTCAAGATCCCTTAGAAGAAATTAACCTGGGAACTGCTGATGATGTTCGAATTACTTACATTTGCAAGGGTCTTGTTGATCCTTTTCGAACTGAACTTTTTCATCTTTTACATGAGTTTAAAGACTATTTTGCTTGGGACTATCATGAGATGTCTGGTCTTGATCGTTCACTTGTGGAACATCGATTAGCATTAACACCAAATGCTAGACCTGTGAAGCAAACTCCACGACGTTTTGCTCCAGAAATCAATGAAAAGATTAAAGAAGAAATAGAACGTTTGATTAAAGCAAAGTTTATTCAAACTGCACACTATGTTGAGTGGGTTTCGAACATTGTCTATGAAGAAAAATGGAAAGTTAAGAGTATGCATTGATTTTCGAGATTTAAATAATGCTACTCCAAAAGATGAATATTTTATGCCAATTGCAGATATGTTGATTGATTCTGCAGCAGAAAACGAAATCTTAAGTTTTATGGATGGTTATTCAGGATATAACCAAATCTTCATTGCAGAAGATGACGTGTCCAAAACCGCTTTCCGTTGTCCTAGGGCATTAGGTACTTATGAATGGGTAGTTATGCCTTTTGGTTTAAAGAACGCAGGTGCAACATACTAGCGGGCGATGAATACTGTTTTCCATGAGTTTATTAGAAAATTTATGGAGGTGTATATTGATGACGTTATGGTCAAATCGATTTCAATGAATCAACATATTGATCACTTAAGAAAAGCGTTTACCACCATGAGGAAGAAGGGATTAAAAATGAACCATTTATAATGTGCTTTTGGGGTATCAGCTGGTAATTTCCTGGGTTTTGTTGTTCACAAAAAGGGAATTGCAATCGATAAAAATAAGGCAGATGCAATATTAGCACTATCTGCACCTAAATCGAAGAAAGAAGTGCAATCCTTCTTAGGTAAGGTAAATTATCTTAGAAGGTTTATTTCAAATCTTTCCGATCGAACTCGAGTATTTACACCTTTAGTGAAACTAAAGAATGATTCACAGTTCGAATGGATGAATGAGCATCAATTAGCATTCGATTAGATTAAGGCTTATTTATCTAAGGCTCCAATTATGGCGAATGTTCGTCCACATGAGCCTTTGAAGTTGTACATTGCAGCATCTATAAATACAATTGGGTGTATGCTGGCCCAAGATGATGAGAATGGGCATGAACGAGCAGTTTATTATCTTAGTCGAGTTTTAACTGATATCGAGACAAGATATTCCCCGATAGAAAAATTATGTCTGTCTTTATACTATGCCTGTATGAAATTGAAATGTTATATGGTGGCTAAATCGGTGAAGGTTATAGCGCAAACTGATCTCATCAAATATATGTTGAGTTTCCCAATGTTACGAGGGAAATGGATGCTGGCATTAACAGAGTTTGATTTACAATATGTCCCAGCCAAGTCTGTAAAAGGTCAGGTCATTGCAGATTTTCTTGTAGATAATTCGAAAGATCTGAATGACCAGGAGGCAAATGTAGTCGACATTGAAGTCGATTATTAGAAGTTATATTTTGATGGATCGAAGCATAAGGATGGTGCAGGAGTTGGAATTCTTATCATTTCTCCAGAGGAGGTTCCATCAGAATTCTTGTTTGAATTAAAATATATTTTTTTGAATAAAGTGGCAGAGTATGAGGCTTTAATTCTGGGTCTCAAAATATTAATTAATAAAGGGGCTTTGGAAGTCCAGATATTAGGGGATTTCCAGTTGGTTTTAAAGTAGTTGTCGAAGGAGTTTAGATGCAATAATGAGAAGTTGCAAAAGTATTTGACAACTGCTTAGGAGTTGTTAACTTCCTTTTGAAAAGTTTCTTTAGTCCACATCCCCAGAATTCATAATAAAATTGCTAATGAATTAGCCCAAATTGCTTCGAGATATAGAATTGGTCCGGAGACTCTTAAAAAATTGACTAGTATCCATCAAATATTAGTGCCTGCAAATGAAAGAGAGGCTTTGTGTATAGATGAATGGGGGGATAATGATTGGAGAAAGCCTATTGCTCAGTATTTAAAGGATCCCAATATTCAAGTCGACAGAAAGATGAAATTGCAAGCAATAAATTTTGTCTTGATGGCTGATGAGTTGTATAAGAAAGGGATCGATGGGAATTTGTTGAGATGTTTAGGCCAAGATGATCAAAATGTTTCTTTGGGCAAAGTCCATAATGGGATATGTGGTGCCAGGCTGGAAAGAAAATGAAATGGGTGTTATATCGTAATCACGTGTACTGGCCATCTATGATAAAAGATTGCATTGATTATGCAAAAGCATGTCAAGAATGTCATTACATGGTTCGATATAGTAGATCCCATCTATGATAAAAGATTGCATTGATTATGCAAAAGTATGTCAAGAATGTCAATTACATGGTTCGATACAGTAGATCCCTGCATCCGAGCTGCATTCGATAATAAAACCATGGTCATTTAGACGTTGGGCTTTAGATTTGATTGGATTGATCCACCCTCCTTCATCAAAACAACACAAGTTTATCTTGGTAGCAATTGACTACTTTACAAAGTGGGTTGAAGCAATTCCTCTAGTAGAAGTGGGTCAAAGTGAAATAATAGACTTTGTTGAGGAACATATTATCCATCGATTTGGAATTCCTCAAACATTAAGTACTGATCAAGGAACTATATTTACTGGTCAACAAATTAAAAACTTTACAGCCTCGAGGAATATCAATATGATTACTTCAACTCCTTATTATGCTCAAGCTAATGGGCAAGTTGAGGCAGCAAATAAAATTCTGATAAGTCTGATAAAGAAGCATATCGGAAATAAGCTTCAAACATGGCATGAGACTTTAAGCCAAGTACTTTGAGCTTATTGAAATTCACCAAGAGGGTCAACAAATACTTCACCCTATAAATTAGTTTATGGCCATGATGCAGTGCTACCATTAGAAATTAATTTGAATATTTTGAGAGTATCAAAACAAAATGATTTGCCAGTTAATGATTACTGGAATGCAATGTTTGATGAGTTGAATGAATTAGACTCAGAGCGAATCCTGGCAATTGATAATATGATTCGATAAAAAGAAAGTATTGCTCGAAGTTATAATCGTCGAATAAGGGAAAAATATTTTGATATAGGCGAGTTGGTTTTAAAAGTTATTTTGCTAATGAAAAAGAAATCGAAATTTCTTGGCAAATGGTCCCAAACTTGGGAAGGCCATTTTCAAGTGATAGGATCATATTCTGTGAATGCATATCAAATTAAGGATATCGAGTCGGGAAAAATAATTCACTCGATTAATGGAAAATACATGAAACGGTATTACTGTTGGCTAAATTAAAGTCAACCATGCATAAGTCCAAAAAAGATAGAAACCATTACAAAGAAGTAAAGCCTGAAGTAAAGAAATTCAAGATGCCAAAAGTTTTGCCAAATCTGAACGTAGCTTTGCCCTTTTGTTGTCAATAATTTTTTGGATGAGATTTTGTTGTTCCTGCTGAGCAGTAGTCAGAGGTTTGGCTATATCAGCTCGTCTTTGGCGTATTTTGGCGAGCTTTTCATTGATTTGGGATAATTCTGTTTCAAGTCTTGCTTATTCTTTGTCATAAAAATCTTGAACAGAAATAGCATGAGAGATCCTTAAATCGAATTCTTCACGGGAAGCTTTGATTGGTTGAAGGGTTGTAGTGCAACTCTCCACTTCGGTTTAGATCTTAGCTTCACTGTTTTCGATCTCTTGAAGTTTGCTTTGGAAAGTTACGCTGTCATTGGCAAGTTGTTTGCATTGTTGGACTATGGCAGAATGTGGGGTAGAAGCCGGGAATTGAAAGGCAAAATTTAAAATATCAGATAGAAACTAGTTGAGAAGTGCATCACTGATCCAGGCAGCAGGTGGATGATCCAAGAGTTTAAGAAGAGAACAAAGTTGTTCTCGAATATCAACACTCAACTCAAATGAAGGTCTTGATGTAGAAGGTCTTGGAAGTGTTGGCACTGGTATAGGCACTTCGTCTTCCTGGATAGCATGGTTTAAGACAGAGATCAGGCTAACTAAAGTAGCACTTGGAAGTGTGGTAGAAGCGCTCGAATTTCCAGATCCTGGTCCTGGGGGAGTTTGAAATCCAGTCTGTTGAGGAGGATTAAAAATCCTTGAGGAGTTTCTAAAACTCTGGATCGAGATGAGTCTGAATTGGTAGTCTCAGAAACTCGAGAGACAAAATCAGAATCTGGGGCCACTTGATTTTTAGCAGAAAGTGCAACCTGGTTGTTTAGTGAGGTTGACTCAAGTATCTGAGTTTGTGTTGGAGAATGCGGTGAAGGATCTTTTGTCAAATCGACCACTTGTGTTATATGGGGAGGTGGAAAGGCAGCTTGAAGTGGTTGAGTGGATTCTGTGGCTTGGATCGAATCGTGGGATGTAGAGTATCCCAGATCAAATTGTTGTTGCAGAGGCGGTTGATCAGGGGCCACAGGAGATGTGATTGAGTGAGAAGCAATGGAAGGCTGACATAAAGGTACATAATTATAAGTTGAGATTTATTCTAACTTAAATAAAGTATGTGTAGAAATGATAATGTTACCAGAATGAGTCTTGGTTTTCGAATCAATCGAGCACCAGGGTCTAAATCGGCCGTATCCTCCTATTGAGAGGAAGCAGCAAGAATGTCTTAGATGAGTTGCCCACTTCCATCAGAGCTTTCACTTGATGGCTGCAGTCGTAACTGATGGAAAATCAAAATTGAATGCTATTAAGCAAATGTGGTTTTCAAAATATTTCAATTTCGAGTACAGGAATATGTAAAAGTAATTACCCTTCTAGAAGCCTTGGTAGTAGTCCTTCGACTTTTGTGTTGTGGTTGTTGTGAGGAGGTTGTGGTCTCAGCTTTTCTTTTTTGGGTTCTTTTTGGAGAACCCTCAGCAGCAGGAGCTATTCGAATCGCATATTGCTGAATTTCCTCTAAGGTACGAGTGTATTTAGAGTAATAAGCAGTCCACCATTCGAAGCAGGATTTGGTGATGTAGGAGTTGCGGTCATAAACAACGAAATTGAAACGTTCCTTGTGTTGCTGGTTTTTTAAAAGACAAGCATCAAGTTCCTTTTGGGAAGTCAAAATGATGTGGCAGAATGGGTCACTATTTCGAGGCAGTGGAGATAGGATGGCTTGAGAAAATTTCAGTTGCCTGGCTGTAAAATGAGGGGCATACAGGGTCACTTTGAACCTTTCTTTTTTGTGCTGAGGCAGTCCTGTAGGAATTATTTGGACAGCTAGTAAATTTGCCCAATTCCGATTGGCAAGTTCGTTTTCTTCAGTGTCATTTGGGAAGAGTAAATGATCAAGCCAAACAGGACCATAATTTCGACGCATAAAAGGAGCGAAATTGAGGTTGTCATTGTAGAAATCTTTACAAGAGTGGAAGAGAGAAAAAACAGCCCAGAATCGGTCTTCATCCGTTTGTGTATTTGGGAAGTTGAGCTTGTAATCAGCTAATCAAAAGCCTTCGATGTGTTGTTTATCAGTACCACCACCTCCAGGCTTTGTCATGAAATGTTAGAAAATGGCATTAAGCCATAGTTGGAGGAGTCAGAGAGGGCCACCTGTACTAATCATACAGTTGTCTCGGAGACAATGTACAAATTGGCCAAGTTCTTCAAAGATATGCCCTAGGAGAAGTTTGGCCAAATTGAGAGCTTTTCCTTCATGAAGTAGAGCAGCCAAGAGAAGGAAAAATTTTGACATCTGAACGCTTCGAGAACAGAAAATGATTGCATTCAGCCAATAGAATAGGAAGGCTACATGCTCGTCATCTGTAACAGCAGTGCCTTCTGCACCCATGTTCTGGGCAATGAACTCACTGTAAGAAGTGGATAAGACAATATTGTAGTGGCACTCAGGCTGCATATTAGGAGTACAATCTGAAAAATTTATTGGAAACCCTGTGATAGCGGCTACATCGAAAAGAGACATACCAATCATTCCACAAGGAAGGTGGAAGTTGTTGGTTGTCCGGTTCCAAAAATAAGTCACAGCTCCAATCATCCAGGGGAGCGTTGAAGGTGAGAAGTGAGAAAGTCATAACAGTTCTTGGATCCCCAGAGCCCCCCAGTCAGCCGTCTTTGTCAGGGCGAAGTATTGATACCAGGCTGTAAAATCAGACCCTCGAAGATTAATTTTTGGATTATTCTTGAAAGGTTTCTGGTTGATGAAGAGGGAGATATCAAGGGTTTGGTTAATTAACAAATCTTTCCCTCGAGCACTGGGAAAGAAAGATGTTTTCTTATTTGCCCTCTCCAAGGATTTGACGGGCCCAAGGAAGCAGTGGGTATCTCCCCCTACTGTGAAAGGGATTAAGATTCTGGTATAATTAGTTTGAAGCTGTGGGTCGTCAATGACTTCATCATTGACTTGATTTAGTATATGGAGGGCTGGTGGAGTTAGTGGCGCAACCATGTTATCTTTACCCTTGTCTTGGGCAGCAGCATGGGAAGAGGAAGTGGCCATTGCAGAACAGAGAAGAAGGAAATTTTGAAAAGTTAAGGGTGAGAATGATAAATTTAAAGTGTTACTGTAGCCGTTATTACAGGAGGAAAGCAAAAAGAGGTAACTTCGCGAAGAAGGTAAAGTGGTGGAAAGAGAAAGCATAAGTCTTGGGAAACGTGTTGAGTGGATCAGCATTAATGGGAAGGTTAAATGGTAATTATTGCTGATTTAAGGGATTGAAATTTGAATTTAAATTTGGATTAAGTGTTTTATCTTCCAATAATGTTATCGAAGGCAAACACATTAATTCAAGGGGGCAATTTGTTGATCGAAAAATATTTTTCGATTAAGGCGAGATAGTTCGAAGTGATGAAGAAATCGGAGAATTCAAACGATTTTCGAAAAGATGCACGCGCAAGCGTGGACTGGAGGTAATCGACGTGGATTCGATTACATTTACTTTATTAAATCGAATAAGTCAAATCGAACAAGATTTTCGAGACAGGTAATCGAACAAGATATTCGAATAAGTAAATCGAGCAGTTATGGTAGTGGAGAAAGTTAGAGGCTTTCATCACGCGAAGAAATCATGGAAAATGTTTATAGCCAAAAGGCAGGAACGGTTACCAAGGAGTATGCATTCAAGACTGTGATTTTGTAATTAATTGTAATTAGTTGTCAGTTACCAAAAGTAGATTATAAATGCTAGGAGGTTTTAGGGAATAAGGGTTGGAACTTTAACTCAGAAAAACACTCAAGCACACTCACATCCTAGAGAATTCTTGAGTTTGCGATCGAGTAACTTTTCTGTAGGGTTCCTTCCATGTTTTCTTTCTTTCAATTTATCTTCTTGTAAACCTTATATTTCAAGCAAAATTATCTTTCAAGTATCCTTTATCTTCATTGCCCAATTTACATTTCTATATTTTAGATTTTCATGTCAAAGCCCTTTGACCCAGTCGAAGGCATTTTATTGCTTTCTTTCAATTTCAACGCAAACCTTTCTGTTTTCAGCACATTTTCTTTTGGAAAACTTTACCTTTTCGTTTCTTTTACTGATTTATAAATTTTAATTTATCTTTATTCCCAATACCTGTCTAATCGAAGACACTTTGATGCACTTTTAGAAAACTGGTACCTGCAAAGAGGAGTAGGTTTCGCTCCCAGACCACTAGATATCGAACCACCATCGATTTGCTAAAAATCGAGAAAACACTAACATTATTACCGATCATGTAATTATGTTCTTAAGAACTTTTAAAGTAACTCTATACATTGTTATTAAAATTGGACCAGACCAATTAATTCGACCGAAAGACTGATGAACCAAATTTATTATCGGTCTGATCCAATATTTAAACTGCACAAGATATAGAATTAGAACAAACCGATTAAATCCGAAGCGAGTTAGTCCAATCTGAACCACTTAAAATTTAAAATTTCTCAAAATGTGAGAATTGAGGTTCAAACCCTTGTTATCTTTGACTAAAATGTCCTCTTTTGCCACCGAATTGTTTTATTTTTTATTAATATATGCAAATTATAATACATATAGATATATTTCATCAAATAATTTACTTCTATTTAATTTATTTTAATTTTAGTTATAAACTCACTCATTTTTAAATTAATTATATTTTTATTTAACAATAATTATAAACTCACTTATTTTTTCTTTTCATAAAAAGGACGGTCAGGCGGCTTACGACAGTATATTAAGAGGCTAAAAAGATAAATTTTTAGCTTGTTATACTGCAAATATAGGTAGTTGTACGGTGAATCTAGCAGAATTCTGGAGTATTTTGTTAGGTTTGGACTTGGTCCTAAACCTTGGATACATGAATATTTACATGGAAGTGGACTCTAAAAATAGCAGTAAGCATAGTTATTAAAATCGGACTGGACCGTCCGGTTCAACCGAAAAACTGGTAAACCAAGCCTTGTACCGGTCCAGTTCAAGGCTAGGACTGTTTAAGATAAAGAACCGCTACGAATTGGTCAAACTTGGAGCGAACTGGCAAAAATCGGTCAAATTCGATGAAGATTATCAGTCTGACCGAACCACTTGGTCGCAAATGAAAGCGAACCTATAGCGCACCAGTGTTCCGCAAGTCCATCGTGCTCTAACGCGTGTGTCCTGTTCGAGAAAGTGGCATGCATGAACAATCACTAGGTTGTCATGCTCCTTGTTAATATATATGCAAATTATAATACACATAGATATCTTTTATCAAATAGTTTACTTCTATTTAATTTATTTAATTTTAGTTATAAACTCACTCATTCTTAAATGAGTTATATTTTTATTTAACAATAATTATAAATTCACTTATTTTTTCTTTTCATAATTATATAATATCTATTAATATTATTTTTCAATAAATAATTATAGTATATAATAGTATAATAGATATAAATTAATTAATAAATTATTAAATTTAAAAATAATAGTTATTTTAATATAAAAATAAAATAAAAATATTTATTGTTCCTGTTCCATATTGTTTTAGAATAACTAGATATTTTTAAAATATTAGTGAAAAAAGGAGTAGGTTGCAGAGGCAGAGGTGGAGGAAGTAGGACAGAGATCAGAGTCGCTGATGAAAAAGAGGAACAGAAAGACGACAAAACACAATGAAGTGGTGGATCCGAGCGGCGGCGACAGCAGCGTATTGCAGCATCGAGGATCAGAGAACAAGCACGATGCAAGGGAGAACAAGCAATCCTGCGGATGGAGAGGATCAGAGAACGTCCACGATGCAGGGAGAGGATCAGAAAACGAGCTATCACAAAGGGGGAGAAATAAAGAATGAACGACGTTGATGGGAAACAAAGAGAGGGGTAAAAATCCTAGCAGAGCTCTAAATTCTTCTCTTTGAAACTCAAATTAAAAGAAATAGAAAAATGTGTAAAATAAAAAATTAAAAGACAAATGTTTAATTATCAATTCTTTCAAAAATAAAAACATGGGGTTTATTTTGTAAATATTTTAATAGTGGTGAATCATACACCTGTATAAAAATAGGAGTAAGAAATCCATGGCCTATATAGTATATACTAAAATAGAATTTAAACCTTCAATATTTATTTAAACAAATAAATAAGTTGACCACTCAATCAAGTTAAGTTAATTATCAAATCAATTGGTAGCGTTTGTTTGCAGAGACTGGAACTGAGACTAGAAGACAGAGATTCAGTATTATGTTTGTTGAGATAGAGACTGATACTTAAATTTCAGTCTCCGTCTTTAAAATTTCAGTATTTTATCTATCGATATATTAAGTTCTAAAAAATACTAAAGAATCAATAGAATTTATTATTTTTGGCCATTAGTTTGCTAATAATATTTAAAAATATAAGCTAAAAATATATTTGTTAGATTTTTAGACTAAAACAATTAGACTAATGACTCAAAATATTGGTAAAAAATAATAAATTTTATTGATTCTTTGAATTTTTTTTCTTAAATCCTTAGTTCATTGAGTAAAGTATATTATCTGGCCATAAATAAATAAATAGCAAGTCCAAAATAAATAAACAAATAAATAAATATGTGAATAGAGATAAGAGTTTAGCAGTATTAGTTTATATACAAAATAAATATAAAAAAATATTAAACTTA
>NC_029788.2:23231362-23231772 GCF_000816755.2 Arachis ipaensis
AAAGGAAGTTTATTTTATAAATATTTTAATGATGATTAATTATACTTTTATATAAAAATAGGAGAAAAAATTTATGGTCATGTTTTTAAAATTGATAAAAATATACTCTCTTAGTCTCTAATTTATTTTTATTATCAACATGCTTATATGATAGTTAGTGACACGTATCATATTATAATTTGACTATGTGTAAGAGTATAATAATGAGTTTATTAGTAATACGTAATATGTTAACACAAATAATTATATCATGTCATAATATTACTTAACTACCTATTAATTTATTTCATGTTATAATATTATTCGTTAATATATTATTTATTATATGTCGTTATTGTAGAAATACTAGTGTCTAATTTTATATTAAATAACTTATTTTAATTTTTAAAATTAGTTTATGTAATTATGTA
>NC_029788.2:23231781-23232964 GCF_000816755.2 Arachis ipaensis
AAGGTTTTATCATTTTATAATTATAGGAATCGAAAAAAACGTGTATTTTAATTTTTAATTCGTTAAAAATGTGTTTTATGATATAACATATGATTCTGCAGATCATGTATAATATATCATATGTCGTTGACTGATCTGTCATTATATTATTATTACACGTGTCGCTATCAAGTTACCTTAGCATCCTGTTAAAGAAAAAAAAAAATAAAGACTAAAATAGTACGTCTTTTTAATCCTATAATTAATACCATTTGAATCTCGAGCGTCTCAGAGAACACTTTGAAATTTAATCTCCGATAATTAATAAAGCACTAATAATCTCCACGTGGGTATGTGCGGTCAAGATTGCATTGCACATAATGTGGTCATAGTAGTAACACATGTGGCAGCAGTATATATTCATAGCTTCAGATATTTATTGTTTTCGTTTCATGGTTCAACCACAAACATAGACCAGCCCATAACACATACAGCGCTTTAGCTTGTTTAGTTTTTCAAGCATGCAATTCTTGTCAGTGGGTTTACCGGCCAATAAGGTTCCGGTTCGGTCACTGAACATGAACCCAACAAGAATGTCAATGAAGGACCCTGGCAACATGGCTGTGGTGGCTGCACCCAAATGGGCCCAGAAAACCATTACTTTGCCTCCTCACAAACGCGGTTGTCATCTCGTTACTCCAAAGGTTCTCTTCTCTTCTCTTCTTTAATCTTAATTATTAATAATAATAGTAATAGTAATAAGAAAAACCAATCTTTGAATTAGTTCAGAGTTAGTTAGCAATTAGATAATTAGTTATTGCTGACTCAGCTAAGTTAGTGGAACTGCTTACACTTTCTACCATTCATCAATTTTCCAACCATTTTGGATGAGACGTGAAATTCATGATGTGTTTGCAAATCTCACACTCCATTACTTTGATATCCGAAATTGAAGAAGTAACTTAAACATTATTTTAATATACTGTGTTGGTGTCTATTGTCACGCATAGTTTGAGTGGTCGATCATGGGATTCTATTTTTTCTGTAATTCTTTAAAACATTTGTACTGTATCATCATGGGTTAAACAAATGATCATTGACTCAGATAGTGAAAGAAATTGAACAAGATTTGTCTGGATTCAAGTGTGGCCTAGCTCATGTATTTTGTAAGTATATTCTTGTAAATTGCAATACCCCTCCCCCC
>NC_029788.2:23233159-23233883 GCF_000816755.2 Arachis ipaensis
GACTAACCTGAAAAATATAATGAGGAGAAAATACAGTGCATCACACAAGTGCTTCTCTAACCATCAATGAGAATTATGACTATGATGTTCGGGATGATACAGAAACGTTCCTCAATCGGATAGTTCCTGAGGTTAGTTTAATTTTAGTTTAGTTAATATGAATTAATTTACTCTAATGCCAATGATTTATGATGTGAAGAAATCTCCATTTTGTAATGTTGTTGTGCAGGGGCCATCTGCACCTTGGAGGCATACTATAGAGGGTCAGTGCTGATTTTGTTCACCAATAATCTCAAGTTTCTGCTTATTCATTTATTTATTTTGAAGTTGATTATTTTAGTGATATTTGCATTGTTAATTGGTGAAGTAATGAAATAATTGGAATTTGCACTTTGTCAGAACAGATTGAAGAAACAGCCATCTAATAGTATATAAAAGGGTGAATACTCATCTCTCCGGTTTTTAATAAAAAAAATACTTTTTTGGGTTTTTAATATTTAATTTTTATGAGTTTGATTAATTTCTCTAGCAATGATCTTTTTTCAGAATATACTTATATGATATGTTAATCATTAATATATCTTCTATTTAAAATTTTATAAATAAAAATAATTTAAAAATTATTAATATTTTTTAGTTTTACACAATAAATTTAATTAATATGTTTAAAAAAATAATAAAAAATTAAATTTAACTAATATATTTAAAAATGATAATAAAAAAT
>NC_029788.2:23233960-23237645 GCF_000816755.2 Arachis ipaensis
TTAAAGAACAAAAAGAGTTTTTTTTTTTTTCTTAAAAACTTCGTAGTCTTTCGAAGTAATTATCACTGTTTAATTAAAGTTTTTCCTCTATATAAAATGAATTGGCTATAATATAATCTTCTACTTATGACTATAATTTCAGGCCCAGATGACATGCCTGCACATATCAAATCATCTATGTTTGGTTGTGCACTCATGTAAGAAATTCAATGACTTCATGTTCAGCTTCATTCATTATTATGGGATTATGCAGAATTATTTTATTTATATTTCTTTCCTACTGTTTGTTCTTTTAGGATACCTATCACGAATGGAAGGCTTAACATGGGAACATGGCAGGTGAGTATTTTAGTAATGCCATATTGTAAATATTTTTATTGTCAAAAATCACATACTTGATAAGTTGCTTGGGGTTGCATTGGGTTCCATTAATTTCAATGATTGTGCATGTGAGTTCTGTTTGTTGTCATAAGATGCTACTTCAAATTAAATTCATAGTAATATAGGGTAAATGTGATTAAATTGATTTGATAAAGAATAACGTTAAACAACTTTAAAATGAGTGACCTTGTCATTGACCCTTAATAATAAATGGACTCTGTCACTCCATTATTGTGGAAATGGAACAATACCTTATCATTATCTGGATTATTATTCCATTGAACTATTGATTAGATTTTCTGATGATGTTTAATTATGGTTAATTGAAGGGTATATGGCTTTGTGAGCACCGGGATTATCCTACACCCCGCACAGTTGTCGTCACTCTCAATGGAATATGACTTGTGCTATACAAAAGGTCTCCTTATCTCTGTTTTTAAGTAGGTCAATATTTCTTGAATGTAATCTTTATTGTAAGTTTATAGCTAGAAAACCACCACTTGACATATGTGTTTCGATACCAATGCCCTGAATCATTTAGGTAATGACATCAACCGAAATCAATTCTTCACCATGAGTTTCCATAAAGAATGAATATGGGTGTGTTTGGAAACTCGTTGGAAGAGAAGAAGCACGTTTAGACTTTTTGAAAGATTCAACTTTTGGTTTAGCAAATTTTTTTTTATGAACGCAGAAGTAATTTTGCTACCAAAACCAACGTTTACAAGAATCAACTATTTTTAGCTTCTGCGTTTTCCTAACGAGCTTTTAGCCATGAATACTAACCATTTATTTATCTTTTACCAACTTTATCCTTCATGTGGTGATTTTGAATGGTATAAGCCAAACAACATTTATTTTACTATAATCAATTTTGATACAAAAATTACCAAACATAAATCACTTTAACACAAACTTATTTTTTATCAAAATCAAGTTTACAAAATCAATTTTATGTAAACTCCCATTTACAAACTGTAATCCAAACACACACTATATCACCCATTCACCCTTGTTTCCAGATGCAATAGGAATATAGGATAGTCTTCAAATAATGGAAAGGTTCCAATGGTGAAAAGTTTCAACTATGATTCCTTTACAACTTTACTCATTATTAAGAAGGAAAATTTTCAAGAATAATCACAGTATAATAGAGTTTTTACTAACGAAAAAAATTAATAACAAAAAAGACTCCAGTGAAAACAGTCCGAATTTATTTATTTAACTAGTATTATTACTTACGAAAATATAATTTTTTTAATAGGAAGGAAATTTATTAATTTTGAAAAAAAATATTTTCTCTCAATTGAGAGTGGAGAGTGTCATGTGACACATTTGATTATTAAATTAGATAGTAATATATGATACATAATATAGGTATATTTCAATTTCAATTTTAATTTTAATGCAATTAAAGAATGTCATATTGCACATTTTGATTGTCAAATAAGTAATTGGTCATTAATATTGACAATGATATATAAAATAGATAAGGTGGTTGAAGAAATAAGAGAAATAGAAAAAAGAAAGAGAGAGGAGAGGAGAACTCTTTAATTTTGAAGGGAAAGATTTGATTTCAATTGTAATGAGGGAGTGACATGTGACACATTTTGGTTGTAAAATTAGTAAAGAACAGAGAAGAAATTTTTAATTTTGAAGGAAAAGATTTAATTTTAATTACAATGAGAGAGTGATATGTGACACATCTTAATTCTAAAATTAGTAAAGAAGAGAGGAGAATTCCTTAATTTTAGAGAGAAATATTTTATTTCAATTACAATGAGAAAGTGACATGTATATTTTGGTTGTAAAATTAGTAAAGAAAAAAAAATTTTTAGTTTTGGAAAAAAAAAATTTAATTTCAAATATAATAAAAAAGTGACATGTGACACATTTTAATTATAAAATTAGATAAATAAAATAGATATTCAATAAATACTAAATAAGATAACGCGGTTTTATTATTGATCAATATCCTCGGCGGAAGGTACTAGGAAATTAAACCAAATATAGTATTTGACGTTCGATATTTTGTCCTCAATGCTTGTTTTCTGGTTGCCTTAGGATTACGCGTTTAATCAAGTATATCCACCGGATCAACGCAATTGTTTTTATTTGCATAGTTTTGACACATTTGGTCTTATCGAAATTAGAACATACAAGTGACAAGATAATATCATTTCAAAATTGATAATGTAACCTTAATTTNNNATTAAAAACGTTGTTGAAAATAATATCACAAGAAAAAAATAACTGCAGTACGAATATTTTTTAAGAAAAAAATAACATAAAAAAAGAAATGAAATAAAAGAATATTAATATTGATAATATTGGTATTGGTGATGATGACGTTAGATAAGATAATGATGATAATAAAATATAGTTACACAACAAAAATAGTTAGAGTCATCAAAATGAGCTAAATATATTGGATTAATCTGTTTACCTCTTTAAACGGGCGGGCTTTACTTCTAAAATTAAGTCCGTTTAAGTTTCGGGCTAAATAGGCTAAGCCCGATTAACCCGAAAAAATGAAGGGTTAAACGGGCTAGCCTGTGGACTAAACGGGCTAGCCCGCGGACTAAACGAGCGATCAGTTTATTTTTTTCTTAAAAAATAGTACTTTTAGCCAATATTTTTTTCGATCTCAAAAATCTGACTCATCAACTAAAAAAAATACTGTTTGTTTAAGGTTTTTGATTCAAAAGTGATATTTTCTGTCAAAATATTTTTTTAAAAAAATAAAAGGATAAACAGGTCAATTTGTTTAACTTATCGGGTTGACCATAAACGATCCCAACTGAAAAATTATGACCTGTAAATAAAGCGGATTTAAAATGTACTGAGTCTAAATGGATCGAGCTAACCTGTTTGACATCCCTAAAAATAGTAGAGGTATAAGTGATAATGATGAGGATGAAGAATGTGATGGTAGTAATGGTTATAGATTTATAATCGGTTATATTGTTGAAAAGAACTTTGTGATGAATTTAAAACTACTTTAAACCCTCACAAAATACAAATAAAACTCCCTAAAAAAAATTATTTGTTACTATTTAACGAATTTTTTAACAAAAAAGTCATATTATCCCAAAATAAAAAAGATAAAAGTCGAAATGTCTTTTTTTTAGTTAGTGATCGTCTTGTTCTTCATGAAAATGAGCAAAAACTAAATTGAGTCTTTACTCATTAGTTTTTGCATCAATTTCTATATAAAATAAAAAAGAATAAAGTATATTTTTTCTTAAAATTTATTAAAAATATTTCTAAATTTTATTTTACTTCAAATTTATTCATGAAGTTT
>NC_029788.2:23238784-23239935 GCF_000816755.2 Arachis ipaensis
TTCAAAAATACTCCTAAGTTTTATTTTGTTTCAATTTTGTCTCAAAAGTTTTCGATTTGCATCAAATATATCCTTGACGGCTAATTTTTCAAAAAAATTAAGACCAATTCAACAATAATTTCATAAAAATAATCCTCAACACAAGCAAATCAAGCATAATTTTTATGTATTATTGTTAGATTGGTCTTAAATTTTTTGAAAATTTAGCCCTCGAGGATATATTTGATGCAAATCGAAAATTTTTTGGACAAAATTAAAACAAAATAAAATTTATAGATATTTTTAAAATTTTTAACAAATTTTAAAGATAAAAAATATATTTTACTAAAAGAATGTAACAAAAAGAGTTTTATATATATGTTTTTTTTTGTTTTCTATTATATCTTTTAATTTGGCAAACCAAAGACTAATCCATCGTAAATTTAAACTTTATATAAGAGTTTGTCTTTGACTAATGGGTTGTTGCATACATAAGGCGTGATTCAAACCTCTAACACTTAATTAAGAGGACTAGTAAACTAACCATAAGATTAATCCAATTTGGTTTATTTTATATACATTTAATAGTGTATTATCACATCAATAATGCACCCGAATAATTTTGTTGCTGATAAAAATGTACTCAAATTTTATTATCGATAAAAATACTCTCAAATAATTTTAAAATACAATAAAAATATCCAAAAAGAATATTATTTTTTTGTAAGTGACAAGCGACGTTTGTATTTGGCAAATTGTTTATGTATTTAATCCAAAATTTTATAGAAATATTTACATAATTGTTAAAAAATACACACAAAAAAAGAGATAAAAATTTGATCTTTATATTTTTATTTTATTTTTTAAAAATTTTATTGATTGTTAATAAAAAATATCACAAAAAAAATATACTTAACAAAAAATTACCAACTTTTAAGAATAAAAATATCTCATTTTTCTAATTAAGCTTACCAAAAACCTGTATCAAAGTTTAATATCTAAAGCATTTTTTGAGAATACAAATTTAATGTTGGTCATTTTGTCGTATTTTAAAATTATTTGAGAGTATATTTTCAATAACAAAATTTGAGTGTATTTTATCAAGGACAAAATTATTTGAGTGCATGTCTTGTGGTTTACCCCATCAATAAAATAATAATTAATTTTTAAAT
>NC_029788.2:23240797-23244846 GCF_000816755.2 Arachis ipaensis
ACTTTTAACATTGTCCACACATAAAAATAAAAAATAAAAAACTTTAAAATAAAATACGAATCCGCGCAAAGAGACATATAATAGCCTTCATTTGAAATATAGAATCTGGAAAGTTTAGGGGACCAGCAGATTTATTAAAATTTGGCCAGGATTTAGCCAGTAAAAGAAAAATGGGTGATTTTTCACCATTAGATAAAATCTCATACCATTAAATATACTATTGATAGCTAATTGATGGCTACAATTCACAAAATCTGCTGTACTCCTAGCACTCACATATGATCTTTTTCCCCTAATAATGAACAAGGACTATTGCATATATAAACCAGACATTTTTGCCTCTTGGTTCACTTTGCCATTTCAAAGTTCAAACTATAAACTGTGATAGTTATGTCAAGCACAGATGGTTCAGGCGCAGGGATTTATGCCAGTATCATCGTTGGTAAGCTTTCTGGTCTCTATTATTATTGTTTTCATTATGTGTTGAGTCTCAACCCAACTATAAAAGTAATTAATTCGTTTCATCCTCACCATTGGTAATCATCTTTTTATGCAGTTGTGATAATGGTGAAGATAGCTATTGTAGTTTGTGTATGCCGAGAAAGGATGAAGAATAATAATAAAGACGGATCAGTTCGTCCAGCCATACCGTTCTTGACAATCACAATTGATAAGTTCTTGAATGATATTGAAAGGGAGAAGCCAATTAGATTCACCGATCAGCAGCTACGCATTGCGACCGATAACTACTCAAATTTGTTGGGATCAGGAGGTTTCGGCACAGTTTACAAAGGAATCTTCAGCAACGGCACAATTGTGGCTGTGAAGGTGTTGTATGGAAGTTCTGACAAAAGAATTCAAGAACAGTTTATGGCAGAAATGGGAACACTTGGTAGGATCCACCATTTCAATCTTGTTCGGCTGTACGGATTTTGTTTCGAAAGGAACTTGATAGCGTTGGTTTATGAGTACATGGGAAATGGATCTCTTGACAGGTATTTGTTTAGAGAAATCAAGACTTTGGAATTTGAAAAGCTTCATGAGATTGCGGTTGGAACAGCAAGAGGCATCGCTTATTTACATGAAGAGTGCCAACACAGAATAATCCATTATGATATAAAACCAGGGAATATTCTCTTGGACAAGAATTTCAATCCAAAAGTCGCGGATTTCGGTTTGGCCAAGCTTTGTAACAGGGATAATACTCATATATCCATGACTGGAGGCAGGGGAACTCCCGGTTACGCTGCACCAGAACTTTGGATGCCATTTCCTGTCACTCACAAGTGCGATGTTTACAGCTTTGGCATGTTGTTATTCGAAATCATAGGTAAGGTAGATAGGTTGACATGTATGGATCCAGGAGCAAAATTTGTCCAAAATTGTTTACTATATCATGCAAGTTTGATTTTGATATACTGATAGTATAAAATGTTTTGCATAATTACTCAATTACTCAATTATAAAATGTTTTGCATAATTACTCAATTATATCTATTCAGTTGGATTACCATTTTTGCTGATATGTCATGCGATTACTCAATTATAAAATGTTTTGCATAATTACTCAATTATATCTGTTCAGTTGGATTACCATTTTTGCTGATATGTCATGCGATTAGATAAACGTGTAAAACTATTTTATATATTATTACTAAAATTTTCTAAATTTATCACTATAGGCAGGAGAAGAAACGTAGACACGAATCTTTCAGAAAGTCAAGAATGGTTTCCAATCTGGGTTTGGAAGAAATACGATGGCGGAGAATTAGGAAATTCGAAAATAGTGGCGGAAATGGAGGAGAAACAAAAGGAAATGACAATGAGAATGGTCAGGGTGGCTCTATGGTGTGTCCAATATAGGCCAGAACTAAGGCCTAATATGAGTGTTGTGGTGAAAATGTTGGAAGGTTCAGATGAGATTCCAGAACCATTGAATCCATTTCAACACTTGATTGGAGGTACTTTTGTTGCTCATCCAGTGCAAGTTTCACAGGGCTATACTGAAAGCAGTAGCATCTATACTGGCTCTTCTATTATGGTAACTGACTCAAGCATTGTGTGTGCAACTCCTATTATGCACAAGTATGAGATTGAATTAGCCTCTAGCAGAGCTGATGACTCATGCAGGACACATTAATTCTTCACATATAAAGTTCTGTAATGTACCATTGATTAAGTTGTAAATTAAATTATGTAACCTTGTAATAATGACTCTATCAGCCGATTTATATTTTACCTGTTCCCTTTTTTTTCCCTTAAGTTAATGATGATCTCTTTTTCTTTTTGTTTTTCTCTGCTTGGAGTAAATTTAAACTTCATTCGATTAGTGAAGCAAAGTAACTAATTATGGGAGACAGAAAAGAAGGTATTACAAATCTATACTTAAGATCCATCGGTGCACAACTTATTTCACTTTTTTTATTGAATAATTTTTAGATTAGAAATTTTGATCTCTAATAATTTTTTATTATTCTAAAAATCTTCGAAAATTATTTTTATCAAAGAGATGGGCCATTTCGTGATTTTTAATATGTGTATTAAATAAGTAAATCTCTAACAAATTTTATTATAAAATAATTAAATTTTAAAAAATTGTCATTTTTTTGGTGACTTTAAAAAATTGTCATTGTAAAAGAATTAGTTCCAACTTCCAAGACCATAAAATCAATTTGTCTCAAAAAATTTTACATTAACAAAAATTTGTTAGAAATAAAATATTCGATTTAAAATTTTTTAAAGCACAATTTAAAAGTATACTCTACTACATTTTAGTAAAATCATTTTTTGGTCATTTCATTTTTTCTATTACAATAGAATGCATAACTTAATAGGAGAATATACATTAACCATCTATTCCAATCAACCGTGCTATCCTCAATTGTCCATCTCACACGTTCTATGAGTATAACATGTGACACATAGTGCGCTGTGTGTTCGGTTTGTCGTTAATCATGTCTTAACACACATTAAGATTGTCTCGAATAAATATAATTGGTGTTTGAGTAGTATTTGATTAATATTTTTATTTAAACATATTTTTTATAAAAACAACAATTTCTAACTTTTTCATCTTTTAGAATGATGTTGAAATAGTGATAATGGCTTAGTTTGGTAAAATTTTTACTTTTTAAAAGTAACTTATAAAAACTAATTTTTAAAAGATGCCTTTTTTTAAGTTGTAGCATTTATATTTGGTAAATCAAATTAAAAATAGCTTTCAATAAACATAAGCAACAACAATTATGTTTGGTAAAATAGTTTTTAAAATTTAAAAATACTATAATAGACATAAATGCAAGCATTAAATTTAAAAATTAGTTAACATACGAGGTTATGTTAGACTTTCAAATTTTGAAAAACACAAACCAACTTTAAAAAACTCTATCTTAGGTGCTTTTAAAAGCACACCGATGTTTTAAAAACTGCAAGCACAAGCATATAGTCTTTTTTATTTATCAAACACAAAATGATGAGTTTAAACTTTTAAAAAACACAAGTACTTTTCGAAAAATTTTACCAAACAAAGCCTTAGTTAGTTTCTTATTAGAACCATTCATATTAACATTTATTTACAAACATTAATTCTCAGACACACAAATAATCAGATAATTGTCTTTTTTGAGATAAAATCAAAATCAATTATATTACGATTAAATCAATAATTTTTATGAATATGTCTAAAATGAGCACAACAATTATGTGTTTGTTGGATATGCCACATTTATATAAATTATTAGATTTTATTATATGAAAATCAAAGACTAATATAAAAGAAGAGTATTGATAGACTCTAATAAATACAGAATATTATAGTACATAAATAAATGCTTTAAATGACAATACTTTAATACATAATACTTTAAATAACAACAAAATATTTTATTTTTAAATAATTAAATATAAAACATATAAATACACAAAATATGAGTATTCTTTATTTATTAAGATTAATTATTATGCAAGAAATTTTTATAATATTAAAAAATTGTATTAAAATAATATTTTAAATTGTAACATAAAAATATAAAATAATTAAAATTTAATTT